>NW_004567124.1:2280847-2384046 GCF_000260355.1 Condylura cristata
GGGCTGCCAGCGGCTAGGGCGCGCGCGTAGAGTTCTGGCTCGGAGTTTGCGATCTGAAGAGCGGGGATCCGTGCTCCCTCGGTCCCTCCTCCCTCCCCCGCGCGGGGCCTCCTGCTGTCATCTGGAGCCTCCCCTCTCGCCCCCTGGCGGCCGACTCCAGAAGCACCAGGTCCCCATCCACCCCCAAGAACGCAGAGGGCCCCTTTGCAACCTGGCGCGAAAGTGATCCCTGGGTACTTGAGACACCATTCCAGAGAGGGGAGGACAGTCGCAAGGGAGGCAACAGGGGCAAAAGGGTGGCCACAGTGGAAGGAAGAGTGGCCGGGCTGTCCAGTACAGACCTAAGGACAGGAAAGGTGGGTAGGAGGTAAGCTACCGACAGATGGTGGAAGGCGGGGAAGTCTGGGTGAGCCTTCACCTGAAGTTTGGGAAGCCACTGAGGCACTGAAGCACAGGAGGGACATGGGCATCCTTGTAATTAAAATAACCACTCTGGCAGCAGCAGGATGGGCTGGGACTGAAGCTGGGAGCAGGCAAGGGAACTCTGGCTATAAACCAGAACAGAAAAGGCAGTGCCTTAGGAATGAGGAAGGAGAAGACTTTGTCCAAAGGATACACACAATCACACTCACATGCAGGGTAGACTGGGCTCCTTTCAGGGGCAAGAGGAAAGGACAGGACTTCTCCAAATTCTAACTAGGATTAGATAAGACCCAGAGGAAATAAAACAGGCTCCAAAAGCCAGTGCACTTCAGCTTTGCATCCTGTCTTATTTGTGGTGATACCGTCTTGGAAGAAAACCTGCTGCCGCAAATAACATTTAAAATCAAACTTGGGGCTGTAATGTCAAGTCTTGTCTTTTACTCATTGGGAAATGGCCCGTTATTTACACGGCTATTTAATGGCAAGAAAATCACTAGAACCCAGTTTCTGGAATCCTAAAACAGTGCTGCATTCTTGGAATTCAAACTGAAGTTGTTTAGAGTGAATAAGGGAGGAAATTGGATACCTCCTTTTCCAGGAGGGGGTGGAGTGGACTTCAACATGGAGAGTGGCCCCCAAACACAGGGCGTGTGTGGAAAGTGCGTCAGCCACTGTGGCTCTGTCTCCTGGGCCTGCCCGCAGCACTTCGAAAGTACAGGTGTGGGAGTGGGACAATGAAGGTGGCAGTGAAGGATCCTGCCCCAGAGCCAGGCTGAGCCAGGGTGGGGCGCCCTGTGTGGGAGCAGGAAAGAGCCCCAGGAACAAAAAAATAAAAAAGGGAAGGTGTCAACTCAACAGATCAGACCCAAGAGAAAGAACCAACTTTGAGTCGCCTGACTGGAGCCAGGCAGAGCCAGTTCTGACTGATTGAAGCTGGTTCAAATGGATGAAATAATTCCATCCTTGATCAAACAGATTGTGATAGGAGGCACCTGGTATGAGTGGGCTAAAGTTCGTTCTCAGTCATTTGTGTCGCATGGGTCCAAATTAAGTGGTTCTGACAGCTCCAGTAAATTCTAACTGATTTAAAATGACATAACATTGGACTGTACTTAATGCCGCTGAATTAGACACCTTAAAATGTATTCATGGCAGGCCCTCCCTGGTGGCGCAGCGGGTTAAAGCACTGCACTAAGAAGCTAAAGCCACTTCCACATGAGTTCGATTCCCGCCTGCCCCGCAGGTGACCACATGGTGTGGCAGACCTCTCCTGACCCGCCCGCTGCTCCCCTCAGCAGTGTGCTTCATCGATCTACCTGTTCTACTCCCCACTCTGTCTCTGGTGAAGCTTCTCACTGCCCCTGAGCCGCTGGCCTGCACCCCAGTTCTGTATGCACAAATAAATCTTTTTTTAAAAAAATGTATTCATGGCAAATTTTATATAATGTGTACTTTACCATAGTTTTTATTTTAAAAGAAGCTATTATAAAAATTAATATAATTGGATTGCTGTCCAAATTGATTTATTTACTTATCTTCACTGAGGGCTGAGATGGGCCCTGGTCTTGGGAGGGGACAGGAAGGTGGCCTTCTATCGAAAAGCAGCTTAGAGTGACGAAGACCATGTGAGGAGGTGCTATGCAGACATATGTAAGGGTCCGTGGGAGAGGAGTATAAATCTGGAATGTTCTGAGTCTTAACAAATGAGGAAAATCCACCAGGCAAAGCGTGACAGGAATGGGAGATGGAGCCTCTCTAAACTATAGACTTATGCACAAAGAATTCCCTGTTGTGTCCTACACTTCTTCCCTTAATGTTAACATCTTCTACAACCAAAGTACAATTATTATTGACCAAACTCAATTCATCTGGCCTAGCATGTCTCTTCAGAACTGATTTCAATCAACTTTCAACTTGGTCAAATTGTTTATTTTAAAACATTTTTTGCTGTTTAATAGCAAGGCTATACCTTGAAATCTATGGGGTTTTTCAAAAGGATTTATTTTTATGTATTTATGCATATAAGATGTGGGGTACAGGCCAGAGGTGTGAGGAATGAGAGGATTCACCAGAGACAGAGTGGAGAGCAGAACAGGTGGATCCACGGAGATATACCGCTGAGGGGAGCAGTGGAAGAGTCAGGAGAGGTCTGCTGCCCATGTGGGTCAGCTCCCTGGCTGGGGATCAAATTTGTGCCACAGTAGCTGACAATACTTTGATAGCACTGAGATTTTTAACTCCTCTACCACCAGGGAGGCCCAAATTGGTAATTTTTTTTTTAAGATTTATTTATTTATACATACAGAGCTGGGGTACAGGACAGAGGTGCAGGAGCAGTGAGAGGATTCACCAGAGACAGAGTGGGGAGCAGAACAGGCAGACTGACTGCTGAGAACAGGAGGAGGGTCAGGAGAGGTCTGCCACACCATGTGGGTCACCTCCGGGGTTGGGAATCGAACTCGTGCTGTAGTGGCTTTAGCTTCTTAGTGCTGAACTTTAACCTGCTGTGCTACCAGGGAGGACTCCAAATTGGTATTGTTTTAAATAGAGGTATTTACAAGATGTCCAAGCAACCGTAAATATTAATTACTCTTTGACTCTTCTTATAATTCTACTTTGCTCAAAGTGAGTATGTGCAAATGAGTCAGAATGGCAGGATTTTGGTCCTAGTTTGTAAATGAGCTGACAGTCCTCACCAAAGGATGAAGAAGAACAGGTGGCTCAGCTCACAGTCAGATGCCACCCTGAGCCCAAGCATCATCATGGCGGGTCAATGTCACCTTCTTCCTCTTTTCATGGTATTATTACAGAAATTTATTTTCCAACCTCATTATGAGGAATTTGAAGTATATTAAAAAAGAAGTCTGTCCTGCCCTCCCTGGTAGCACAGCCGGTTAAAGCACAGCACTAAGAAGCTAAAGCTACTTCCGCATGAGTTCGATTCCCGCCTGCCCCGGAGATGACCACATGGCGTGGCAGACCTCTCCTGACCCGCCCGCTGCTCCCCTCAGCAGTGTACTTCATCGATCTGCTTGTTCTGCTCCCCACTCTGTCTCCGGTGAAGTCTTTCACCACCCCTGAGTCTCTGGCCTGTACCCCAGTTCTGTATGCACAAATAAATAAATCTTAAAAAAAAAAAAAAAAAAAGAAGTAGGTCCTCCCTGGTGGCACAATGGGCTAGAATGCAGCACTGCAAGTGAGCCACAGGCACTTTGGTGCAAGTTCAATCCCTCCCCACCACCACCAGGTGACCCACATGGGCATGGCAAACATCTGCTGACATGCCCACTGTGCCCCTCAGGAGTGTACTTTGACAATCTGCCTATTCTGCTCCCCACTCTGTCTCTGGTGAGTCTTCTCACTGCTTCTGCACCTCTGACTTGTACCCCAGTTCTGTATGCATAAATACATCTTTTAAAAAAGGATGCACAGCGTGCAAGTGACAGCGTGGATGGAACTAGAGGAGATTATCAAAGAGGAGCAAGTCAGAAGGAGAAAAACAAATATTGGATAGTGTCACTGATAGATTGAACATTGAGTTAGACCCAGAGTCTTCTTTATACAGCATCTGGGAGAGTGGGCTGTTGTTCATTACCCTTTTGCATATCTGCAATGAAAGGGCACTTATAGAGAAGAGCCCACGCTATTGCCGGAAGCTCTGTGAGAAAGCTGCTTTCCACTTTGAATGAAGCCTTTTCCCTGTGCCGACTCCTCGCTGGCCCACAAATTAGGCTCTCTGTGTGTATCAGCTCTGGCTAGGCAGAATATTCCAGTTTATACCTGTTGTTCTGCTGGAATTATTATTAATAACTCCCCTTCACTCCATTGCTCCAGTGGGATGATAAACATGGTCCTGTAGATGTACATCACCCACCTCACCAAGTCTGCTCCTGCCTGGCACCACATCTTTCATGTTTGGCCCTTCTCCCCGGGGGGCCCAGCAGGAGCACAGTGTCAGCGCGTGGAGAGGCTTCCACAGGTGTGAGGACGAGAGGCATACAGGTGGGCGCCGCTGTGGCCTGTGGAGCCGAGCAGGCTGCCCGAAGGAAGACATTCCACTAGGCAGCTTCGTCACTTCATTAATAAGCACTAGACTGAGGCAGGAAAGCTAATGTGGCTGTTCCTATGTTTCCTTGACCTTGAAGCCTTTTACAAGCAGAGCATTTTGGGGCTCAGAGCTCTAAAAGCTACACTTTGAATAATATTGTTCTACTCTCTTGACAGATACTGCTGCTGCCACACTGAGGGCTTTCAGGGGTTGTGTCCCAGCGGATAGGGACCCTATATTATACTTACTTGTCAGCCTTAGCAAGTAGAAGGAAGGCCTGGTATGTAAACCCCTCATTTCAGGCTCCAGTGAGGTACCAGGACCCATCTCTTGCTTGCAGAGTTCTCTCTTCATTCTCTGGTTTGTAAACTTGTGTAGACAATAAGTCGAGACAGACTAAGTCCAGAGAGTAATAAGGAAATAGAGGAAGCAGGCTAACATAAAACAAACACAGCCTTTCCAGACAAACACAACCTGTTTCTGTTTTCCATGTTCTTCAGAACCTGGAGGTGAGCGTTAGGGAGACCCTCTACCCTGCTCGCCTCCTTGAATTAGTTCTTTCTCTCCCTCTTGCAGGGCATCTGGGATGTTGACCTGAACACCAAGCTCAGCACCCTATCTGGGGCTGGCCCCCAACTGATCAGAACCCACTACCAGAAAAGACAATATCTATATCCCAGGGCTCTTGGAACAGACACAAAATGGCTTCTGGGCTTCCTGGGAAGGGCCAGACTCTCCCGGCTACATTTCAGGTTGTGTGGTTTTCTCTTACTTCACTGTCATTCTTTCTTGTCCCTGTGTATGACCAGAGGAGATGGACAACTCTGTTTTACCTACAAGGCAACTTTTAGAATCCCAGGTATTCAGATCACTTCCTCTTTCCCTCTTTTTAAGTGATGCTACTCAAAGCTGAGCGGCATGGCCCAGATTGAAGCTGTTCGTCTCCGAAAGCAGCACTAATAAGGAGGAGGAAGCAGAGAGAGTGACCTCCAGATTCACAGACCCCCTTTCTCCTTCTGGTAATAATTAACTAGTGAAGACAATGGGTATCTAAGGAATAGCCCATGTGCAACCTTTCAAACATAATTGAACATTCTTTCATTCATCCATCCAACCTCTATAATTGAGAAACATTAACCATAGTTGCAAAGGGACAGGGCAGGAAAGACCCTTCTAGAAGGAAGGCAGCACTGGTGAAGGCCCCAAGTGAGGTCCCTCACCGCAGGGAGCAGGACTATGTGGTCAGGGCTGCTCAGGTTCCAAGAGAGAAATCCAGGACGTGGAGCAGTAGGGACTGGGTTGTGGTCCTGCTGTGAGGAACTTTAGGCCTTGTTAACAGTCATGGCCCACCACAAAGGCAGGTCTCATCAGAACAGAGCCAGGCCCCCACTAAAGCCCCTGCACATCTAGGTACTGGATTTGGGGAAAATCTGAGGATTCAGAAGGAGTGGGGAGGATTGGCTTGCCGTAGTGACTGTTAATGAACTAATATACTGATAGTCATTTATGATTTTGTGCAGAATTGGGAAGGCTGCCCTGTGCAGATCTGTTAAAGGTCAGTGATGCCTGTGGCCACTTTTGTAAGTCAGGCTATTTTCAAATGAGCAAAAGGAAGCATCAGAGGGATTTAAGTAAGGATTGATAGGACCACAGCTGTTTGTCCTAAAGGAGAGAGAGAAAAACAAAAAACCTTATTACTCCAAAAAAAAGTGTCATCCAAAAACTTTCTACAATTCTTTTGTAATGAAAAAAATAAAACAAATCCATCACGCTAAAGGAATGCCCTGTGCCTGCCTTTCTCTGCTTTCTGGGACACTCTCCTAATAAGGGCTTGTCCTTCACCCCCTGCCCACACTGCCTCGTGACTGGCTCTGCAAATCTCCAGGAGGCGCAGGGTGCAGGTCCCAGCTCAGGGCGCCTGCCTAATCAGCTTACATGGTGCCCGAAACTGCTGTCACCTTAGGCCTCATTGGCAGTTTTCCCTCTTTAGCAAATGGCTTTCTTGTTGAATGAACTAATTTTATAGTCTCAGAGATACCACATAACCAATAAGCAGATATGGTTTGTGTATAGACACAGGGCACCACAGTCACAAAGTGCAACTGCCTCCAAGTTCATTTCCGCACACTTGACCCTCCTTACCTTGCCTCTAGCATTTCGAGGTCCTAGCGTGCGCTGGTTTATGGCATCTCACCAAGATCTTCCTGGGTTCTCTATCTCCTTTTATTCTCTCTCTGACATTCCCAGCTTCACTGCTCTGAATGATGCTGGAGCCTTATTTATGAGCAAGATTTTAGTGTCGTGGAAAGAAGTCATCGGTCCCCAGACACTATACCAGCCTCACAGATTGGCCATGGGTCATGTGGTCACAAGCCTCAGGTTGCAGTTGCTTCATCTATGAAATGGAAAGAACGTGTTTTTTCCTGCTGGAAGAAAGGGCTGACACCACCTCATTGCCTCTTTCAGATTTAACATCCATGGTCCTTTCAAAACTCTGCAATAGGGAAATTATGTGGCGTATTTTGGATCCATCCAGGAAAAGACGACAGACACAGAGAAGTATGTGATTTCTTTCTTTTTCTTTTTCCTATTTCAAACTGCATTTGGAAGGACTTCTTCATTCCTTGGAATGGAGAGGGTTGCCCTGCAATTCTTGTACCCTATCGTGGCTTAAGGAGAAGCCTCGCATTAACAATCACATTTCAAGTCATCCAGACTCACTGACACAGTTGCCATGTTCACTTATTTGGGGAGGTGAGAGAAGACCAACCAGCAAAGGCAAGCCCTGGGGGGCTCCCAGATCCCCCTTGAGTTAGATGTCCATCCAAAAACACAGGATTTTGTCCACAGCCAACTTCTTTCTAAGTTCATCTTTCCCTATGTCAGATCATAGGAGGAAGCAAGCACTTCCTCTTACCCAGATAAGGACAGGGGCGTGAGGGAGTGAGTGGCACACACGTAAACTTTGAGTAGCCGTGTGGTTGATAAGGAACAAGAGCCCACTGAGCAAGTGCCAGAGCAGCGCCCTTCCCATTCCCCTACTGGGTACTGACCTTGGGCTATTTCCTTGAGCCTGCCCCTCGTAAGTACACAGCCGGTGACTAAGCATCTCTTGCTGTCAGTAACCCTAAAAGCATATTGAGTTTCAAATCTCATGCACACTCACACTGAGGGTTTGAGGTTCTGTTCAAAACATACTTAATCTAAGCCAGGTATATTTTTCCAGCTTTGGTGTGAAAATAAAAATATCACTGCATCTTCCACATAGATTGATCCAGAGGCTCAGCATAATAAGATAGATGGGCACAATTTTCTACCATGTCTGGGCCTCTTTTCAGAATTCTTTGTATTTCAGTTGAAGAGTTTTAAGGTCTGAGTAGTGTTTCTTCCCAAGGCATTGAATACCTATCACCTGCAGGGAGCAGCCTGAGCTGTGGGGCTCTTGAGTCTCTGTGGTGAAGGGCATCCCTGATCTTGCACCCTGCATCGCAGGTATGATATACTTAAGATCACAGCCCAGGAGTCAGAGGGTAGAGGCAGTCTACAGGCTGGAGTAGACAGAAAGCTAAGTGTGATTCAGAAAAAGAATCCTCCCTAGTAGTGCATGGGTTAAAGCACATTGCTATGAAGCTACCCACAGCCACTGCAGCACAAGTTTGATCCCCAGCCAAGGAGGTGACCCACATGGTACAGCAGACCTCTCCTGTCTCACCCGCTGCTCCCCTCAGCAGTGTAATCAGTTAATCCCCACTCTATCTCTGATGTATCCTCTCACCCCCCACATCTTGGGCCTGTACTCTAGTTCTTGTATGCATAAATAAATAGACTTTTTAAAAAAGAAAAAATAACAGCAGCTGATTTAATCTGATTCTAGATCTGTGGCCTTGAGCAATCATCTAACTTCTCTGAGCCTCAGAATGAGAGTAAATAGTCTGTGCTGTCAGTGTCTCTCGTGTGGAGAAATGGGCAGAGGATGTGCTCACACATCCTGCAGCTTCCCTCTCAGGATTCTCAGTCAGAGACACTGGACTACACGTGTGCTGGTCTACACTTCCCTCTCCTAGCTATGCCGCCATTCTTCCGCTGTCTCAGGAGTATTCCAGAGGATGAAGGAAGGGTGTGGAAACAAGCAGAGACCAATAATAAGCAAGAACAAGTGTGTCGGTTAAGAGACGAACTTCGCTGACCTGGTCCAGAAGTGGAAAATATTGCACAGTGAGAAATAAACCAAATCACCTGACATGCAATCACATATTATAGTGTAGGTCAATGGCGGGCAAAAGTCTGTGTGTGCTCTCTCCCTCCCTCTCTGTTTCTTTCCCGTTCCTCTCCTCTCCTCTCTCTTCTCCTTAACTATCCTATGTTCCCTCCCTCCCTTCAATCTTCCCTCCTTCTTTCCTTTTCAGGTAACAAAACATTATTTCAAGAAGAGAGAAAAGAACTATTTTCAAAGATTAACTGTGAGTCAAACTTTCCACTCATCAGCATCAGCAGTGCCCTGAAGCTTATCAGCACCCCTTCTGCGTGATGGCTTCATGAAGAGGAGACATCTGAGTTGCAAAGGTGGGTTTTATACCTAAACAAATGTGTACCTGGATCTTTGTTTTGCTAAGCTTATTAACTGCAACTTTGGGAAAGTGATGCAGTAGACAGTTTTTCAACTCTAAAGTGGAGATAACTGTTTTTAAGGGCATGGTTTGGGTAGGCTTAGCTGAGAGTCAACATTCCCCCTTGGAAACAACTTAACCTTCCCAGTCTTACTGCAGTTAAATGTTGCAGTTAAATGTTGTGACTCATGTAGCCAGAAGAATGGGACCACTCTTCTTAAAAATTGAAAACAATTTAAAAAAATAATAATAAAAGCTGGAAGATACATGGGAGCCAACGTATAAGTCATCACGTTCCTGTCCTACATGTGAAATCAGCACATAGTGGGAGTTGCTGTCGATGTGGTGCTTTGTTAGGCTGGCCTCAGGGGCCTGTGATGGGCAAAGCACCCAGCTCCTTTGTTGGATGTGTAGCATCTCTTGGTGGTGATTTGGGTTTGCTTGTTACTGCAGCAAACCTAGCACACCATGACTGATACAGTGGCTATAAAAGTAAAGTATGATGGTGTTTATAAATACAACGTGACAATGACAAAGTGCTTGAAAAGTCTTGCTATTTCATCTGCAGGGGTAATGGTGTGATTAGGAGACCCAAGTTAAGGAGCTAGTTCATGATAGGTCCTGAAGACCATTTAGTATGGCAACTTCACCCCCACTTAGTATGGCAACTTCGCCCCCAGATTATCTTCTCTACCAGAGTCCAGCATCTAAAATTCCTGAACAACATCCCCCAGTAGATCTGCCAAGGTTACCTAAATACTTCAGAGGGCCAATCCATGTCAGCAAAGGGGGACTAGTTAAGGGAAATTCCTCAGGCTCTGGAGAATAGACTGATGCACAGTATTGACAGGAGGGAGTAGTGAGCAGGGTCTTAAATAGCAGTGATGTAGATCTGAGGTCTGAACCTTGGCAATGGGGTATTTAGGCATACTTCTGTACATGCCATCTGTGTATTCTGCCCACCTATAATGATCTTCTTTCTGACATTATTCATAGTAACTTTGAGGGTCATTCATGATACCACTCAAATCTGACCTCTGAGCCCCAACTCCAGATTCCCATTTCCTGGGTATTTTAGTAGCCTCACAAATCTGCCTGTGAAGGATAGACAGTATCACTTCCTGTTCCAGTGCCAAAACCCCTGTTTCCTACTCCATATCTGCATGAGTAGTAAGTATAAGCATTAGGCTCAAAGTATAAGCATTCTCAGGGCTTTCTCAGAATACTCTTTCCCATAAATATGAAGGGAGGAGATACGCACACAAGAAACATCTGAAAATATTGTGCAAGTCAGGTGAGACTGTGGGTCAGTGCCGATGTGAAAATGGAAGGAATTATATCTGTCCTCTACTAGACAGTGGTCAGAATGGAAATTTGGGGTCAAGAGACAATGTTCTTTACAAATATGAGTCAAGGTTCCAGAAGAGGTAGGAGGATATAAAACAGTTTATTCTGTCCTTCAACTCTTTCCTAAGCAATGAAGACTCTTTTCAATGATGTTAGGCAAGGAAAGGAGCTTCATGGTGGCAACAAGCCAGGAGCTTCAAATTACACTGGGGATTAACTGGGAGAGGAGCTGCTTTCATCTGCAGGTAATGTAATGAAATGGTCAGAGCACAATATAATCTAATGGTCAGAACAAGAGCTTTGGAGTGAGAACAAACTTAGCTCCAAGTCCAGGTCACTCCCTTGCTAGTTGTGTGACCTTAGACAAGTTCCTTCAGCTTCTTCTGCTGAAGTCTCTTCATCTGGAATACTGGGTAAAATCACAGTAAACCTTAATACAGTCCCATGAGTATTAAAGGGGATAACAGGGACCCATGTGTGTTAGTGTGTAGACCCCCTATCATTGTATCTGGCACATCATTACTACCTAGCAAACTCAAGCTGTTGTTATTTCTCACACATCAACAATATTTATTGAGTCTATCTATTCTATGTGCCAGGTCCTATTTCAGGCACCAGCGATACATGGGTAAATAAACTAGATTCAAATCTTGCCAGGTGATTTTAATTCTATTTCATTAGAGAGAGACAATAAACAAATACATTAAGAGCCTGTATCATTCCAGGTGATAATAAGTGCGTGAGATCTACATATAGCAAAGAAGTGAGGATGTAAAAAGACCCTCAGATCACAGTTATAAGCAGTATGTACAGGAAACATGAAAGCCATAGGTCACAATAAGCTAGTGGGTTGAGAAAAATGCAAAAAAGTTTGATATGAACAGAATGGAAGGGGAAGAGAGAGAAGCTGAGAGTAAGAGGCAGTTATCATAAGGAATTTTGATCTCATTTTTAGCCTTCAGCAGGGGTTTGATAGGTACTTTTTAAATATCCACCTGGGTGGCCATGGAGAGAGTGGGGAAGGGCTGACAAAGGAAGGCCGAAAGTCAGGTTCTGAGGCTTTTGGAGTCAGTCCAGAGGGAGATGGGGTGGCATGTATGGGTGACATCAGGAAAGGTGTTGATAGGTGGTTAGTTCTGGAATGCATTTTGCAGGTGGGCCCAAACTTACTGATGGTAAAAGATGGTAGAGAGAAAACTAATGCCAGTGATAGGCTTGGAGCCTGAGTATCTGGGTAAACGACAGTGCCCTCGGCCAAGAGAGGGGCAAACTGGAGAAGACAGTTATGAGAAGGAAAGCTGGCAGAAAAGTCAGTTTTATTTTGGACATGCATCCAAATTAACATGGTAGAATGTAATTGGCTTAGGGGGACATATAGGCTGGAGATATGTTTGGGATCATTATAGTATGAATAATATTTTTAATCAAAGGACTGGCATGAGAGGAGAGAGAAAACATGCACCTGGGACACTCTAGCATTTAGACATCAGTCATGAATGGGGGAAGCAGCAAGTGGAAGCAAAGGGGTGATCAGGAGCAGAAGGAAAATCAGAATGGACTGCCCTAAAATTCCACCAATGAAAGTGTGTCTAGGAGAAGATAATAATGCTGTGTTAACTGATAAGAAGGTAAGAATTGAGCATGGATTTAGAATTGGGAATTGTTAGTAACTTTGACAATTCTGGCTTCAGTGTAATGTGGAGACTGAAGATTGACTAATACAAATAAAAGACAGAGGAAGAATAAGACAAGTAGAAATAATAGCCATGGCTGTTTTGTGGGACTTTTGCTAATAGAGAACAAAATAGAATTGATGGATGAAACAGGATTTAGAGATCAAGAAGACATCTATTTTTTTATTTATCTTTTTATGTAACAAGGTGTGTTATAACATATTGGTATTCATATAGGATCAACCCCTACATATGTAAAAATGAATGATACACTAAAATGGGGGAGAATCCCACACACAAGTGGTTGGTTGTCCTGGACAGAGACAGTTACAGTCCACCCCTTGCAACAGGAAAAATGCAAAGGAGAGAGATACAGCTGCATGAAAATTTACTGAATGCTAAGGGAAATTGCTTCTCTAGAAAATTTTTAAAAATTCAACTGAAGCACCTATTCCATGGCTCCTCTGGGGCTGGCGCTGCTATGCTGCCTGCCAAACAATGATTTGGGGATTCACAGCCATTCCCAGCAAAGTAAAAGGAAACATGAGGTCAGAGAATACACTTTCTTCCATCCTTGTAGGCCTTCAATAAATATTGGGCTGACTTGAATTATGAGAAGCTGAAATTCATTTGTTGAAGGTTTTCTTAAGAGAGATGTACAGAAGGTTAGGGAAAACAAAAACAAAAACCAGCCATTATTCTAGGGAATGAAGCCTTCATAGTCTTTTGAGCAAATCTGCCTGCAGATGGGAAACATGGAAGGACAGAATCATCTTCCACTAGGAGCTGGGATTGTCCATTGACTTGGTCTCCATTTTAAAATCTGGCCACCTTTGAGCAGTACCTATTTATCTAACCCTATTATATTGCAGGTCCCCAAGGCAGGAGTTATGTCTCTTCGGCTGCCCCCAGGTACTGTGTCAGTGCAGCTGATGAGGCCTGCTACTCCCAGCCATTAAGAGAAGATCCCCTAGATATGAAAGGAGACCTTCTATGTCCTGCTTCCTTGCAGGTTCTGACTGAAACCCAGAGCCTAGGACCCAGATATCTCTAGTCAAGAGATTTTGGAAATAAACACTGAGAAAAGCATCCAAGTGGAGTTCTAGTATATCCCCAAGTCATCAAGCACTTTCTGCAGTGATAATTAACAGTTTCTTTTCCTGCTAAGATCAGATGTTGGAAGATGCAGTGTCTAGCCCATCACACAGAGGAGGTTGTTGATGGTTCTCACTCTGGATCAAAGCTATTTACAACAACCCACCTATCACAGCGCATGAAGCTCCACACTGGGTAAATCATCTGTTCAGTGGGGTGATATGACTGATCTGCAAAAATAAAAAAGAGAAGCACTTGGGGTTTCCTGGTTCTTCAGGAATTATCTTGTCCAAGGACACTCTGTTTCCCTCTCCATCACTCCCTGTGACATCGACACGTGTGTCCCCGTGTTCCCCCCACTCTGTACTCAGCAATTCCATTCCTTGTTGGCCCTCTATAGGGGTATCAGACCCATGGACTATTTTCTCCTAAGGATGCTAATGTGGTCTACACCCCAAGGCAGGTAGAGGAAGAAAACCAGAATGTTCACAGAGTCAAGGTTCATAAGATAATCAAACCTCTAACATCCAAGACTGGCCCCCTTTAGCATAACTCCTGAGTAAACCCCCACCACACACACACACACACACACACACACCCCAAGCTTCCTTCTCATATCCCCATTGCCATCTGCTGTGGGGCTCATGGTGGGGAAATAGTCAGCCAGACACTGGCAGGACCTTCTGGGGACCTGGCAGATTGCTTTCTAAAGCCCCGGATGGCACAAACAAGGTGAAAACATCTTTTTCTCTCATGGGGAAGACCAAAAAGTACACCATGTTTTCAAGGAAACTCTGTATAAAAGGAGATAACTTCAGCTGGGGTGAGGACTACGAGTGAAAAGAGCTCCAAAATTTTAAGTTGCTCTCAAGAGTCAAATCAACACATCAGCTTGACATCGCCCCCACAGAAGCTGTGACCCACAGACCAGAGCACAGCTCTGCAGTAATTAGTTGAGTCCACCAGCACATATAAAGAAAGAATATGTGGAAACCAAGTAAAAGTAGGTCAGTTTAAAACCCAGAAAGACCTCAGTCAGGCAGACACACGGGGAAGCGCCCTGGAGCCCTGCTGGGGGCCAGCCCTGGCCTGTGCTTGTGGGAGCTCCACAGCGCCCTCCTGTGGGCATAGGAGGAGGTCTGCCAGCACGTAGGGTGCTCGGGCACCTACCACCAGGAGACCCAAGCCCACCTTCCTTGCCTCTGAGCCATCTCTGTTGCATGATATGGCCAGGCTGAGAATGGGGTGCACATGGCGGGGAGGTCCTGATTCAAGGCAGCAATTACTCTGTGAAATGGGGCATGGGACAGGAATAGTAGGGTCACAACTCCAGGGTCAACAAAACTACCCAGACCAGAAGCAACATCTGCCTTTAACTCCACCTGGTTAAAGCATTTTTCACACCCTTTAGTGTAGAGGAAGCTGGTCATTAACTTTGGAACCCCACTCTATGGCATGTGCCAGGGTCCTCAAGACCACCTCCATTTTCAGCAGTGTGCAAGAGCCTCACAGGACTTAGTACGTGCTTGGACTTGTGTCTGTAACTTATTACAGTGAAAGGATCCACTGCAAAATCAGCAAAGGAAAAAGGCAAAAAGTGAGAAATCCAGAGAGGCCAGGCACAAACTCCCAGAACCCCTTCCTGCTGGAATCACACAGGAAGCATTTCATTCCTCCAGCAACGCATTCGAATAGCACAGAAGAAATGCTGTCCGTCAGAAACAGCTCCTTAGAAACTGGGTGGGTGAGGGTTTAATGATCAGGGGCTGCTCATAGGGACAGCCTAGGAGACCAGAATTCCAGGCTACCTGAAGGGAAAAGCAGAGGCTCAGCACAAACCACGCTGTGCATACAAGAGACGAGCTGCAAAACCACCCTGACTATTTAAGGGAAGTTCTGTGTCAGTGTAAGGCGCTGGCCAGGTTCCCACACACCAGCCCAGGCCAGCCTTTCTAAGGAACGTCACCTCAGGCCTGCTTTGTGAAGGCTTCAGCTCAGTTGCGTGTATCAGATGTGTAGTAACAATATAAAGTGTGCATTCCATGATAGATTCAGCTACATCACAAACCCCTTGCTTTCTCCTTAAAGTCCTAAGACAAAGCACGCCTCCAGATCCTGATGGTTGCACCAGCAGGACCACTGAGCTACTGCCATTGAAATTCTAGCATGCCAAATTGGCAATCCAGCATCTGCCAACTTCACCACCTGCACCCTGCTTCCTCCCACCGTGGCTCACTGGAGCCCTACTGCATCGTGTTTCACAGCTGGCCTGCCCGACTTGATGTGCCCAGTACTGTTCCCTAACTGTCCTTTTCTCATCCTCCCCACCCCAGCACGGTGGTCCCAAGTCCTGGCTCCCAGATCTGGGGGTCACTCTCTTCACCCAGAGAACTGTTTCATTTCCGGGGGAGACTGTTGTTGGCAGCACTCTGGGAAGCCAAGGGAGGAACCTTCCTCCGGAGCCTTAAAGGCGCCTGAAACGCCTTTGTCCTTTATGCTCCAGTCTCTTTCTCCCCACCTCCGCTTGTGGGATGTTATTTACTTCATTGGGATTTTTTGAAGCAGCTGGCGCTCAGGCTGGGTCATCATGAAATCTTCATTAGACAGTTTCTCACGGTCTTGTGTTATCTGAACTCAACCACTCTGGAATGTATGGACTTGCCTCAATTGTTCCTAGACCCCTGCAAACCCCAGCCCCACTGCACACCGTAATGATTTTGCCTAATTTCTTTTTATTTTCTTTTTCAAAGGCCAAAGATTAGGGAAGCAGTGAGGGAAGTCTCTTGAGTCTACTTTGCTCAATCAAGCCATTCATGGAAGCCAGATTGGGGTTCCCTTCCACGCACAGAGCCTTACCCCAGGAGGAATTCCCCTTCTGTGTGTGTGTATTTTTTTTTCCTTTCCAAATTTAGAATCTGCACTGTATGTGTTGGACCAGGGGAGTTTCAGGACAAATGACATCATATAAGCCCACAGAAACAGATGTTCAGACTTTGTATGCGCCATCAATGCAATTTCATGCCATCTACTGGGATGGAAATGTGCCAGGCCATCAAAAGGAGTTTGTCAGATGAGAGAGTAGGGCTGAACTTCTTTCCTTTCAGTGAAACAGGAAGGGCTTCTGTGGAACATGTGAGTGAGGACATCCAGACCAGGGCTCCAACTCACAATAGGTAAGAACTCTGGGCCACTGAGCAGATTTGTAAGCGAGATACCGACATAATTTCTGCTCCACTTGCCCATTTCCTACTTTCAAAAAGGGCCAGGATATTCTTAGCAGGAAAAACAAACACCCTATAAAATTACCATAAAAATAGCTTACATGGGATAGGGCCCATTCCCACCAGTTTCCAAGAAGTCCTTGGAATGATCATTAATCAAGCAGGCTTCAAAGTCAGTGCTGGAGAACAGTATCGGCACAGGCCAGCACTGGGCTGGGAGTGCTGGGGGGAGCAAGGGAGCAGAGGAAAGGGCCCTACAATCAGGAAGGGGGTGGTGGGGCTGAGTCACAGTCCGCAGAGCACCATGCTCCCTTCTGAGATCTCCGGGCCTTTCTGTCAACCAAATACAAAGACCATCTCTCTGTGAACACATACCTTCCCTGAATTTTCTGCGTATTTGATATGTTCCTCTGGGGAGCTGTCTAGTCTTTATGCTCATCTTCTATTTCTGACTGTTTAACAGCTCAAAACTGAGACCCGATTTTCTCCCTCAAACCTATTTCGCTCTTTAGGCCCTCCTCCAACTTCTCAGGCTGAACCTTGGGGTCTTCTTTGACTTTTCCTTTCTCACTCTCCACATCCTTGGTCAGCAAATCCTGTTGACTCAACTTCCCAAATACACCGAGACCTGACCACTTCTTACCACCTCGTCCATGGCCTCTGGCCAAGGCCGCCACTGCTCTCCCCTGGACCACAGCCCTAGTTTCCAATCCACCTCCCTGCTTTGTCCGTGCTGCCCCTCACACAGGGACTCACACTCAACACCGAAATCTGTCAGACGCTGTTCGCCTGAAAGTCCGACACCACCCATCCTGCCTAGAAGGGAGACCGAAGTCCTTATGAGGTCTTCCAGCCCCAGGGGGTAGCTCCCCCAAATGCCCATGTCTTTCTCTTGTTGCTCAGCCCCTTTGTCTCTGGGCAGCAGTGACACCTGCTCCTTGCTGGCCACAGGAACTCCCAAGAGCCCTTGTGCTTGCTGTTCCCTCTGCGGAAAATGTTTCCCTCCCACATTCGCTCTTTACGTTTCTTCAGGTTTTCCCCAGCTGCCACGTTGACATTTTGGTATTCCCTTCCTTACTTCCCTCCTTAGTGTCCATCACTGTCTACCCTACTAGAGAGTAAACATTCATCTTGTTTATTTTCTGTCTCCCCCTAGAATGTGAGTAGCCACTGTCTTTTTCACTGGCTTTTGCTGCTGCATCTCTAGCAGAATAATTTTTTTTAAAGATTTATTTATTTGTGCATACAGAACTGGGGTACAGGCCAGAGGCTCAGGGGCAGAGGGAGGTTTCACCAGAGACAGAGTGGGGAGCAGAACAAGCAGATTGACGAAGTACACTGCTGAGGGGAGCAGCGGGCGGGTCAGGAGAGGTCTGCCACGCCATGTGGTCACCTCCGGGGCTGGCAGGGATCGAACTCAAGCGGAAGTGGCTTTAGCTTCTCAGTGCAGTGCTTTAGCCTGCTGCGCCACCAACAAGGGCCATCTCTAGCAGAATAATTTTTTAAGATGAATGGGAAAAACTGTTACAGGGTAGGCCAGAGTGGACTTGGGCCACCTGTCTGTGGCCAAAATTTGCGCTCAAAATTCAGTTAAACTGCAGGCACACACAAAAGGGTCAATAACGGGTTTATTTACAAAAGGGGAAAGGAATAGGAAACAACCCAGGGGAAGAGAGCAGGATACAAAGTAAGTAGAATACCTTACCGCTCGGCTGACTGAACACACAGAGTCACCCGGTCCGGTAAGCCGTTTCCCCAGCCAAAGAGTGAGAGATGCAATGGCGCCCTATTTATCCCTCAAAGTCCCAGAATTCCTGCTAGCTCCACCCTTGGGTCCTGCAGTTCTCTCCCTGGTACTGCTGGGAGTTGTAGTTTCCAATCACTGGATTAGTGTGTAGGGTCCAGAAAGCTGGAGTAGGGGGTGGAGTCCATAAGATTCTGCAGAGTTCCTTAAGGACATCCTTCCCCTTACCAAAATGACAGCAAAGTGATGTGCTGACCTCCCTGCAGTAAACATGAGCACCACCACTGTCACCCCGGGACTCCCGCTGCTTCCATCCATGCAGACAGAAGCTACATGGCTTCCTCCCCTGACCGGAACTCACGCTAATGACAGCTTCTGCTCCAGTCAGGAAAGCAGCGACCAACCTCTTGATGTGGGGCAAGGCAGGGGCACAGTCACACTCCAAGCCTCTGCTTCCTCTGGTACAGCCATGTGAGAACACCGACCTCCACTCCACTACACTGTGGTGACACGAAGAGGGGGGGACACGCTGCTTGCAGTGTTTTCCCAGGCATCTGACACGAAGCAGGGGCTCAGTTAGCATCACTTCCCTCCCCTGCTGTGTTCTGTCACTCCACTGGCCCCTGAGGTTGGCCAGATTCTCTCGAGGGGCTCTCTGTCCTGTCTTCTCCCCCAGCAATCGGCATTGTCCATGAGTAATTTCTTCAGGTTATTTTGGTTCCAAAACCCACATCCTCCTTCTGACAGGTGAACATGTCATTGAGTCAATATCATCAAATTAAAGGAAGTTATCGCATGTGGCCAGTCCAAGCAGGCTGATTTTCCCCCAGGAACTGTCCAGTAAATATTTAGTGGAGATGAGGGCCCACCTGGAAGTCTGTGATCAGTTAGTTCATCAGCTGAGCTCCCAAATCCATTGTGGCTCTCTGATCCCCACATGCACTCCCTTGACTCTGAGTCATTGTGAAAGCTGACACCAAGCCTAGATCCCCTTGACCTCCTGCCCCTCCCCCTCCTCACCATCAAATAATCCCACACCTGGCAGGACCTTCAGGCAGGCCTCCACTTAAGTGTGCTCAGGACCCAACGTGGCTTACTGCCTCTCTGCTATGTTCCTGCCACTGAGTTGGCTCACTCACCATGGCCTGGGTGATGCTGAGTGTCATCATCCTATTTAGTCATCTCCTCCGGCATAGGATGCTGGTGAGCAGGGACCGTATCTATTCACATATGTGATCTTGTAACAGATACAAGGTTCATGGATTCCACCCCACTCCAGATCCTGGAACTACAAATCTATCAACACCAATGAGAAGCACACTGGGACGTGAGGGCGGAGATGAGCAGCCAGGTTGGGATAAAACCAGACATGTGGGCTCTGGGGGTCTCTTGGCCTGGGGGTTTGTGGCTGTTCGTTTGGCTCTTGATCAGCTTTCAGTGTGCTGGTGGAGTCCAGGTCAGCAGAACTGTTAGGACACTTTAGTTAACTTGTATTTCTCTCTCTCTCTCTTTCCCTGGGTTGTTCCTTTTCCTTTCCCCTTGTAAATAAACCCATTATCAAGCCTTTTTGTGTGTGTCCACAGTACAATTGAATCTTAAGCGTGCAGGTGAGGCCCCACAGACAGGCAACCCAGTTCACATTGGGTTGTCCTGTAACAATCTCAGTACCTGAGATAATGTTTTGCACATGGTAGGTGCTGAAAAAAAAATGTTTATTGAATGAATGAGTAAGGGAGTAAGTGAAAGAATGGATGATTCAATTGAAATACAACACTCCACCAGCCCAAGTGGGCGGGTGCAGGGCCAGAAAGGGCTGGAAACACACACCTTTGGGGAATAGGCCCAAGATGGCACCCACCCACCAGTTCTCCTGTCTTGAGTCCTCTCCCCTTCTCCCTGCACACACTGTTCTCCCCATGCTGCCTCTCCCTTCCCAGAGGCTTCCACTCCCATCTTGGTGTCACGACTCCCAAAGCAATGGTTCCAAATTCTCTGCCAACATTACAATAAGCTTTTCTTGCCTATGGTGCCATTTGGAATTTTACAGCCACTGCTTTCTCCATGAGTGAGCTCCTTTATCTCTGGATGGGAGGGAGTGTTTGTGTTCTGGGTATAAGTGCCTTTCTGAATCTCCAGCAACTACAAGGTAAATCCCTGATATATCAGGTTCTAGAAAGATGATAACAGGTTTGGTGAAGGTCAGTGTGTCCTTTATCACCATGGAGACATGGTATTTCACAGTGACAGAGGACAGGGAGGAATAATTAAAATCACCTGTTTTGAAATGTAATAGAATATGTGAACATCCAAAGCCTGGATGTAGAGGGCAAGGGTGGAGAACTGGCCTCCAGCTCTTGGCTTAACTTTCTTCCAATCTTTGGCAAACACAGCAAACCATGCTTACACTGATGAAGAATGATACTTATCAGTCAGGTGTCACCCGGCTGGCAATTATCCAGAGCCAGTTGGAGAGCGCACTGGCAGTGATGTATTTTCCAGGCACGTTCTCATTACCCTATTCCATTTCAGAATTCATTTTGGCTCCTTACCTTTCAAATCAACTCTCTTTTTCTAAGGACCAGTGCTGAGTTTTAAGGGAAGTCTTTTGCGGTCCACTCTTGTTTTAATTGTTAGCTGAAGCCATAAAGTTACTAGACAGGAGAGCTGGAAAACCCCTTAGAGATAATCCTCTCTAAACCTCACATTTTACAGGCAAGGAAGCTGTCTGAGGTGACTTTAATTTTGACTTTTATGAGGCCTGTTTGTGTTGACAATGTGATTGATTGCTCTGCTTCCGAGATTAAAATTTGCAAAGGGAACACTTTCAAAAGCCTGTTCTCTCCCTGGTGGTAGGAGTGTAGAGTAACAGCTGTCACTGCTGTAACTTTCCTGCTTAGGAGGCAGGATCTCTCTACCTGCAAGAAATGCCTTCTCAGAGAGAAAGGTTTGGAAGGTCTGAGATCACTCCCTGACTGGGAGGTTGATTCAGAAGTACAGAGAGAGCAAAAGACTCCAGAGCGATAAGGTGTCCAGTCAGTGTTATCCCCTGTTCCCAAAGGGGGTTTCTGTCAAGGTTCCTGGGTAGTTGGACATCTTTGAGTGAATCTGCTCCTGTACACCCTAAAAGCTGTTCAGGCCCACTCTGTGTTGAGCAGGGTCTGCATTTGGCCTGGAAGCATCCCAGAGTGGAGCATGGCTTGGCTCAGAAGTCTGCAGCACTGGCTGTGGAGGAGGCTTGAGCAGGGTTGAAGCTGGGACTTGTTCTGGAAAAGGAACAAATTCTCAGCAGTCTGGATGTGTGTGAAGGGATGATGCTCCAGTCACTGTAAGACTGCACAGCCTCTCCCTTGAGGTTTCCCTCCCCCTGCTTTTGTGTACCCCAAGGGGGCTCTGAGTAGGGACATGAAGTATTCCTTCTGCATCTATTCAGATAATCATCTGATTTTTCCTTTCTAGTCCTTGACATAGTGAAAGATGTTGACTGATTTTTCAAATGTTAAATCATCACCTTTCACTGCTGGCATGATGTCTTCTGAGCCATGCTGTATTATTACTTTAAATATCACTGGGTATGATTTACTAAAGCAGCGCTAAGAGTTTTCATGTCTGTGTCATGAGAGATTGTGTACTGTAGATTTCTTTGGTTTGGATATCAGCGAGCTCTAGACTTAGAAAATGAATTGAGAAGTGTTTTCCCCTCTTCGAATTTCTGGGAGAGTTTATTCCAAATTAGTTTTATTATCTTCTTAAAAACTTGATAGAGGCCCTCCCTGGTGGCGCAGTGGGTTAAAGCACAGAACTAAGAACTAAAGCCACTTCCAACACGCATTCAACCCCTGCCCTGGAGGTGACCCACATGGCACAGCAGACCTCTCCTGACCCGCCTGCTGCTCCCCTCAGCAGTGTACTTCTTTGATCTGCCTGTTCTGCTCCCCAATCTGTGTGAAGCCTCTTGCCACCCCTAAGCCTCTGGCCTGTACCCCAGTTCTGTATGCACAAATAAATAAATCTTTAAAAAAATAAAAAAAAATAATAATAATAATAAAAACTTGATAGAATTTGCCCCTGATGCCTCCTGAGTCTGGAATTTTCTTTGTGGAAATGATTTTTAAGTCAAAATGTGTTTCTTTGAGGTATCTAAAATAACATAGTTTACCTAGTTTTTCTCGAATGAATTTTGGTGGTTTGTATCTTTCAAGGAAATGGTCCATTTCAGTTAAGTTGCAAATTTCTGCGTATAGAGTTCTTCATAGTATCCCCTTACTAATCCTCTAGTATCTCTATTTTACTAAGTAGCTTTATTTTCCATAATTGTTTACAATATAAACATCCTTGAAAAGATATTACAGAACAAATGTTGTTAATGTCTCTGCTCAGAAGACCCATGGAAATTTTTCACTCAGTGATTATTCTTGGGTTAGTTACTTCTAAATTTGCAATAATTGTATTGTGGTCATTTTACAGGGCAACCCAATGTGAACTGGGTTGCCTGTGGGCCCTCACCTGAGCACTTAAAAGAACTTATAAGATTCAACTGCAGGCACAGACAAAAAGGTTAATAATGGGTTGATTTACAAGAGAAAGGGAAATGAATAACTCAGGGGACGAGAAAGAGGTAAGTTGGTTGATGTGTCCTACCAGTTTCTGGAAGCTCAATAGCATGTGAAAGCTGGTGAAAAGCCAAGAGACAAGCCAAGAGCCCCCAGGCCACATGTCCGGTTTTATATCCAAGCATCACTGCTCCGCTCTCAGATCCCGGCAGCCTCCTTTTAGTGATGCTGGGATTTGTAGTTCTGGTGTCGGGTGGGTCTGAGTACACAAACCCTGTATCTGTAGAGTTCATTCAAGACATCCTTTCCCCCTAACTGTCAGAGAACAGTCTGGCATGTAGACTGTTCTTGCTAATTTCCATTCCACAGAAGTGTGGGTCCAGGAAATTTCTGCCAAAGCAATGGGGGGACAGGTAAGAGGAAATTTTACCCTCTAGAGCTGTGACAACTGCCCCACTATGTCCCATTGTCAAGAGCTTCCACACCACCTCACCACTGTCTCTGACCTCATTGCCTTCCTGTTTGGTCTTCAGACTCTGCCTTCTCTCCTCCTCTGTCAGCTTCTCAGCCCCAGCCACGTAATAGTTGAATCTGAGGAGTATGTTATAAACATTAGCACCCACATTCTGCTTCTGCGAATTCTGATCCAATTTCTCCAAGTAGGCCTCTAATTATAATTTTTAAAGCCTCCCAGGTATTTCTTGTTTTTTTAAAAAATAAAATTTATTTATTTATGCATATAGAACTGGGGTACAGGCCAGAGGTGCAGGGGCGGTGAGAGACAGGGTGGGGAGCAGAACAGGCAGATGAAGATGAAGTACACTGCTGAGGGGAGCAGTGAGCCAGTCAGGAGAGGTCTGCCGCGCCATGTGGGTCACCTTGGGGTGGGGATTGACTCATGCTGAAGTGGCTTGTAGCTTCTTAGTGCTGTGCTTCAACCCACTGCCTCGCCAGGGAGGGCCCTAAATGCCTTTGAAAAAATTATTTATTTATGTCTACAGAACCTGCCAGAGGCGCAGGTGCAGTGAGAGGATTCACCAGAGACAGAGTGGGGAGCAGAACAGGCAGACTGAAGTACATTGCTCAGGGGAGTCGTGGTCAGGTCAGGAGAGGTCTGCCATGCCACGTGGGTCACCTCCGGGGTGGGAATCAAACTCATGTTGAAGTGGCTTTAGCTTCTTAGTGCTGTGCTTTAACCCGCTGCCACCAGGGAGCCTCCCCTCCCCCATGTATTTCTAATGTGCTCCAAAGGTGTTCAGTCGCTCTAATTTTCACTGGGGAATAGCCCTCATAGCCTAAGTTTCTTAACTTTTATATCAGGAACTGGAACTTGTTTTTGTTTATTGCTTGAATTACTGAACTCAAATACCTATTAAAATTAAATATTTTAAAATGAATTATTCTCAAAGCTTTAAGCTGGGCCCTCCCTGGTGCACAGTGGGTTACATCTTGGCACCACGAAGCTATTCACAGCTACTGTAGCACTAGTTCTATCCCTGGAGCTGTTCTAGTTCTAGCCAAGGAGCTGACCCCCATGGCTCAGCAGACCTCTCCTGACCTGTCCGCTGCTCCCCTCAGTACATCAGCCTGTTCTACTCCCCACTCTGTCTCTGGTGAATCCTCTCATCCCCCACAACTCACCCCCCACAACCCTATACCCTAGTTTTTGTAAAAATAAATCTTAAAAAAATTAAAACTTCAAGCTGACTCTAATTTGATAAATTCTCTTAAATCATTTAAAAAGCAATAATAAATTTATCATGACTAATTTTTGAACACTTCAAATATAAAGCTTTCACAAATGCAATGAATTCAAGCTTATTATCATACATTTAAATCTACTCTAAAACCTAAGAACAATGGACTTACTCATTTCTTTGATAATTTATGTGCTTATTTTATACCTTCCTAGGGGATACTGGCCTACTTATTTTAATATCTCCCTAGGATTTCAGCAATATATTTTTATTTCTTCCAGAGGTAGAATAATATTACTAGACCCAAAGAAAAAGTATATGCATGCATTCAGCCCAGTCAAGGTATACAATCTGGATTACTTACCAGTTGATTCATTTTTGCTCTGGACACAGGGCTCATCATTAGGCTGTATTAACCTCTGGTATTAATGCAACATGCAATATGAACTTAAAGGATTCACCTTCACTTAGATTGTATTTTTTTTACAACGTGGTGGCTTTCAGGAAAATGTACTCTTAAAGTCTCACTTTGCCAGAGTTACAAAATGCAATCTCATATTGAAAAAGAATGATGCATTCCTTATCAGTGTTTAAATCAAACTTTTCATCATTCTGCCCATGTCTGTAAATGAACATGCGGTGTCACAAATATTGACTGGGGTTGCAAATAAACTTTAGTGATAGATGTATGCAAATAAAGAATAAAGAAGATCAAATGTATATAAAAATCAGTTGTACACAGGGGCCCTTGGTCCATCCCCCCAAGTCCCAGTAGGTGGAGCAGCAGACAACTCATGGGTTCTCTCCTGGCTTATTCACGTGTGGGGTTGAAAGGTGAGATGGAACTGAGGGTCCCCCAGTCCCCTCCCTTGTCCAGTGACAGAATTGCTACATGTTAGGCAAAACCTTGGAAATTAAGGTTAGAATACTTTTGAAATATAAAAACTATGAAATCCTTAGGAAAAAGGGACCATGCATTTATTTAAAAATAAATGATAAAATTATTTAAAAATAAAATTTAAACTGAAAAGTATAAAAATTTACAGAAAAATATTTAAATACATGAAGAATACATTCACGGATTGGAAGATTCTGTATTCAGATGTCCATCTTCCCCAATTCACCAATCAGTTAGGGAAGATGTACATCCCTGTAGTCCCAATAAAAATGCTGAAAATCTTTTTCATTATAGAAGCTGGCAAACTGCTTCTAAAATTTATTTGACGATGCAAAGACCTAGATGAGCTAAAGGAGTTTTGTAAGAGAAGGATGAAGTTAAATTACCAGACTTCACGATTTTCTAGAGAGGCACAGAAATCATGATAGTGTGGTCTTCATGTAAAAATAGGAAAATGGATTGAGCAATAAGTCTAGAAAGAGACACTCTCATATGAATCAACTAATTTTCAATAACGTTGTCAAGACAAATCAGTAGGGGAAAGGACCAGACAAGTCATGCTGGTGTTAACTGGGCTTCCACCGGAAGTGAAACTGAAGTGAGAACCCATTTTTGCAGACATGAATTCAAGGACTGCAGTCCTGGATGCAATTGCTGACACTAAAAGGCTAGAAGAAAACAGCAGAATACTGTTGCAAACTTGAGACAAGCAAACCTTTTTAGAGAAAATATTAAAAAACGTGCATACATGAAAAAAAATGAACTTTATAATAATTCAAAATTATTATATCCAAAACAAAGTATTCATGAACTAAAAGTAAAAAAGACAATTCAGGTTTGAAAAATGGGCAATAGAATTGAACATTTACTTCACGAAAGAAGGTAGAAAAATGACCAAAAAGCACATAAAATGTGGTTTTGTCATTAGATATGAAGAAAGTAAAATGAAAGCTAAAATAAGATAGATGAAAAAGTCACACTATAATAGTTAAAAATAAAACAGTTGACAATTATTAGCCATAAAAATTAGATCAGTTGTAACTCCTTAATTATTACTGGGAGAGTGTAAAATTATTCAAGCACTTTAGGAAAAAAGTATGGCAGTTCTCTATAAAGTTAAACTTAAGATTGCTCTATTTCCCAGCTCCATTGAACAAGATTCTTGTATAAAAGTCTTTATTTGTAATAGTCCCCAGTTAGAAACAGGGAAATGGAAGGGGTCAACTAGTAATGACATCTTCAAAACTACATAATGTAACAAAATTAATTAAAGGGTCATGTGACAACGTAGAGGTTTTTCTAAAACATTACTGGGTAAAGGAAGCCCAATATAAGAGAGTACACATTGTAGATTTCTATTTACAGAAGTTCCAGAATAGACAAAATTAGTCCATGATGAAAGATATAAAAATGTAGCTGCTCACAATGGAAGGGCAAAAATTGGCTAGAACTTTTCTGAAGTGATTAAAATGTCTTCTATCTTAATTGGGATGTTGCTTATATTTTTAAAATTAATCCATTTATACATTTCATACATTTAATTGGCTATACGTTTCATCTTTTAAAAGGCACTTGAACAGTCTCTTCTCTAAATAAAAACAAAGTTCAAGTACATGTGCACATACACAAATGAGCACACACATTTCATCAGATGGAATACCTGGAACTTTTTTCTCTGCTTGTGGGAGTGTGAACAGATACAAAATCACTTTAGGAAGTCACCTGACAAAATTTAGTAAGGTAAAACTTGTGCACATGACTCAACCGTTCTGTTGTTAAGTGGCATTTAAAGGAGCATTGTCTGTAATAGTTATGAACTTGATGCCACTCATTGCCCACCAACAGGAAAATGGATATCTAAATTCCTGCATTGCCCAGACAAGCAAATACCCAACAACAGTAAAAATGAAAGTAATTCCCATTAATTATGCTTCTCAGGTAGAGCTATGTAGAAACAATATTGAATGGAAAAAGACATATTGAATATTAGCATTTGTATAATTTTAAATACAAAAAAATATCAATAAACTCTATGCAAGTATGCATAAGCAGGAATAGTATGAATAATAATATCAAATTCAGGTCCGTGATTACTTGGGGAGGCATAGAGGCACACAGGGGCTCCATCTCTATAATGTTTTCTTTTTTTTAAAATAAAACAAAAGTAGAAAGATATGAATATGATATAGTTGGTGATGGATACAGGGATATTTATTTAAGATACCACTCTACATGCATTTCTGCATGTTGAAATATTTCAAGATAAACACAAGTTGTGTCTCCAGCAGTTGGAGCAGAGAGACTGGGGAAAGGAATTAATAGTTTCATTGTATCCTGAAAAGAAACAGCCAACTACCCAATGCCCAAGAAATATAGGAGTCATTTATCCTTTGGAGTTTTGGGTATATTTTAGCTCATTTATTTATCCTTATCCTCTTTCCACAGTCAAGGTAGCTTGCAACAAAAGACACATACAATAAGCCATGAAAACATAGCATAAGTAGAAACTCAGGACCAAAGATAACAAATACTCTACCAGTACCACTTGTTAACCACAGTTGTTGGCCCGGATCAAGTTTCAAACTTGGTTCTGAACTTCTTGGCAACAGTAACCATCCAGCTCCAGCTGACCCATAAAGGCAGGTTACAAAAGCTGCCCTTGTTCTTCAACACTTAACTTTTATGTTTTTCTAAGCAGTCTCTTGATATTCTATTTTGCCTTGCTAACTAGCCAGCTTCTTTGGTTTCTTCCTTCTCTCCCTTCCTCCTTGCATTTCTTTCCTCCTTTCCCTTTTCATTTTACTAGGATGATCAGTAAAATGTAGCAATCATTTTGAATGTGGGTTGGTACATACAATTTATTGCCTGAAATATTCTTGGGTTAAGGTGTATAACCTCTCTGTGCTGTAATTTTCTAAAATCCAAGGAGGGCTATCAGTCTGTCTTGCTCAGTGTTGAGATTAAATGAGATAATGAATGTAAAGAGCTTACAACAGGGTGAGATGCTGCTGAACAAAGAGTAGTTATGATGGTGATTACTGCTGTATTTAGTCATGGAAGGAGAGTATTAACCCCGATGCACCCCCTGCGTTTATCAATATGTCAGGAGCAGGGTAAAGGCTCTCACATGCCAGTTTGAGAAGCTCAGTTAAGTGGGGAGCTGATTGATCCAGCACCATGCCCAGCAGCACAGTCAAAGGGTCTTGGGCCCCAGAACACTTGGCCACCACCCCTAAAGCAAGCAGTACACTTAGTCATCAGCTGCTGAACCAGAACACGGGCGAAGTAGCTCTTCAAGTGGGGGACACTGGTTTGAGGGAATCACAAGACTAACCTGCCCGAGATTCCTCTGGCAAAAGCAATCCTTCGGCACACCTTAGCATGTATAGTCTCAAACACACAGGGAATTGCATCTCTTTCTCTTCCCCCAAAGACCATGGAAACCCTGAGTCAAGATGACAACTTTTTTTTTTTTTTTAAGATTTATTTATTTGTGCATACATTACTGGGGTAGGTACAGGCCAGAGGCTCAGGGGTGGTGAGAGGCTTCACCAGAGACAGAGTGGGGAGCAGAACAGGCAGATTGATGAAGTACACTGCTGAGGGGAGCAGCGGGCGGGTCAGGAGAGGTCTGCCACACCATGTGGTCACCTCCAGGGCAGGCGGGAATCGAACTCATGCGGAAGCAGCTTTAGATTCTCAGTGCTGTGCTTTAACCCGCTGCGCCACCAGGGAGGGCCAAGATGACAACTTTTCAGAAGCATCACACCAAGCCAGGACTCATCCTTAACTTCAGACTCAGTAGACCCAGGTGTCCTTGTCCTTTCATCTGGGGGTAATCCTTACCTAGGAATTCTAGCTAAACGGAATAGTTCAGGTACTAGAAGATTTTACTCAAGAAGTAAAATCAATCTGTACGGTACAGAGGGGGGCAGCATTGAGGGGATTGAGGTACAAGGGGATGAGAGGCTGAGGGAAATAAGACAGAATCACTAGATCCTGAGGCAAATTGTCTCAAGTACAGCAAGCAGTGCCTGGGCACTCTTGAGGCCAAGGCACTGAGTTATTCCTTAAATTCAGAACAACTCAGGAGAGCTGAGAATGCATGTGCCATGCACAGTTAGGGCCTGAAGTTCCTAAAGGATGGGCGAGCCAGGGGAGGAGAGGACACATTCAGGAAGCTAGACAGATTTCTTACTAACAGACAGACCATTCACCTGCAAAGTTTAACCGGCACAACAGTTCCCTCCACTTCCGAAAGGCAACAAGTCATTGCCTTTCTCATTGACTAGAAGCTCATAGAACAAGATACTCTTCTTTCTCCCCTCAAGGGTACATGATATAATCCCAGAGAAGATCACCCCTTACCACTCAGATGAGAGATTGCCCATATTTCAATACAGAGAAATGGAAAGATCCTCAAGAAATGCCAACAGCAATCTCTGTCCTGGGGTACAAGTTCTGGGGTCAACCTATATCTGGAAGAAAAGCTGTATTTGCTGGGTGTTGGTTGTGTGCCAGGTGTTACCATAAATGCTTTAAATGTATTCCATTTATCTTGACAGTGATTTTATGAGGTAGACAGATTCTATTATAAAGAATCTGAGGTTCAGAGGGGTGGGGTCACAAAATAGCAAGGCCCAAGTTTTGACTCATTTGTATATTTTCCCACAGTGACCCCCAAGATCCTTTGTGGTACCCTGAGGATGAAGCATATGACCTCTTGCTATACAAGGAGAAGGACTCCTCCCCAGCTATATTACAGTGTATAGTAAATAAGACAGGATGAAGGCAGCAAACACACTTTTTTTTAAACTAATTTATTAATAAGTTTATAATTCACTCATAAAAAAGAACTTATTTTTGGTTTTGAAATCATAACATAAAATAAAAAGGCAAATAACTGGAAGTTATCAGCTGAAGGTAGGTAGAAGCAACTCATGCTGAACCATGAGCAAACACGGCTTTGGGTGATAGCAGGGCCACCGATCCAAGCAAGAACTGAGAGTGCAGAGCATTCCAAGGCCCACGCTAGCTCTAAAAGTTGCTTAGAATCCAAAGGTTGCTTGGTCATATATAGGAAATTAATTCTTCATCCTCACTTTCTGCCTTTCCTTCCCACCCGTTAGCTATGAACAATAAACAGCACTGCTTTGATGCCAGTCTTCCCAGTGTTACTGCTGTTTTAACATGTTTCCTCTACCTATTTTCAACCTTCAAAAATAAAACTTCTTAAATCAACTGCAATTAAAAGACATTTCTATTTTTGTTCCGCTATCTGCTGTAGGCAAAGTTTCATATAGGAATTTTTATTGCGTATTTCTATGACCGCATCCCTCACAAGTTCAATGAACATCTGTGGCCAAAGCTTCTGCAGAGCCTCGTTTTTCATGTTGATTTCTGTGGCTTCTTTCACAAGGTCCTCTATATACATCTTGCAGAATTTCTTTTTTTCTTTTATTTCCTATTTAAAAAAAAAAACAAACAACTTGCATTAAATCAGAACTAATCCAAAGCCAAAGTAACAATAAATGAGCTGAATTTGAGAAACTTGAAAAAATCTATTCTGACTCCCATACCTCAGAACAGGAATACTTTCCCAGATGCTGTTAACAGAGAGCTCTGTTTGAGAAAGGACAGCAGCAGATGCCCACTACTTCCCTGTCCACTCCAGATGTCCCACCTGTGCCTCATACTGGAGTAACTGTATCATAGCCTCACCTTTTCCCTTCCTCTGTTTTCATTCAGTTCAGGTGATTTAGCTCAAACAAGTCTCTGAAGCACAAATTCACGGCTTCTAATGGTAAATGTTTTTGAGTACCCATACCAACGATCTTAATTGATAGGAGGTCCATTAATATTCAGCCCATACTTAAACACCCATACCCTGAATTCACCTCATATTTTAGGAAACTACAGTTAGCACATTACACTGACTTACGTGGCCTAGACACTTGGACAAGGATGGAGGAAGGTGTGCAAGGAGGAAGAAAAAACCTAAGTCTAAGAATCTGAACTTGGTATTGAAAATAAACAGTCCCCCACTCTTTTGGAAACATTAGGAATCCCATATTGGTCAAAGGATTAAATCCAATGACTTTCACATACCCCCTTTTACTATTTTTGAGTCTCATCTTTTAAAACTATTTACCTCAATTTCTGTCTTTCAACAATGAAATATACAGTTCCTGGTATTAACTTATTAGGAATACTTCTAGTCTTTTATTCATACCACACTATTTGCCAGAATGCCCCTTTCTCTTTATCATATGGCTACATTGTGTCCTTTAAGACTTATCAGGAAACTCATATAGAAAGTCTCCTTTGGCATTGATAAGTTAGTCCTCCTCTTCCTCTCTTTCTTTCTCTTTCTCTCTCTCTCTCGGTTCAATGATGTATTATCATCCCTATCAACTGCCTTAGAATAGGAGACTCATGAGGAGCAGGAGAATGACTTCTTGACACCCAAGTGTTATGTATGATTGGTAATCAGTACGTGATCTATGGGTGAAAGTATGATTACAGAGTCCTTCATCAGTTAAAAAAAAATGTACGAAAACCACATACTTGGCTAGCTGTTTCTCTCTTTCTCGTTCTCTATCACACACACGCTTATAAACTTGTATGTTACATATCTCATAGTTCCTTACACATACATAAGTCAGAAATGCTCAATCAATGCTACCTGCTCTTCCTTGTCCTTTTGCCCGTTAGTGCCCTCAAAAATCTATGGAATCTTAACATTCTATGTAATGTAGGTGAGTAGCATCTTAAGCTTTCTTATGACATCCATCAAGGCAGAGACTGCATGCTTGTCTTGTACTTCCTGCAACACCCTAACATTGTATTCCTCCATAAACCTTCAAACACATAAAGGAATAAAGCTTTTGTGACTAAGTGGCTATAGCAGGAACAGACAGGTAAAACTGTATTATACAATTAAGAACACAGTAGTTAATGGTGGAGAAGGAAAGGACTAAATTAAAATATCAAGGAGCCAAGCAAAGAGAGTAGAAATGCATGTTCTGCTAGCCCTCTGCCAGCCTATTGTGGGCTAGTCACACTGTCACAGTCTGCCTACAGTCTTTTTTTAAGACCACATTGGTCAGAATCCTTGGTCCTACTGGAGTCAACAAAATCTATATCTGTTGGGTTGCCTGTTTGTGGGTCTTCACCTATGTGCTCAAGACTCAACCGCAGATACACACAAAAAGGTAAAAAGGGGTTTATTTACAAGAGGGAAAAGGAAAGGAATAATTCAGGGAAAGAGAGAGAGAGAGAGATACAAGTCATCCAATGCACCCTTCCAGTTCCGCTGAAAGCTGAACTGGAACAGCACACTGAACAGCACACTGAAAGCTGATGAAGAGCCAAGTGACCAGCTGCTAGTCACAAGGCCAAGAGAGAGAGAGAGAGCCTCAGCTCAACATATCTGGTTTTATATCCAAAACCCCAAATGGCTGCTTCACTCTGCCCTCGGGTCCTAGTAGTCCTCCCTTTGGTGTTGCTGGGATTTGTAGTTTTGGGGTCTGGAGTAGGGGTGGAGTCCACAAAACCTGTATCTGTAGAGTTCATTCAGGACATGCTTGCCCCCTAACTCTACAACAGTTTAGATTTTTGGCACAAACTTCCTTTGAATATTGTTTTCTGCTAAAATAAGGTTATTAGAACTTTGAGGTTTACTACTTCCTAATGCTTTGGTACCTACTATTTAGACTTACATATAAGATTGCTAACATTCTAAAACAAAAAAAGGCTATCTTAACTGAATAAGAAAGGACTGTCTAACTGCAGAGTTCCCAAGCATATTTCCAGGCACTAGATTCCCAATGTTAATGGTAATTTTACCTCTAGCTTTTCATTATAAAAGTCTCTTGTGGTATAATTTAGTGTAGCACGGTTTGTGTTTTCTCCTATAAGTCTTTTGCTATCATTATTTTCTTCATTGATAATGCCAGGTTTTTTGCCTTTGGTTTCAAGCAGATACCGGAACTGCTTCTTCCTACAGAAAGACAGTGAAGAGATTCAGAGTTACTTATCAGACTTATTAAAATATATGTAGTTTTTGTCAATGTGAGAAGGGAGCATATGTTCTTTTGACTTTCTGTTCTATAAGTCTAAATTTATTATTCATTTGAGTCCAGTTGGGTACCCCAATCTTTCAACTAAGTAAGCTACTCAACCCAAATTCTTTTGGTTCATAGCTGTTAATCAACATAAACATGACTCAAGCATTTCTAAAGTGAAAAAAAAACTCTACCTTTAAAATCAATACAAAAATTAAACAATTACAGAGCACAAAACAACCCAATTAAAGATGTAGAAGAAACCAAAATTTCAAAATCTTTATATTCTATAAAATAATTACCTCTTATAAATCAAATAGTTCATAATTCCATTATGCAGTTCAGTAGTATTACTCATCGCTAGAAAATGGAATGGGATACTGATTTAAGTTTATGCAAACACAAAACAAAAAAAACCCCAAACTTAGAACTTTTAGTATATCAGGGCAAAATCCTAGCAGGAAGTACATAAGGAAACAGGAAGCCTCGTCTGATTATGAAGAGCAACAGTTAATATCACCTAAAGACCAAGAAGCCTAGAATTCCAGAGGACTACAACTCATACCCCATCAAGTCACTTCTGGCTTCTACCACTAAAGGGGTCTCTAAATGAACTTATTTACTGTGAACAGAAATTTGAGAGCAGAAGATGAAGATATTTTTTATATGTTCTCTATTTATTTTTAAGCTTCCTGATGTTCTTGCTAAAAACATCTTGCAACCATAATACTCCTAAAGACAGGCACAGCTGTGATATACTTATTTAAAAAAGGACAATGCCTATGGGAAGTTTTTCTAGGCTCAGGTAAATGTCTCAGGCATGTCTAACATTAGTACTACTGTCAATTGACTAAGAGAGACACAGAACAACACTTTTCCCCCCTTCTTCTTGTGTGCTTGCCATTGTCTGTAAACATTATCAAAGGGAATTTTTGAGAAAAGATGAAAGTGACTTACTCCAGAGGGGGTACAAGTTATTTGTCCCATTTAACTAGACACAGTAATATTTAAGCTTCAGTTTTATTTTAAACCACCCATGTATTACCACTTCAGGTTGCAAAATAGAGAGGACTGGTTTTTCATTACAATTTTTTATAGACAACTTTCTCCTCTTCTTTGATCATATCAAGGCAACCTTCCTTGGAAAATTTTGAGTAGGGAGAAAGGATATATTTATATATGATCACCCTAACTCTACACATACTCATTGGGGTTCTAGATATGGAAAGATCTCAAGATTTCTATTCACCATTTTAGAGAGCATCCTAAGCTTCTTTGAAGCTAGCAAAACCACAACTTAAGTTTCCCTGAACTGCCTCAAGGGCAATCACAGGCTGTGTGCTCACCTTCACATTGTTCTCATTCCCATAGATCCTGGCCTAATAACTAGATTTTGTCAATGCAACAATATTTCTATGGAATTTTTATTTTATTCTGTATTTTTTAGTTGCTTTTGATGCAAGGGATGGGTCAAAACATCATTTTCAGAAAAAGAAGTTCACTATTAGTCAGTGAAATGCCTCAAACTGTGTAAATGTTTACACACAGCATAAAACTTCAACTAAGCCCCCAGCACTCCCAACATCCACACCCTTCCGGGAGTACATTCTTTCAGCTCCATTTGAGTGCCTCTATATTTAGATAGGTACTTATTTTTCATAATAACATTGGGTCACAGTATATTGTTTTGTGCCTTACTTCATTTCAGTATCTGTCACTGGATAATTTTATGTCAGAATAGGAACTCATTGACAATAAATTTTTCTTTTTTACAATTTTATAATTACTGTAATGTTGATGGTATCAGATAAATACTAGATCCATATTTGAAAAGTATCATGATTTATTTAGCTTTCGCTATTATTAGGCAGTTAGTTACTCTCCAAAGTTGGGTTACTACAAACAATCAAGCAATGTCAAATTTAGAAATCTTCCGAGTATTGGGTATGTTCCCAGTATTTTGTTGTTGTTGTTCCAAATATTTTTTTTTAAAGATTTATTTATTTATTCGTACAGAACTGGGGTACAGGCCAGAGATGCAGAGGGTGAGAGGATTCACCAGAGACAGAGGGGAAGCAGAACAGGCAGATCCGACGAAGTACACTGCTGAGGGGAGCAGCGGGCGGGTCAGGAGAGGTCTGCCTAGCTATGTCATCACCTCCAGGGCAGGCGGGGTTCGAACTCATGCGGAAGTGGCTTTAGTTTCTCAGTGCAGTGCTTTAACCCGCTGCGCCACCTGGGAGGGCCTCCAATTATTTTTTAACCAGCATTTTCAGACAAAAAATATGACAAGTATTGCCAACTTATCTTTGCCCCAAAGTCTGTATCGAGATATACTTTCATCAACAGTGTAGAGTATTTATTGCCTAAGTATTAGAGGAATCTTGATATTATTGGTTTTAAAATTTTAAGTAAGATTGATTCAAGTCAATCTTATTGGTGGCAATAACATCTCATTGTTTTAATCTATTTTGTATTGCTTCTCCAGTTTTTCCATTTTTCCAATTATAACTGGATACATTTTCAGTTTACTCTTTTTCCAAGTTAAATTTTGGTTTATTTGATCTGCTAACCAAATAGACTAATATCTATCACAATGAAAGTAAATTGACCAATAGGTACTGTACTTGCTGATAAATTTATAAGATGTGAATTTTGCTTACATTAAATTTATAATTATTATCTTCTTTGGTTGACTGCAGTGTTTGTTATCATCAGTTTTATTACCACAGATATTAATATTCCCATATTCGTTTGTTGTTGGTATTTTCTTGTTACATATTTTTCTTCGTTTTCAACGATTATAGATTACATTCTTTAGGGTTCTTTATCAAAAAACTTTCATCTGGCCCTCCCTGGTGGCACAGCAATAAGAAGCTAAAGCCACTTCAACATGAGTTCAATCCCTGCTCGGGAGGTGATCCACATGGCACAGCAGACCTCTCCTGTCTCTCCCACTGCTCCCTCAGCAGTGTACTTCATCAGTCAGCCTGTTCTGCTCTCCATTCTGTCTCTGGTGAAGCCTCTCACTGCCCCTGCACCTCTGGCCCAGTTCTGAATGCATAAGTAAGTCTTTAAAAAAATCATCCAATCTCAGAGCTACTATTATATTTTTGTTAATATTTACAGTGATAGGCCCTCCCTGGTGGCGCAGCAGGTTAAAGCACTGCACTAAGAAGCTTAAGCCACTTCCACATGAGTTCGATCCCCGCCTGCCCTGGAGGTGACCACAGTGGTGCAGCAGACCTCTCCTGACCCGCCCGCTGCTCCCCTCAGCAGTGTACTTCATCGATCTGCCTGTTCTGCTCCCCACTCTGTCCCTGGTGAATTCTCTCACCTTCTGTATCTCTGGCCTGTACCCCAGTTCCGTATGAATAAATAAATAAATCATTAAAATAAATAAATAAATAAATAAGTAAATATTTACAGTGATAACTAACATGTTTATATTTCATCTTAGCCTTTGTTGATTTTTTCCTTTTAGTAGTTTTCAGTATTGTTAAAGTAGTTTCAATAGTATTTTTCCCTTTTAGTAGTTTAGAAAGTATACATCTAATCTTTTCCTAATAGTAGGTGTTAAAATTTAATATGGATATTAAATATGTATTTCTGGTGTTATATAGTATCTATTATCTCTCCCAAACAAGAAAAGAAACTAAAAAAACTCACTCTCTTATGACTTTCTGGGATTTTTATTTTCAAGTTATTGTTTATTACATTATAACTAGTCTTTTTTGAGGCAACAAGGATTTTGACTAATTTCACACCATTTCCTAAATACAGTGCTTCCTATTTCTTGTATTTACAGTTTTGTAGTACTACTTCCCTAAGTTTTTGTTGTTTTGTTTTTCCGTCATTCTGGTTTTTTTTAAAATGAGATTTATAGTCTACCAATCAGTTACTCTTGGGTAAGATCTGTAATCTGAACTGAACTAAGTGGGAAATAAAGAGTATCATATCAGATACCCAATGTGTTGGTATAATTACAGCTGTGCAACATGGCTCTGGACCCATGCTCTGGGGAGGGTGGTGCCTAAAGCGGTAAAAATTATATGATCCTGGGTCTTGCAGTTGGTAGATAACATGTGGCTCTTGACTGTAGCAAAGGCAGCAGTTTCCTTGGTGCTATCACTCTGGGAGTCATCCCTGGAGGCCTCGTCTAGGCATTGCTTCCCCACTCCTTACAATGATTCTGTAAGACAACTAACACCTTCTATATCATGTGTGCTCTGCTTACTCTAGCCAAAGTGAATTGCATCTGTAAGTGAACCAAGACTGACAACCATCCATGACTTTTCTCCCTCCATCCATGCCACATCCTATTGGTCAGCTTTTCTAAGTATTTTTCAAATTATCCTCCATCTGTTTTCATTCTTTTAGTTCAGGCCCTCATAATCTATCCTCATAATCAGTAGACTAGCCCTGGGTAGATCTAGAAGTCTTTCTAGAACATATCAATATTTAATCACATTATTATTATGTTTAATTACAAACCATACATCTTCATTTTTGTTTTACACAGATTGCAAGGATTTTCAAAATCAGTCCATAATCTCCCTAGCTGTTTCTTATCATTATTCATAATTAACCCATGCTCCAATCACATTGACTTATTTATAACTCCTTGTGTCTCTATAGGTCTCTTTCCTCCATATCCTCAACCTGAAAAATTCCTATTTATTCCTGAAGAACAATACATATTTTTACCTCCCTTGAGTAGCCTTCCCTGGTATTATTCCAAAGTAATTTCTCTTATGTTCTATAGCTCTCTCTCATAGGCTCTGAAACATTACACACATCTTTCACTTATTAGATTATAGATCACGTGAGATCAGTGTTAATTCAACTTTATATTCCCAACACTTTAAATAGGGTCAGGAACAAAATAAATTTAAAGTAAATGTTTATTGGATGCATAATTGGTAAGATAAGAATTGTGTGGCATTTTTCCCTTTTCTGAGTGCAACATTTATAAAAACTACTGAAATGAAAAGTTACCTGGCATCACCCAGAATTGAAATCAGACGGTACTGGGGTAATTCAGAAGATGCCACATGAGCTAGGATTCCAAAGAGCCTCTCAGCCATGATCATATCATTCTGTGTCACCTGAAGAGACACAATCAACAGGGGTCAAAAATAATGCTGCCTCTGAGCTTGATACAATTAACGTGATTCCAAAAATATGCCCAAGTTAAATATTTTGTTTTAGTCCAGGAAAGTGCATTGTCTGACCTATAAGAAGACAGTGGTCACTGATATTCCCTGTTTTCCCCTGAGGTTATTAGGAATGAAGAGGTACAAATATGACTCATGGTAGTGCAGTGTAAGCAGGAGATGAAGAGTTAGCTCGACTTAAAATTTTCTAAGTTACTTGAAGTAACTTAAATTCTTCATAAATTTTTCTGAAATTCTATAGGTGCTCATAGCAGAATGATTTAGGAGAAATTCTTACATGCCAATGGAATTGATTTTAATAATTTATCACAGGTAAATCAAAGTGCTGTTCACATCTTGCACCTACAAGGATAATTTGGTTCTTCCTCAAAGATGGAATTGTCATTGAATTAACAAGGATAACCTGGCTCATTCTGAAATTATGTCTGCCTTTCTCCTTTCAGGGAACAACTTGTATACAGATATTCCTTGTGAATATTCATTCCTATGTCAACCAAAAAAGCACTATAAGGTAAAAGCAGGATTTGGATTAATACCTGAGCATATTTTCTTTAATATAAAATAAGGGTTTTGCATTTTAGATACTATGAGCTATTCTATTCATTTCTGTGGTTCCCAACCAGGGATCCCTTGGAAACATCTGGCAATGTTTGGAGATATTTATGTTTCAGCTGGTGAAGGGGCACTACTGGCATCTAGTGGGCAGAGACCAAGATGCTGCTGACCATGTTCCATTGCATAGGACAACTTGCAAAGAACTGTCTAGCCCGAAATGCCAAACAGAGCTAAGGTTGAGAAACTCTGATATAGTTAAAGTTGGGTTCTTTTAAAAATTCATTCTTCGCACTATATGTAACACACTTAATGTGCATTTTCTGAAAAATAAAGTCCACAATCCACAGGTACTCATATACATCAATCAGTGGAGAATGACTCTTCCCTGCCCTGCCTTTCCTTAGGTCTGCAAAGTTAATGAAGCTGCTGTTCCCTCAAGTCCTGCCTTTAGCTGACAACTAAGATGTTTGGTCTACTATAGTCACCTAGTGGTCGGCACAGGCCACTACGCCAACTTTTCTTTGTGATACACATAATTCAATTTGTTTACCAAAGTAATATTTTCTTATACAAATGAGAAAGAGAAAAATAACATTATTACATATTGTCAAAGATGCGATGAGCACCTTTATTTTAGGTCTTTTGATGATATGTCATATATCCCCAAAATTCCCTTTTGGAACTTAATTCATTTTTGGAATTGAAATCAGAATAAGTTATATCGATTCTCTATGATTTTTCTCCACTTTTTGTAGCTATATTGTTCCTTTCTATTTCAAAGTTAACAATAATTTGTAATCTATATTTGGGTATATACACTATTTAGGGTTAACCAGGATAATAGTTTGGCTATTATTGAAGGAGAATCATGTATGAGCAATATAATTATTTCACTTTAGATCCAGGCTAGCCTTGGAAACCTTTGGAATAAATTATTAAGTCTGACTAGTGTCTCTCAACCTGTCTGAGGAAGTTCTAAGAGAGTATATGAATACACAAAATTGAGCCAAATCTCTTGATAATTAGTTGGACAAATTGATAGTCATCTGAAGTCCAACTTTGCTTTACCTCTTTAGCAGATGACTGATACTTATAGTCATGGTCTACCAGGGTTTCTGCCTACTTGATAAGGCTCTTGTACACCGATCAAGAAAGCTCCAGTCTCCTAACAGTAGCTGAATTTTTGGACTTATAGGCTAAGCTATATAGCATATTTGCTGCAGGCAAATGCAGTTACTATTTCGTGCTGGTAAAGTTGATTACAGTTTATCTTATAATCAAGGAATACTCTCAAATTTAACAGATAATCACAATAATACTGACAACATATATAGGGTTGTTCTCCCCTGACCTCTTTTGGAGGACTATATAAATTCAGTTCAGGAATTGCCTCAGCAGAGGTGGAACACAGAATGACTCTTTGCTGGCAAAATAATATCTAGAAAGGACGTGTTCTTTAGGTGGCAGAAAGACTGCCTTCTGGCAACCTGGAAAACAACTTTTCACGATAACTTTCCAGTTATTCAGGTTCCTGAGTTATACAATACACACATGCCAATTATTAATAAAGCAATCATTGACTTTTACTTGTTTTATTTCCTTTTTTCTCACATTTTTTATCTTCTCTTCCCCACTTTCTTTTTCTTATCTCCTTTTATGCAGATCACTCTCCTCTGCATACATTCTCCTCCCCCCTCCCTTTTTTTTCTTCTCTTCCTCTACCATGACCCTTATTAGTTGATATTTAGAGCTCACTTCCCCACCCCTTCTTACATGTCAGGCAGTCTGTAAAGCAATTTGAAAAATACAAAGATCATACTATCTTCAGAAATGTTCTTTCTTTTTGAAATTGTCATCCTGCCAATGTTTTAACTTTCCTGAGTGTGTAAAAATAAGAGAAAAATATAATTACAGTTCACCATGACTTTGTTAGTATTTTATTTTCAAAACTTTTTAGTGCTTTAAATTTTTGATAGATTTTTAGCCTTTTGACATTGTAAATGACAATATTATTTTAAAAAGCAACATTTCTTTAAAACTCTAACATGGTTACTTCAATTCCTGACCATTTTTAATAACTATTTACCCTTAACAGGGTCATTTTCATTTTATAGTTGACTTAGTTTTTAGCTTACCTCTGTTCCATTTATTTTCTGCATACTAAAATGGCTCAGCCTAAACAGAACATAATATTTCCAGAGTGTAAAATTGACAACTGGATTTCCTTGAGGGTCAATTGTTAACTGGTCAATGCGACGGAGTTGTGCCAGTGCATTAAACTGCTGCAGCATTATAAGATTTGTTTCTTTGAATTTGAGGTGCTGAAGTAATAAAGGACAAAAACAAGAGCTGAACATTGAACTTAATCAATTAAAATATTTAACATTGAAGCTTCACTAATCATTCGGTAAGCAAATCTGTGAACTTCAGCTTTAGTATGTTTTTCAACTGAATATACTAAATCAACTTGCATAATTTTAAGCCATCTAATACATCACTGATACAATCCTTAATCTACTCACTAATGAATCCAAAGTGATTTCCCTTCTGCAAAGCACATCATTAAACAACTATTTTAAAAGTATGTATATAATTCAGACTTTTATATGTTTTACAGTGAAATTAAATCTATAAAGGAAAGATGAGAAATGAAAAATTCAGAACTTCAAAAATACAGGGCAAAAATGCTTCTGAAAACAACTAGTTAGCTATCATCATCTCTATTTTCACAATTACTGTGTAGGTTGATTAAAATGACTTAAGAAAAATTAAATCACTAAAATTGAAAAGCTGATGGAAGTGCTCTCTCTAAACATATGGTCTCACATGGCTATTTTCCTGAGGGAGGATGGTGTGGCAAAAGAAAAAAACTATAAAAGAGCAAGTAAAGGAAGTCACCTTTCTAACAGAATAACAATAATAATAAAAACTCATTGCTGAGCACAGGGAAATCATAGTTTCTATAAATACCTACTAATAAATAACACCACAAGTAGAAATACTAATTCTCAAAGTAATTTCAATGAACTAATGAAATTATTTAAAATGTTGTTAAAGGACTACAGTAAAAAGTATATATAAATGTATACGCCCCATTAAAAGTATTACAATAAGTAAATATATAATACAGGCTCATGTGAGGTCCTGTTGAATGCTTTATAAAGTAGAAATCTATAAATTGAGTAAAATTATATTACTCCTTTTACACATCATAAAGAATTATTTTGTACAGAGATAATTTCCAATATAAACAGAAAACTTCAAGGCCATTATGAATGCTAATTTAAATCCCAGATCCAGAAAATTAACACAAAAATTCAGTCTTCTGCCAGATAGAAAGTGCATAAATAAAACTTAAAACAGGTTTTTGGCTTGAACACAGGAGTCATGACTGAGAATAATTCAAATATACTACTAGAAGGAAATGTTTACCAGAGAATTAGGAAACTTAATCTTCAATTTGGGAAGCACTTGGACGATTTCATCAAACTCTATAAAAATAAAGGAGACCGTTGTCACCATTCCTGCTGTTTGAACACTCCAATTCCGATCCAGTGACTCCAGAGCTCCTGAGCCATATAGAGAAAGTGTGTCCCCCTCCACTTCAACAAGGTGTGTGTCTGTGACAGTTAAACCTTGGAAAGCATTGCTGAGTCCTGGGTCCAGAGACCTGGAAAACCCAACGTACTTTCTAAGTAAAAGTAGTAGGCAAAGTACATAACAGAATATAAAGTTTGTTAGAAAAGGCAGCTGAAATTTTATATTCAGCTTTTATTCATTCCAGTAAACCCAGAGTATCAAAGACTATGTTTTATAGAACATCTGGAAGTTTCACATTCTTTTAGTCATTAAAAGGCGTATGTGAAATAAAATACTACCTTTAAACTCAAATTATCAAGTAAAGATAATACATACTGTGTTTAGCTTTAAAACAATCCAGTTAATGTATCCTAGCTATCTTTTCATGCCAAAATGAAAGTATTCACTTTTTGAGTGAAAATAATTAATTTTACAAAACAGAATTTTTATAGTAAGACAATATAATATGAAAATGCTTACTAACATTTGGGAAGTGCCACACAATGAAACCAAATAAATGGGGGCACCTTGTCTCTCCCCACCCAAATGCACCGGACCAACCTTTCCCTTCTACCCCAAATTGAATATGGGGGAGAAACATCAAACTCCCAGTCAGATGTAATCAAAAGGAGACATTTCACTTGAGTGTGTATTAAAAAGAATAGAGAAGGCCAACAAAAACTTAAAAAAGCAAAAAAGGCACACTCATTCACTGTTGGTAGGAATGTAATTTGGTGTGGCCTCTATGGAAAATGTGTGGCAACTTCTCAGAAAAATAAAAATGGAAACACCATATGATCCAGCAGTACCACTGCTAGGTATCTGAAAGAACAGCAAAACTCTAATTCAAAATAGCCAAGTCATGGAACCTATCTAAATGCCACCAACTTAAAGAAATTGTATGTGGAGTACTACTTAGCCATTAAAAAAATTAAATAGTGACTTTTGGGACAAAATAGATGAAATAAGTCAGGAAGTGAGAGGCAGTTACTGAATGGTTTCACTCATAGATGGACTATAAATAACCAAAGAAAATAAACAGGTATATCACAAACAAAAGTGATTCTTAGACTCTGAAAACATACTAATTACCAGAGATGGGAAGGGGAGGGAGGTGTAGAATAGGAACAATGATAAGGCATTTGCACAGGAATTTTAATAGAGGGTGAATAAAGCAAGGACACATATGAAGGTGTGAGGTTGTACTCCTAAAATAACATAGTTACATAAATGGCAAATTAATAAAATTTGCAGCAAAAAAAGGGTTTATTTGCCCTTTGCCTTTAAGAATTCCTAATCTGTGTAGATGGTGAAAAGCAAGACAAATACATACACCAACTCTAATATAATGTTCTTCATGTCATATAATGAATATGTAAATGATATGTTGTAAGAATACAGAGAAAGAATGACTAGCCTAGGGGAGAGAAAACAGATTTCAAAGGAGGTAGTATTTGACCTGGCTTTGAAAGATGAATATTAAAATTTTAGTGAAGAAAGGCACAGAAACCTAATCTGTCGAGGTAACATCAATTTCATTATGGCTGGAATACTGAATAACAGTGTAAACTAGATCCCCACAGCCCCAGAGGCCACAGGCCAAGGTAGCTTTGTTGGGCTTGAGGAACCCTGGCCTCAGCCCACTGCCTGTGGACAGTGCCCCTCTCCCAGTGCCGACAAGGCTGGCTCCAACCGTGACTCCCTGGAACCAAGAGGTGCAAGAGCCTGCCCTGACTTGATGGGGTGGACTTTTTCCCACTTTTATATCCAGCTCTAGGATTCTAAATGTGAGCTAAATGGACCAATCAGGTTCAAATTCACTCCATTAATTACTCAGATTAAAAAAAGGAAAATGAGCTGATTTATGCTAAATGGCCCCAATAAATGCTTTAAGATTGAAAACAGTCCAGTTAGTGGTGGACTTGTAGGGTGGGGCAGCTTGATTCATTCTGCTCTCAATCTTCAAAGAGGCATTCTGCTCCTTCCTGGCTTCTGAAGGAAAAAAAGTCAGTTAACTGCCAGCCTCAGAAGAAAGAAGAGATTCGTTCTACTCCTGACCTTTGGATTCGTCAGACCACCTTCAAAGAAGAATTCTGCTCTGGGCTTCCAAAGAGAGAAGGATTTGAGGACCACCTTTGAAGAAGAAGTCCCTCTGCTGCCAGCCTTCAGAGGAAGCATTCACTGGACCATGTTTGAAGGAGGACTTGACAGATGCCCTCTGCTGGAAGAGAAGCATCCAGCACCTTCATGGGTTTCAACGGACCTCCACAGACCCTCACAGAGACTCAGTGGCTGTACCTGCCTCTGGCCCTACTTCTGAAGTTGCCTGCAAGGAGCACCACTGGGCTCAGCCCACAGTCTCAAAATGCTGACAAAAGCCTGATTCCCGGGCACCAGCTGGTGGTGTAACATCTGCCGCTGTCTAGTCCAGCATCGGGCCCCAGACTCCAGACCGCTGCTGTGGGCTACTGCAGTGTCACTTCATCTGCTACCAGCGGCCATGGTTTGGTACTCGTGGACACTGCAGACTCTATCTGTGGTGAGACAGTCACTTGTGGCCTTAAAGACTTTCCTTTTCCCCAACCTTCTGTTTGTTAAGTAAACCCTGTTGCTGGATCCTGAACTTGAGTGGTCATGCAATTGTAGAGAACCCACGGTGAGAACTCATGGACAGTGACCTGTTCCCCACCTTGGGCCCTGTTGTTTGACAGTTTTGACCCTGTCTAGAATTGTTTGGTCACTGTCCCCCAGCACTGTTTAGCTCTGTTTGCATATACTTTTAAATGATAGTACTATTTTCATGAGGAGTGAAACAAACATTTGGGAGTCTTAATTGCTGAAAATGAAGCTGAAAAGTGAAATTTTATCTTACAGGCTGAGGAACAGAAAAGATTTTTAAATAAATAGAACTATATTCAGTTCAAGTTTTAAAACATCTCCAATGTGCCCTGAATGGAGCTAGGTGGTGGTGCTGGGAATACAAAGATGAATAAAACATGCTCCCTGTCATCAAGGACCTGATTCAGACAGCTAAGTTGGCCAACTTTTTGGAAATGTAGCAGAGAAAGGCTAGTTGGCTGGGAGTTGGAAGGCAGACCAGCACTATAGTGTCAACTAGACCATGAAAAGACATAATCGAAAAAGGCCATGGCGTAGTCAAAATGTAAGAAAATCAGACAGGTCTTAGTTCAAATTACAAAGCTGTCACTAATAAACAAATTGGGAGGCAAGTTATTTAACAGCTATAGTTTCAGTTTCCCTGTATGTGCAATGGTGATCATACATATTTTTTCAAAGTTGCTATGGAGACAGAAGTAATATTCTATAGATAATGTAAGAGAACATAGATACATCAGATATTTAAGAGAAAATAAAAGTAGGCTATAGTGATAGATAACTTTGATGACTGAAGAAGGATTTGTTATTAATGTCTCCAACTTTGAGACTTGCTTCCTGTGTCATCTTTCTGATTTTTCTACCTGTACCTAGTATGAATTTACACTCTAAGAAATGTGCTATTCTTTTAGAGAGGATCCACATTTTAAAATTTCTTTCCCAGTCAATGAAGTTCAATATACTACCTAACTCAAATATTAATTATATCACAGTAGGCAGTATGCCATCAAATAGGAATTCTCTTTAAGATGATTATGGTTAATTCCAAATCCAGATGTTCACTCATTGAACTTTACTTAAGAGTGAATGAGAAAAATATTTGATGTCTTCTTGATTAGTAGAAGACACTAAAAAAGCACAATGATTAACTTAATGTCATAACTAAAATGAAACTTTGAACATTAGGGTGAATGAAGAATATACTCTAATGTTTATGTGTAAAAAAATAATACTTCAGAGGGTTAGGGGTATTTTTCAGGATTATTTTTTTTAAGTTTAGACACTTAAAATATTTCGGAAGATTCTTTTCCCAAAGAATAAGTGGTGCTGATGCCTATAATACCATATTTTATGAATTTCTATTACAACACTGGTAGGTGTGGAAATTCATTTTATTCATTATATTTTATTATAGTATCATTGGCTAAAATACCATAGTGTTCATAGACAGGAAATGACCAAAAATAAACCAGCTATACTACATGCATCCAAAGTAAGCAAAGAAAATATTACACCAAGCACTTACCCATTTCTGGCAGGGAAAATAAACCTGCAATATGTCATTTTACGATAGAACTATCCCAAGTACAGTGAATAGTGAAATCATTAATGGGATATACCAAAGTTCTACAGAACCTTTTTCTTTATGTGCCTATAATTTTTTCATGGACACTTTTTTCCCAGGCACTTAGTTATATACATTTAGTTACATATGTAAGCCCAAGGTCACAGGCTTTGTAACATAAGAATTAACCACTTCTTGGCATTGCAAAATACTAAAGGCTATATAAATGGATTGTTAAAAATGGAAAAACTTATGTAGTACAAAAAGACAAATCAGAAATCTCAGGAAGAGTTGTAACCCTCTTATTAACTTTCGACATTAAGAAAGTGCCAGGTTTATATAATTCCAGAAAGATAAATACTCTTAACTTTTGAAAACTTACAGAGACTATAATAACTTCTAATATTTAAAATGCCTCACTTTATACTTTCAGGTAAAATACCAGACAGATTGAGCATTTGAAAGTTATTCTTCTAAGATTGCATTAAAGTAACTGAAATGTCATAAGCCCACAATAATAATGACAAGGGAGGGGGGTGGAGTCTGGAAGGTAAGAGTGAACTGTACAGATGATGGAGGAGAAAAGATGCCACCGTTTTAACATGCACAAGAAAGAGTAATGAAGGTGGCAACCAACTTGCCTATTGGAATTTTGAAAAAAGAACAAATATGATGGAAGATTGAGAACTGATACTAAATAAAGGGGAATTAATTGAAGATCTGTAAAAGGACTCTACCATCTATTTCCACCTTGTCACCAAATAGGCAGAGTGCCATTACAGATTAGTGAGAAAAGGAAAGAAAACTCAACAAATAGCCCTAGGGCACTGTTTCATAATTATTTATAGGGGGAAAACAAACAGGCCAGACCTCAACCCTAAACTTAAAAAAATCAACTTCAGGTATTTAAAGTCATCTCTTTATATCACAATCTATGTCCTTTAAAAACATCTTGTGTTTTGATTATGTGAATCCTTCACCTGTTTGTTAGATGAATGCCAAGGAATTTGATTTGTTTTGATGTGATCATAAATGAAATTATTTGTAAAATTTTTCTTCTCATATACCTAAAAAAAAAGATTTTTATGTTGATTTTGTAACCTGCCACTTTGCTGTATCTATTTATTATTTTTAATAGCTCTTTGGTGGCATCTGTAGGGTTTTCTTTGTATAGTACCTGCAAATAAAGATGGCGTCAGTTTTTTTTAAGAATCTGTATTCCTTTTATTTCCTGTTAATGTCTGATCGCTCTAGTTAAAAGTTCTTATACTAAATTCAAAAGTTGTGGTTGCAGTGGGTATTCTTGTTTTTTTCCCTTAAAGGGAAGCTTTCAATGTTTCATCATTAAAGAGTTTTATTGGATTAAGATATAGTGACTTTAAAATATGGTGGAAGGTATCTTCTATTTCTTTCTTTTTAGAAGTTTTATAACAAATAGGTACTGAATCTTGTAAAATGCCTCTTTCCTCTACTAAGAATATCATGGTTTTTACCTTTTTTACCTTTTATTTTATTGACATATGTAATACCTGTTTCAATTTATGTATTTTAAAACATCCCTCCATTCATGGGATAAAGCTCACTTGATTATGATGTGTAGTCCTTGTCATCTATGGTTGATTTTCTAGTATGTTTTGAAGATTTTTGTATCAATATTCATCAGTAATATTGGTCTATAGTTTTATTGTGCTGTCTTTATCTTTATCTGGGGTTTTGTTTTAGAGTGATGTTGGCTGATTAAATGTTCTTAGGGAGTACTCTCTTTTCTTGGATGTTGAAAAATAATTTGAGCACGATGGACATTAGTTCTTTAAACTTTTGATAGAATTCCTTGTAAAGCCATCTGGCCATGGGCTTCTGTACTTAGGGTGAGTTTTGATTACTATCCCAATTTAAATACTTGTGATCAGTTTATTCAACAACTGTTTTTCCCTGGTTTACTTTACATAAACTATATTGTTCCAGAAATTGGGTGATAGTCTCTTATGATGTTTATATGCCATCTATGGCTCCTCCTGCATTTTGATTTGTTTATTGTTTTCTCTCTGTTCTTTGATACTCTAACTAGAGGTTTACTGATTTATGTTCTTGAAGAGCCAACTCTCAGTTTCTCTGTTTTACTGACAGTCTTGTTATGTAGCCTTTTTTCTGTGTATTTTATTTCCACTCTTACTTTTTTTATTCTTACCTACCTTTTACTTGCTTTGGACCTTATTTGTTACTATTTTCCAAGTTGCTTTAGATGTAATATTAAGTTGTTTATTTAATTGTTTGTGTGTGTGTGTGTGTGTGTTTGGTTTCTTAATGTGGGTTTGTATTGCAATTTCAAAAAAAAAAGTCAACAGCATATACTTTTATCAGAAACAAGAGTAGCTACACAAGCAAAGGGAAAATCAGGTGAATGTGTCACTGCATATAATTTTTAATAAAGAAGTGCCACCCATGTTAAATGCATAGAGAGTTAAAGTAAAACAAGGACTTAAAGTTCAAAAAGGATGTTTGGATTAAACATCCCTAGTTCAGACACATACAAGATATAATAACGTCTTTTATTATCTAAAGTTTCTTAAAATTATTTCTACCTTTTAATGTAAGATTTTTATAGGAATCAGATAGCCACAAGCTAAACAGAAAAAATGATCTATAAATACTAGAAATGATAAGTAACTGACTCAGCACTATAGTCCCCACCAATAATTCATTGTCTATTAAGTTTTGTTTTTTGACTTCATATATAAATATCACCTTTGGCCATTTTATTTAATAGTTTTAGGTCATTACAAATGTTCAAACCAAGATAATGTAATGTGTCTTTGTTACACGAAGTAACTGTTCATGTAAGTCAGTTCACTTTGCCAGTTCACTTAGAACTCACTGAAAATAAATCTTTTGCCAGAAATTATAAATCCTTTTCCAAATGATTCATCTCTACATCTCCAGTGAACCCAAACATCACTTTTTCCATTTCTCTCAAAATGTCTATGTGCTCCTTGCCTCAAAAGTCTCTGACTTCCAGAGCTTCTAATAAAAATTCTCAAACTCTTGGCAGTAATTATACACACAAATAATTTTCATGAACAGATACTTCTTTTTCTAGGAATTGACTGCAGTTGAGACAGTAAAAGTGAAGACATTACAGTGTTTATTTTTGAGGATTACAGAATTTTTGGACATAAGCTGATTAAAAAGTTCTAAGTGTCTGGAAAGTCATATTAATAGTCTATTCAATTAACAGAAATAGTTTTGCCAATTAAAGTGTCAATTAATAAATAAAGACCCTCTTGCACTCACTGCAGCTGACAACTAATAAAATTTGTACAGTGAGTGAACAATAATATAATGAAAGCATAGGATGCATGGTTGAGATTGGAAGGCAATAAGGCTGGTCATTTGTTGAATGGCCTCTTGTACTACACTACACTACACTTCTCTTACCAGCATCTATGTTATATCTATGATAAAAGACTTAACTGATTTCCTTTCCTCAGGTGATCTTCTTATCTACTCTCCAAAAACCCACTCGCAAGGCTACGATGACCTCCAAATTGCTCTTAATGTAATAATTGCTTAGATATGTTCCATTTCTAAAATTTCAACTTCAAAGATTTATTCTAACCATAAATCCCAACTCTCCTAGCTTATTATTAACCCACTTACCTCATAAACTTCTCATTTTCAACTTCACTTAAATCTCAAATCCCAGAAATATTAAACATTCCCCAATCTCTTGGCAATCTTCTAATTCCTTAATAATCTAGCCTACAATATACGACCCATCTCTTTTTGTTTTATAAAACTGTATGTGAAAAATTTAGAGGTACAGGTGCACACTTCTTTAGATGTATATTGCTACACCATATCTACCACCAAAGCACCCATAATTCTACAACATACTTGACTGCCAACCCCACTTACTTCCCACAGTCTTCTCTTCTGGTAGTCTCAATTTTATGAGGGAGCAAAGTGCATCACATGGTCTTTGCTATTTTTTAGCCAGAATCTGGCCTGTGGGAATCACCCAGCTCCTCTGCACATGTTTCCCCTTGGGAACATGGATATGTATCTCCACACCATTTTGTTTTCTACTGAATCAGCGGTTCCACCACTCCCACAGTCTGTACCTCCCACACTGGAATATAGATTCTAGGTGTTTCTCTCCACTGGCCTCCTGGTCAGTGAGTGAGGAACTCTCCTCTCTGTCTTTCTGTGTTGGTTTCTGATTCCAAAGGTGTTCCAAGTTCTGGGACACTCTAGGTATAGACAACCCTATGGTTAATTGTTAGATGATCCCTTCAGAAGGAAGTGAGGACCCTCATGTGGTACCACCTAGAAGCATGGCTCCTCTGAGCCATCATTTCTATTTTTTCTTTTGTTATTACTCTTGATTTTTTTTATTCTTTATCTCATTTTTTAAATAGATATTTTTAAACATATTCTATGCTGTTATCTCTAGTTACTCTGTGTTCCTGGAATATTCATTTGACAACTCAGACGATAGTTACAACTTTTATGGTCTCTAATCTCATTCAATTCTTTTGAATTTTCCTTCCATCTTTCAACTCTTACCCAGTTAGCGTTCTCTTTGGATACCAAAATAAGATGTTAAAAATGGAGAAATATGCTATGATTTTTAATGAAGGATCTATTATCTTAAAAATGTCAGTCCTTATCAAATTAATCACTTAAATATGATTTGAGTAAGATTCTGATCTGAACATTTCTATCTAGATTAAATGACTGTAAAGCTTATATAGAAAAATAAACTTTGAAATGAATTAGTAAAAGTAGATTCCCCAACTAGATATTAAAACCTTAAAATTATAAAGCTATTATAATCAAAATAGTCTTATAATATCACTAAAATATATAAGTTGATTAGTAAAATGGAGTAGATAATTCATAAGTATACCCAAATATTTATGGGAAATTAAAATAAAATAAAGATATCATTGTCATTAAAAAGGAAAAAATAGTTTAATTAAGGAATATTATTAAGCAAATTCACTAGCCAATTGAAATAAAATCAAGTCAAACTCTTATTTAATATCATAAATATAAATTTAATGTATTATGGATTTTTAAAACCTTAAAATCTTGAAATTTATTAAAATTGCCTTTAGGAAGATACTTTTTTTTTAAAAGAGAAATCAGAAATAGAACTGACTTGGGTAGTATTTCATAACCTATATCTCAATGCTATAACATTTTAATTTTATAAAGTGTTATAGTTCTAACAAAGTAAAATTTTACTTTGACATTTAAATTATATTAATAAAACTGGGGCAGTATAAGAATGATATATAAAGTATCACTTAATTAGAATTTCTATTCTTGCTGCATTATTCTCCTACTTGAAAGTGCTGAGAAACTACATGTGTACTCCTAAGTATGCAGAAGAAACTAAAATTTAGAGGTATATTAGTCTAACTACATGTCGGACTTTAACTATAGAAAACTGCCAAGATAATAGTCTGATACCACTAAAACTACTTCCTTTATTACATTTTATTTGTATATGAAAGGGTTAAACAACATTGGCTAAAAAAAAATCATAGGAAGAAAAATACATTATATTAAATTTGAAATGTGTTTTAGAGTTTGGTTAGATCATAAAATAACCATGCTACATCAAAAGAAAGAAAAGTGAAATTTGTTCTATTTTTTACTTTCGGGCTTCCTTTTCAAATTACATAAAATACTTTTAAAATTATATACACACTATATATACTACATGTATGTATATATAAAACATACATATGCACATTGTGGCCCTCACTTACTTGATTCCAATATGCTTTCTTGAAAGGAAAAGGGATATGCAAAATACAGACAGATAGTATAGTATAGTATAGTATGCTCATAAACCTTGGGGTTTGTATATTGTGACACATTATTATAGAACAAAAGAGGTTATGAAACACTGGAATAGACAGCTATTACAGAAAACAATAGGGACAATTATTAAGATTTTGTGTTGAATTGTCAATGCTACTAGTTAAGAAATAAAAGGCTGGCCCTCCCTGGTGGTGCAACCAGTTAAAGCCCAGCACAACAAGCGAGACACAGCTGCTTCAGTGCACGTTCGATCCTTGCTCTGGGAGGTGATCCACATGGAGAGGCAGACCTCTCCTGACCCATCTGTTGCTCCCCTCAGCAGTATATTTCAGTAGATCTGCCTGTTCTGCTCCCTATTCTGTCTCTAATGAATCCCCTCACCTCACTGCTCCTGCACCTCTGGTCTGTACCCCAGTTCTGTATGTATAAACCAATAAATCTTAGGAAAAACAAAGAAATAAAAGGCTATCCCGGTTGTTGACACAATAGAAGTCAAGACTATCAGGATTTGCTTTTTCATTTTAAAAGCTGTGTTATTTTAAATTGGTGTGACTTTGGTATATAACATGCTATATGATTTATTAGATAAGGTTCACACTTCAGATACAGGTTTCCATACCACATCCACCAGCAAAGCACCCACATGGTCCATCACAGTCCACTAAGGATTCCTTTCCTCTTGAAGCTTACATTCTGGTGAGGAAGATAGGTATGAAACAATTTCCAACTACTAATTTTGCTTATGGCGAGTGCTTACAAGGGGAGGTATAGCGTAGTGAGAGATAAAAGAGGTATCTAATTTAATCTTCATGAAGGAGTTAGGGAAAACTTTTCAAGGAACATAAGGTTTAAATGTAAGACTTCCAGGTGTGATCTGAGAGAAGGACCAAGAACTGGTATAAGGAGAGGAGAAAACTGTTTCCAAAATACTCTAAGGTAGGAAGTAACTGATCTGGAAGGTATGCATCTGTAGTATGAAAATAAACTGGCTGATAGTGGTGGAGTAAATAGATGAGGTGGGCAAAGAGCCTCAGAAACAAATAACAAGTGATCTATATTCTTTCTCCTGAAAGAAAAGAAACCACTGAAGAGTTTTATGTTAGAGGTTTATATTTTCCAGATTTCCAAGACAATTATGAAATGACTATCAGTAAAATGATTTCCCATTTCTGCTCCAAATCCAGTTCTCCAAAGATACAGTATTTGAAAAGACTAGCATTGCATACCCTGTTTCCTCGGGAAATGCAGAGATGGTGTTTCCATCCATCTGACATGAATCCTGAGAAGCATCAGAATCTTTTCTATCTTGATTGGCAGCAATATTGGTTATTCGATTTTGCTGCAAGTCCCATTTCCGAGCTACGTTGTTAATTATTAACCTTTTCTTCTCCTATGAAAAATTCAATTGTGACAAGAATTATATAATGCAATTTATATATCAAGAAAGTATCCAAAGAACATATTTTTGCATTACTTACACTTTTAAAAGGAGCATATTCCTTAAGAGTAGCTACCAAAAGTATTCTAAAAAAAGTACAAGTGGTCTTTATTTATTCTGTGCATTCAAACATCAAAAATGGTCAATCATCTTTTGAAAAAGATTACATAGAACAATAATTACCTCCACTGGAAATAGGAAAACTTACTGTCTGAAAGATTAATTTGACAGAAATTTATGTATTTCTGTATTTAAATATAGCAAGAGGTAACGAATATTTTAATCTTCTTAACCAACAACTAAAACTAATATAGTGGAATAATCTTGACGAAAGCAGGCCAAAGGAGGGGAAAGAAAAAGGATTGATCAATGTGCTAAGCAAATAAATTACAATGTCTGAAAATTTGTAATTAGATACAGGCTATTAAGAAAAAAATGTGCTAGATTGAAATACTTGTAGGTAGCCAGTCCCATCCTAAATGAATAGGAAAGAAGTTAATTCATTATATGCAGTAGATGCCTTAGGCAAGTGATTCTCAAACTTCAAGGTATCTCAAATCATCTGAAAAGCTTTAAAACACCAACTGCTGGTTCTCACCCCATTTATTATTAAGTGTGTTTCGGATACAAGGGTTCGAGAATTAGCATTTCTAACATGCTCCCAAGTTGCTAATGATGCTGGTTCATGGATCTCACTTTGAAAACCACTGACTTGGGGCTTTGGGATGCCATTTTCTCACAGAAACCTGTTGAGAAAAGCAGATCTTAACTATGGAATCTTAACTGCTATACTAGGTTGAAAAGTTTCTACTCACTTTATAAAAATTGTTGAGGAAAGACAAACCCTATTCTGGCAAAGTGTTACCATTATCAAAGGTAAATATTAAAATGGCATGCCAGTTAGATCAGGTGCTGAAAATAGACACATTCTATATCCTCTTTACTAAGATTACAATCATCTGATTAAAACATCAGCTCAATATGATACTGATCCCTCTTTACCTCCTCCCTGGGGGTAGGTGAAAGTTGTTAGGTAGGTTCTTTGCCAATTCCTCCATTGCATGTATACACATAGAATAATTACTTAGAGTTCCAAGTCTCTGCCTATATTTGGTTATCTGTAATTTTAGCATATAGGAATGACACTAAATAGAAATGCAAAATGATGAAAAAACTTAATTAAAAACTAAATTTTTAAAAAAATTCTATTTCTGTGTTTAAAAATGTTTTAAAGATATTTTTTCCTATTACTAGTTATTTAAAATTTGTCTGTATAGATAAGTAGGTTATACTTGAAATATGTATATACTCCTCATACTTTTTTGACATTTTATGAATATCTTTCTCTTAAGCAAGTAGGAATCTATTATTCTAAACTTTGTTCCTCCAAATCTGTAATAAAAGGCATTCTTACCTTAAGGAATTCTAGTTCAGTTATCTGGAGATGATTGGGCAAACCCAAATCTTAGTCTAAGCAATGCCATTAATTTTACTTAGAGCCAAGGCATTTTGAAAGAAGTAGGGGCAGTGAGTTAATAGAGGATGGCTATCATGCTGGCTTTTTGCATTTGGTTTTCTGGATTACTGGAGACTGACAGGAAGAAATAATCTAGTGAAATAGGTACAGCAGAGCTTAGAATAAGACAAAATGTCTTTATACCACTAAGCATGCTAAAAAATGACAATCTGAAAATGCAACACTTCCTTATACCCACACCAAGGTAAAGGAAACTTTAAGGGTTACCAAAGGATTATTAAAATCACATCAATACCATGTTAACAAAGAGAGTATCTATTCTCAATTTTCATTGAGGCCAAAAAGGGAAGACCCTTTACAACAGGAATGCAGCCTGGGGTCAGGTGGGGATCATAAGCATTCTATGTATCTGTGGAACAAGAAAAACAAAGCAAAAGGAAGACAAAAGGTCCTGCAAAATTGAAGGGGGTACCCACGAAAATTTTATGTTCAAGGGTCAAGAATGCACTTAGCGTATCAATTATAAGCATTTTTCTCAAACTACATGGCAATAAATTTTCAAGTCTGTGTTAAGGGTAACATTTTTAGAAGATACCAAATACAGCTTCCGTCACTTGAGTAATACCACACCAGTATGTGCCAGACCTGACCCTTCCATTCAACCCAGGTTGCATGGTGTAATACACACAAGCAACAAAGCAGACGGTATGTGTCCATGTGCTATTTGTGTCCTTAAAAATTACTCCTTTAATTTCCTTTATCTGTTCATTTACGGTTGTTTTACATATTTGATGTGTTTCAATTTGTAAATTTAAGGCTCAGGGCATGTTACTTTGATACATTTATTTATTGCTATATAACTGCATGAAAGCAGTATTTATCACATTATACTACCACAGTCCAGTATTACTGTCTATGCTCATTCTCCTACATATTAGATATGTGACTTATTATTTGTGATGTATTTGTACATTTGAAAGTGAAATCTTTCTCTGACTTATCTCATTTAGTATTTTGTGGTCACGGTCCATTCATTTCTCATAAATGACAGGAGGCCCACCTTCTCACAGCTAACAATAACCAATTGTGTATACATCTGCCCAATTATTATCCACTCATCTATTGATGAGTATTTGGGTTGTTTTCATAGCTAGGTATTGTGAAAAATGGTGCAATAAACCTAGGTGTGTATGTATATCATCAAAATCTTGTTTTCATCATCCCACAAATGACATGAGTTTATCTTTTTTGATCACTGAGTAGTATTCCACTGCTATCTGTGGCAACATGGATGGAACTGGAAGGGATTATGTGAAACAAAATAAGTCAGATGAAAAAGATAATATTGTTTCACTTATATGTAGAAAATAGAGAAACCAAACAATAGGTCAGCAAAAGAACAAACACTGAAAGCTGACCACAGATCTGAGGCATCCAGGAAGGTCAGAGGTAAAAAAGGCTGAGGGAGGAAAAGCACAGTGGGCTGTGGGTGTTTCAGCAGTAGGAGAACTACGGTGACCATGGCTGAGGGGAGAAATCCTATTCTGTCAAAAAATTAGCAAGGTCTGAAGAAAAAGTAACCACATTAAAAAGTAAATTAATTTGAAAATAAATAAGAGTTACAAAAAAATATTTTTATACTGAAAACTATCAAAATGTTACTTGTCAATTATATCTCCACTAGAAAAAGTAAACATGGAACAGAGGTCACTAGATTATATCAGTAAAGGTGGCAATTTATTATAGTAATTTCCAAAATGGATTGCACAGGCCATGAAATACACAATGCACTGACATGGGAAAAAAATTAAAACTTTTAAATAAGTTTTTTAAAATAAGATTAGCTATACTTGTTGTCTCTTTTCTATGTACTTTATGATATACATTAGACTGTATTTCAGAAGTACAGGTTTCTTTATAGGCAATCACATGAAAGTTTTAGGGTTATTTCATTTATAAAAATCATTATACTGATAGGAATGAAAAATTGACAAAGACTGGAAAGCACTTTTCTGGATGATAAGTTAACTAGCTTCAGTGTGTGTGACTGTACACACATATATGCGACATAAGTGAAAATACCTTAAGCAAAGATTGTTTATGACTTTCCCGCTTTTTCTCTTCCTCTTTTTTGGCTACAACAGATGCCATACGCCTTTCTTCTTCCTAAAAGAAATTTTTAAAAATGTATTATTATTAAGTATTGAGTCTTTCTAGGTTAAATATCTTTGCTTTTAGAAGTCTGCTTTTCTTTATAAGAGGCATACTGCATGCTAAAAGAAAATAAGCTGTTAAGAAAAAAAGTATGTTCTTTATTTTCCTTTTCCTAGCTCAAATCTTATCATTTCTGTATCACCTTAAAATATTCACTAAGAGGGCCCTCTCTAGTGGCACAGCAGGTTAAAGCACAGCACTGAGAAGGTAAAGCCACTTCACCATGAGTTGGATCCCCGCCTGCCCCAGAGGTGACCCACATGGCGCAGCAGACCTCTCCTGACCTGCCCGCTGCTCCCCTCAGCAGTGTACTTCGTCACTCAGCCTATTCTGCTCCCCACTCTGTCACTGGTGAATCCTCTCACCATCCCTGCACCTCTGGCCTGTACCCCAGTTCTGTATCATAAATAAATAAATCTTTAAAAATAAAATATTCACTAAGAACAAATTTTTTTTTAAGATTTATTTATTTGTACATACAGAACTGGGGCACACGCCAGAGGCTCAGGGGGGGTGAGAGGCTTTACCATAGACAGAGTGGGGAGCAGAACAGGCAGATCAATGAAGTACACTGCTGAGGGGAGCAGCGGGGGGGTCAGGAGAGGTCTGCCATGCCATGTGGTCACCTCTGGGGAGGGCGGGGATCGAACTCATGCGGAAGTGGCTTTAGCTTCTCAGTGCAGTGCTTTAACCCGCTGTGCCACAGGGAGGGCCAGAACAAATTTATGGAGTTGCAACCTGCTTACACATCTGGATCATTTCTGCCTTGAACACCGCCATGTTTTAACAGAGAAATATACCCATAGAACTTCCAATATTTATTTTCAAAAGATTTATAGGCTTTTAAAAATGATGTCATCATTTGTGAAAATAATTTCCTCCTAAAAAGTAAGTTTGAAAATACCTTTAGATGTAGAAAACTTTATAATGTAATTTGGCAGATTTGAAGACATCTCTAAAAATAAAAATTTACAAAAAAAAATTAAAAATTCAGTGAGAGAAATGCACTGGACTATATGGTGATGGCACATGGGTGATTTAGTGATGGGAAGCCCAAAGGGATTGCAACTGAGATGGAAAAATGCAGAAAATGATGTAAAAATAAACTACTATAATAAATATTCAATGAGGGGGCTTAAACAAAATATTGTACAGCTGAAAAGAGAACCAGTTAATTGGAAAATGTGTTAGAAAATATATTTTCCTCTTTGCTTTCACAGTACCCTATACTTGCTGCATCAAGGTATTTAACCTGTTCAATTTTAATTTTCACTGTCACTATCTTCCCCTCTTCTGCCCCAAATGGGTCCATGAAGGTATGGATCATGAGTTTCCAGGACATTCTATACTGAAAGAATGAATTATTGAATAAACATCTTTATATACTATTCAATAGTTTCCTAAAACTTGAACTGCTAAATCAGAATTTTTTTCTATGGTTTTTAATGTCTGCTTACCTTACATAAATGTAGTATTAACTGCATTCCAGAAATTATTCTGACCAGAAGTAAACATCTGATTTAAAACATGATGGAGCATGCTAAGTTGCTCCCCAAGTGTTTCTGTATCTTCCCTTATCCAGACCACTATGTGAGACAGCACACACTGCTCCCTTGAAGTTAAATGTGGTGGTGTGACTTACTATGGGGCCAATACCATGGGAACAAAAGTGACATGTATTTCCTTCTGGGTAGAAGCTTTCAAAGGCAATTTATGGTATTTATTCTTTTCTCTTATTTTTGATATAGAATCTGCAAAACTAGAGTGTGTTAATCTGAATGCCTGTGTCCTGGAATGGGGATAACACAGAGCAAATAAAGTAGATTATATTATATATGCTGCTTTAATCCACTGAGGTTAGAAAAGATGTCATCACAACATAATCTTAAGCAAAAGCTTAAGTATATCCTGATTAGTACAGAAGTTATATTAGAACCAGGGAAGGTCAAAGAAACTATGAAAATAAATTCTAGGCTGTGGTACTTTATCAATGCTTCTGGTCACAAAAAAGATTAAGCTAAGGAGTTATTTTCTTAAAAGCACAAAGAGAAACTACCACAGAGTTAAAAGAGAAACTAGAAATCATCTACTACAAGACTCTCTAATTTTACTACAAGACTCTCTAATTTTAGAAATGAAGAAGTTAATGCTCCAAGAAGTTTAGTAATTTATCCAAGGTGACAAAGTTGGGATCAAGACCAAGAGATAGATCTTGTGAAAAATCTTAAACTTGTTTTTCTGATTTTAGTGGTGAAAGGCTTTCTCATCATACAGAGGTTAAAATTCAATAGCAATTTGTCATGTAACTTAGTTGATTTAAAGGGAAAGGAAATTTAATGTGATTTTGATGATTTTAAAGTACATTTTACAATACGGAAGATAGTCATTCACAATGTTTAAAGACTGGATAGAGGTAGTCAGGAGAAATAAACTAAATGAAAATTCAGAATCCTGATTCCTAACTTCACAAAATAGCAGAACTAATAATTAAAATATCTGAATCAGTAAATATTGCTTTGGTACCAATTGAGTATAATCTGCTTCAGCAAACTTTCTCAAAAGAGTGACATAAATTGATGTTCAATTGTCAACTCGTCTATAAAATGTGAATTAGAAACAGATTGGTAATTTAGAGAGCCAATTTCAAATAATACTGAAAACTGTACAGATCACGTACTACACATACTTAAGAGATGATTTCACCAGATTTTCAAAAAGAATTTGAACTTCTATTAAAGGCAGTCAGACTTTAAAAAGAAAACTAAACCTAGAAAAACTGGATATATACTAAATAATTCAAATATTGAGCGTTTTAAGAAATTCATGCATCTGATTACATTTTGGCCTTAATACAGTGTAACTAAATAAAATAAACACAAGCTATAAATATATGGTAAGAAGGAAAAAAAAAACAAACTAAAACTCTAGTATCTTCATTATGTAATCTAATTTTTGGGATCTATCCAGGACCAAGAAAACAACATACTTTTTTCCTTACCTCAGTTTATCATTAAGACTCAATACAGCTCAATTAAGAAGCAGGGATTTAATAACCTAGGCTGTTCGCAGATTACTAGTAAGATTCAAATCAATGCATATTATATATATTATCAGAAATACCTCTCCCAAATGATTAACAGTAGTCCTAACAGGGAAAAACTTACTGTGTGAAATTAAAAAATATATATTGACAAAGTGGATTTTTTTAAAGATATACTTCTATATAGGTGTAAAGATATTGTTTTACTTGACTAAATCAAATATTTAAAAGACTTTAAAATCACAGAGTTCTTCTCTATATGAAACGGTCCTCATTTTTCATTCAAATAATCTTTTTGTTTAATAGGAAAAATTTATTTTTCCCATGGCTACTGTTAATGTCAGAGTGGAGATTAGAAGTTATGTTACCTGATGTCCTGTTTACTGTCCAAGGGGATTTGCTGATAAAATACTAGGAGGTGAAAAAATTTAAAATAAACAAGGTTATGCTGCCATAACAACTACAAAACATATACTGGTTCATAAGAAAAGTTTTTTCTTAAAAAAACAATGTAAAGTTAAAAAAAAAAAAGTTGATTAAAGAACACTGTAACTGCTGTTCCTATAGTGGCTAAGGACTCCTGGGTGTGTGATCAATCTGATGCAATCTTCAGGTTGGCATGTGCTTCCACAGTGACCACCACATGGCAGAAAGCATGGAGAATCACACAGTGACTTTTAGAGGTTTCTGCCTGGAGACTGACTACACTTATTACTTCTGCTGACATTTTACTGATATAAGCAAGTTGTATGACTACATCTAACTTTAAGGGAAAGGAAAATATCTGCCTACAAGGGGAAGACAAATACCGTCTTCCCACATGTCAAAAAGAAGAAGAAAACAAGAACACATCGGTATCGGTGAGCGTTAGTAATGGCTACCACAACAGAAACACTTTTCCGTTTGAAATAGGCTACTTAGTGCATTAGAGAGCAAATTTGAGCTCATTAATATGAGTTCCAAAAAGTTCACATGAAGCCAATTAAATATGAATTTCAGGTGACAACTTAGACCCTATCCACTTTGGAACTGTAAGAATAATGCATTCAGTCACAAAATACTGCCTTAAAAATAAAAAGAGAAATCCTGCCTCCTTGTAATATCCTATATAATGATCCTGGTTCTAGATACTCAAAATGTACCTGTTATCTCTCTTTTTGGATCCTTGTGAAAGTATTCAAATATTGTATTATCTTACTTGCATCTTCTCCTTTAAGAGTGAATTATGCTAGATTCTCTGGAAACATTCTAAATTTGTCATCACCCCTCTAAAACCAACAGTTAGGTATAATCTGACCATTAAAAAAAGGGGAGAGGAGTAACGACTTATCTCCATTTTTTGGAATTCTTTATTTCGATAAATATTGTTTATAGTAACTTCTAACAATCACATCTTACAATTTATGCAGTTTGAACATATAAATTCCAATATAAGTTTTCTTCACACATGCTGCTGAGTCTCATCTCCCATAACTTCATACTTGTTCTCAGAACTATTTGTTGTTACAGAACAAAGGGCAGGATTTTCAACTTATCAATTTTTTGTATCTTGCTAAATTCTGCTTATTTTTCCAGATTAAATGTCAGCAAACCTTTTCCATATAGGGCCAGAGAGTAAATATTTTAGTTTTTTGAGACACATAAAATCTCTATTGGATATTCTTGTTTTTCTTTTCTTTTATACAAAGCTTTAAAAACATTAAAAAATAAAAAACATTCTTAGGGACCCTCCCTGGTGGCACAAAGGGTTAAAGCACAGCACTAAAAAGCTAAAGCCTCTAAAGCATGAGTTCGATCCCCACCCTGGAGGTGACCACATGGTGCGGCAGAACCTCTTCTGACCAGCCCACTGCTCCCCTCAGAAGTGTACTTCATCAGTCAGTCAGTCAGCCTATTCTGCTCACTCTGTCTCTAGTGAATCCTCTCACTGCCCCTGCATCTCTGTCCTATACCGCAGGTCTGTTTGCATAAATACATAAATTTTAAAAAATAAAAAATGTTATCAGGAATTAAAAAATTCTTAGTCTCAGAGTTGTGCAAAAACAAGTTGCAGGATGGATTTGGTCCCATAGACTTATAGTCAGTTTTTGTAGATGGCTGGGCTATTTTTGGAATCTGATTTGTTTGACCAATACATCAAGATCTCTAACCGCTCCAGCTTCTGTCACTCACATACTTTATCAGAATAACAGAAATAATGTCTGCTAGTCATTAAATTTAAAAAGTTAAATAGAATTGTCCCACAGATAAAACTTCATGGCATGCCAGTACAGATTTCTCTCCATGCTGTCATTAATCCATTACTTCGTGTTCTGCAGGTACATTGGAATCACAAATCCAGTTAGCCATGTTGTCATACAACTGACCCACTATAAAAATTACTTTGTTAAATATCAAAACTTTATAAACTTCTTGAAGAAAATCTATAATATCCAAATCAGAAAACTAATTTTGCCTGGCATGAATTGTTTTAGTGAACAAATGCTGCCTCCTAGTGATGATTTTCTTGAATACTCTCACAATCATTCTTTAAATAATCCACTTTAGTTTCCTTTCATGCTTTAAAGTTTATTGTTACAATTTATGGAATTTATATTCTTCCCTTCTGTGATAAAAAAAAAACAGATTAGGGCATTTTACCATTCAGCTATTCTACGTCACTTATGCAGCTTCTCAGCAATAACTTTCTATATGGATTAGCAAATTATTATCTTTACTCAATGCTCTAAATCAAAGATTGGTAAACTCCAATCCACACGCCAAATCCAGTCTGCCAAAGGCTCTTATAAATAAAGTTTTATTGGAATACAGTCATGCTCATACATTTATGTATTGCTCAAACCTGCTTTCAAATAGATTTCAACAGAGTCTGTATAGTCTGTATAACCCCCAACTGTCAAGTCCTTCACAGTAAAGATAAAACATGTGGGCCTCTGCTCTATGAGAGGGTCTGGATTCAAACTTATCTTTTTGTCTATTTTAATAAGAACATCTATATCTTATTAATAGTTATTAATATCAATTTATTATTAATAATATCTATTTATACTCTTATAAGCTAACAGCTACTCTGCCCAATAGAGATAGCAAAAGCAAAATAGGAATTGAGATAAAAAATTATCTCTGAACATTCCTCTGGATCAGACCCCAGCTTACTTAGCCTGACTAATCACCCTGGTGTTCATATCAGTGATTATATACACCCCAATTCATTCTCTGGGCTGCTACACAGATAAACAATCTTTTCAATTAAGTCCAATTGAATGACCTCAAACTCTTCAAGTGTTCTTGTTAAATCCAAGATAAAACTTATAAATAAGCTCTTTATTATGACATAAAGTGTTTCTCATAACATGTCCTTGCTTGTCAGACATTCATTGATTCTGCTCTTCCCTGACATGTATATTCAATACTCAGCCATGAACTGTCAGTTGCTGTATTCTTTCAGCACTCCTTTGTATTCTGCATACCATCTCTCTCCTTAAAACATTCTCCATAGATACAATCTCCTCTTTGCCACTCCCTAAGTTTCCAGTCAATTATTTTCTCTCTCCTTTGAAACTTCTATTTGTTCAGTAGACATAGGAGTGACTTATTCCTCAAAATCATCCAGTCATGTATGTGCATATAAATTATCTGGTGAGCTATCTTCTTATCTAGCCAGCTTGCCATTTCTCATTACACCTATATCTGCCTCTATCTAGACTGTGAGTAACCTGAAGCATGAAGATCTGACTCAGATGCTATTATCTCTAGTATCTAATATAGATCCCATTACAGAGACTTTTCAATTCAACCTTAGGAAAAATTTCATAGAAAGTCTAGGCCAAAAAACTTTGTCACAGCTCCGTTTATTGAGTAGAATGAAACAACTTAGCAAATATTCATGTTCTAGCAATTTAGCTATTTGGATAAAATAATAAAATGTGTAATTTGAGAGAAAAATATAGCATACTTAAATAATGACAATTACATACCAACAGGATATATGTAACTGCAGGGCATTACAGAACTTCTGAAACATTGGAATTAGATTGGATCTGTCACCCTGTTCCACACTGATCTTGGCATAGCTTGTTTTTTTATAATGAGGGCTACTGAAAGCTCAGCTTTGTAAAGCTATGATGTCATAGAGAGCAAAGCAATGTGATCTAATGTTGAAATGACAAATTACCTTGAACAAGTAGTTTTCTCAGATCTGGTAGATACAAATATTCCCTGAAAATTAAAAATATTTGACAGTGCACCTGTGTTCACCACAGCATCTTTGGCACACAGTTCAAGAAAAAGAGCCCAGAGAAGTTCATTTAGTAGTTTTGTAATTCACTCTAGCTACTTGTGTAATTCACACCATGTTTCCATGGTGAATTAAAAATTTAATCAAGATATTATTTTAAAGTCAAAAAGTAGTTATAGAACAAGTGACAGAAAACTTTTCTACACAAGTGGTGAAATAGTTTAGTCTTATAACTGATCATGTAACTTCTTTAGCAACTACTCAGTTCTGCCATTGTAGCATCAAAGCTGACATAGATCATATACACAAAGGGATCATATATACAAGACTGTGTTCCAAAACAACTTCACAAAAATGTGAGCTCATGGGCTATTGTTTGCCAATGCTGAAACCATATATTGCTCTGCACCAAAGTTACTGAAAAGTTATAAACCAAAATTGAGAATGAATACCATGAGTGTATTCTGATGTGAATAGATTCAAATTTGTATTAGGAATGGGATCACAAAGGGAAAAGAGTAACTTGAAAAAGAGATTAATTTTAAATGAATAAGCCTGACAAATGCCATCTTAATTGAAGCAAACATCATCAATAAAGGGAAAAATGTAAATTGCATGTCACTTGATAGGCTGCAAGGAGAATGCAAAATCACTTCTGTGATATTTCGACCAAAGATCTCTAACTAAAAATTAGTCATTTGAAAATATATTTTTAAAGCCTAGATTGAGGGCCACTCTCCAAAATAAATGTCAAGTTCCTGAAAGCCAGGGAAAGGAAATGATAACGAAAAAATAGTGACAACAGAAATATGACAGCAAAATACATCTACATGTATAATTCCAAACTGGATCATTTTGCTATAAATGGCATTATTGACATAATTGGTGAGATTTGAATTCGGGATAAAATTAGACACTAGTAATTTTCAATGATTATATACTGATTTTATATGTTATGTTTATATAGGAAAATGTCTTTACTTGTAGGAAATTCACACTAATGTGTTCAAGCTGTTAGGAAATCAAGCAAACAACCTACTCTCAAGTGATTTAGGGAAAACGGTGTGGGTGCCGGGACAAGAGTGGTTGAATCTAATCTTAGCTCACCCATTTTCTAGCCATATGACTTTTTTTTTTTAAAGATTTATTTATTTATGCATACAGAGCTGGGGTACAGGCCAGAGATGTGGAGGGTGAAAGGATTCACCAGGGACAGAGAGGAGAGCAGAACAGGCAGATCAAGAAGTACACTGCTGAGGGGAGCAGCGGGCAGGTCAGGAGAGGTCTGCCACGCCATGTGGATCTCCTCCGGGGCAGGCGGGGATCGAACTCATGAGAAAGTGGCTTAATCTTCTTAGTGCTGCGCTTTAACCTGCTGTACTACCAGGGAGGGCCGCCATATGACTTTTGACAATTTGTTTAACCTACTTATATACCTGATTTCTTCAAAGTAAAATGAAGATAATAATTATATTATTATAAAAATGTCATAGGATGGTTATAAAGATAAGATAAAGGACAAAATCTTAGTGTAGTATGAAGCTTCATACTGTACTTTAAAAATTTTACTGTAACTTTGAGCCTCTCCATCCCTGGTGACCTCTGTCTTTTCACTACCAGACAAATGCATCCCATAGAATACACAAGGATAATGATTATACATATTCTTCTTCTTCTTTAAAGCATGAAAGTAGGTAAATTTTACCTACTTCTTTACAGAAAACTACAATCTCAGCACTGTGTGAGAGAAATAGAGGTAAGAAAATAAACATGTAAGAAAGGAAAATTACTTTTACCCTTAAGGAATACATACATACATATGTGTGTGTGTGTGTGTATAAAATATATATATATATATATAATATATATATAAAATACATATATATATATAAAATACATATATATAGGGTTGACAAGACTAATATATAAACTCACTATGAGAAGGATAACATGTAATAAAGTGCTAATTTATGTAAGCGGATTAGCTTTCTTATTCCACTCATCTTAACTCATCAGAAAGAGCAATTAGAAGTACTAAAGATGCTTAATTAAGAAAAATAAAGATACGAAACAATATTGCCAGTACATATCTGAACAAACTGAGAGAAGAAAGACCTATATCACTATGCTAGAACAAAAGGAAAGAGGAGAGACAAAGAATCCTAGAAGGTCCCTGGTATTCATGAATTCATCAGTAACTGCTGCTATCAGTAAACCACCTTAAATATCTAAGACACAGCTGAGGTAGAAATTGTACACATATTATAAAACTGATATACAGGCAATGGGTCAATTTGCAACTAAATAAACTTAGCTGATCATTGAGAATCCACATTAAAATTACCAGTGTAGACATGAGAAAACTGTAGGATATTTCTCTAGGTCAGAGATTATCAAACAGAGATTATAAATAGGTTTTTTTTCAGAGAAAAAATATTTAAATAAACTTAGAATACAAGGAGATAAATGGGGGCAGATGTCCTTATTACAGAACTTCTTGGAACCTAAAATATTCTAATATGCACTGTATACCAGAATACATATGCGTTTTAGTTCATTTAGCTCAGGAGCCCTATTAAAAGCTTCCTAGAAATTTCATACTACACTAAGATATTGTTCTTTATTTTATCTTTATAGCCATCCTAGGATATATTATTTTATCTTCACTTTACTTTGTAGAAAGTGAGGCATATGTAGGTTAAATAAACTGTCAAAAGTCATATTGCTAGAAAATGGATGAGCTAGGGTTCAAATTCAAGCAATCTTGTTCTGGCACCCACCCTGTTAATCAATGAACTATGTAACATATCCACAAAATTCTTACTCAATCATTACAAATTAAATTATTTTGCCATCACTATTATGTGAGTGGTCTCAGCACACAGTTAACCACTCTTCTCAGGTCACACACAAGGCCCCATGATACAAGAATATAAACCGCACATGATGATTAAATAGAAGACTGACTTTAAAAGCTCTACTCAATGGAACTGGGAAGAGGGCACAGGTGGTTAAAAATCCATAATAATTAAGAATTATATAGTCATGGTAATATATAGTTATTTAAAACTAAACAAGCACTTCAAGCAAAGACTATACACCCCAATTTTCTAATTCATATTAAGGGAACAATATGTAAGCACTTAGAAGCATCCTCACCGTGACTCTCTTCATATCTAGCTGGCGCAGCTGCATCATATTCTGAAGGATGGTGTGTTTGTACCATGACTCCTGAGCTATTGGGTTGCCATCAAAAGTGATATCTGAGAGAGAAGTAGCATCAGCAAGGCAGCAAACACTTTCAAAACTGCAGGAGAGACAAAAAGCACTAGATTATTTATGACACCTTCAATGAGTACTTTCATTTGTTTAGTAGACATTATTCTTTTTAGAACAGGTTTAGATTTACAAAAAAAAAAAAAAAGAGTACAGAATCCTCATATATTCCACACCCAGTTTCCTTATTATTAACATCCTTGTTCATAGAGAATATTTGTTACAATTAATGAGCTAATATCACTACATTCTTACTAAGTGAGGTCCCTATTTTATCCAGGTTTCTTTAGTTTTTACCTAATGTCATTCTGTTCCAGAATCCCATCCAGAATAGCATACTGCATCTAGTTGCCATGCCTCCTTAGGTTCCTCTTAGCTATGTCAACTTCCTAGACTTTTCCTGTTCCTGCTAACCTTGATGTTTTTGAGGAGGACTTGTAAGTTATTTTGTAGGCTGTTCCTCTGTTGAAATTTGCTTGGTACTTCTCTCAAGTTTAGACTAAGTCAAGGTGTGACTGACAAACAAGACTTTTCTGTTAATGCTGACCTCTAGATCTGGCTGAGCTAGAGAAATCTACTTCAGATTTCTCCAGTGTAAAGTGAGCCTTCTCTTCCTCACCTTTCTATACTGCAGTCTTTGGGTGCGAGTTATTATGTGCAGCTCGAACTTAGGGAGTGGGAAGTTCAGCTTTGCCTATTTGGGGACAGAGTGGCTACATAAATTATTTAAAATTCCTCTCCCTGGGAATGCTTTATCCTCCCACTTATTTTTTATATCAGTTTGGATTCACAGATATTTTACACTTTAGGTTATAATCCAATGGAACTTTACTTGTTTTATTATTCACGTTGTTTAGCTTTAAGTTAACTTTCTTTCTTTCTTTCTTTCTTTTTTTAAAGATTTATGTGTACATACAGAACTGGGGTACAGGCCAGACGCTCAGGAGCGGCGAGAGGCTTCACCAGAGACAGAGTGGGGTGCAGAACAGACAGATGGACGAAGTACACTGCTGAGGGGAGCAGCGGGCGGGTCAGGAGAGGTCTCCCGCACCATGTGGTCACCTCCGGGGCAGGCGGGAATCGAACTCATGAGGAAGTGGCTTAAGCTTCTCAGTGCTGTGCTTTAACCAGCTGCGCTACCAGGGATGGCCCGTTTTTAGTTTTTAAAGGTATAGTCAAATCACTTTGCAAAATGGATTCACCAGTTTACATTCTCAACACAGTATAATGGGGTTCTTCTTTCTCAGAGTCTCCTCTAGCACTTGTTGCTGAAGGTCTTTTTAATATAGAACATTACTGTGGGTGTGAGATGGTATCTCACTGTGGCTTTAACCTGCATCTCCCTTATTACAAGCAATGATGAACACTCTTTCATGTATTTGTTGGCTTTTTTGATATCCTCTTCTGTGAATTGCCTGCTCAATGACTAATCAGGTTGTTTGTACTATTATTGTTGAGCTTATATGTTATTATGTATCTTGCACAGTAAACCCCTGTCAATTGTGCAATATGTAAATATTTTCTCCCATTCATCAGGATCTCTTAAATCTACTTTTATTTTCTCTCACTGTATAAAAATTTTTAAATTTTAGATAATTCCAGTTATTTATTTCTGCATTTATTTCTCTTGCCCCAGGTTTGGAATCTTCAAAAATATCTTTTTGGATTGGGATTGTTCTTGCTTTTTAATGGGCCTATACAGCAATTATCTTCTCTCTTAAGACTGCTTTTAATCCCATAGATTTCAATAACTTGTATCCTCATCTTCATTAGTGTCAAAGTATTTTTGGATTTGTTTTAAGTTCCTTTGTAATCCAATAGCTATTAAGCAACATACTGTTTAGTCTCTATATACTTCAAATTTCCCCAATTATTTTTTATATTTGATTTCTACCTTTGTGACATTACAGTCAGGAAGAGTACTTAGTATGATTTCAAACTTTGCAATTTGTATTGACTTATGTTCCATCATGTGGTATATTCTTGAAAATGTTCTATATACTCTTGAAGAAAAATGTCTATGTAATGGTTTTGGGGCAGTGTTGTTTATATATCTTTAAGTCCACTTGGTCTAGTTCCCCACTTAAGACTACTATTTCATCATTTATCCTCTGCTCGTTAGCTGTCCACAGTTGCCGGTAGATGATTAAAACCTCTAGTATTATATTGCTGTTATACCCTCTTTAATTCTATTAATAATTTTCTTATGCATCTTTTGCTCCTTCATTTGGTGCAGATATATTTATGAGTTTTCTTTCTTCTCTAAGATACTAAATAATATGAAGAACAGAGGCAACAGAGACAGTACATGGCCTATTTTGAACAGCATTTTTCTTCAATAACCTAGCACAGATGAGCAAAATTAAACTATAAGCTAGAAATGTGCTGTACCCCTTGCTCCAACACCTGACATAGTGTCTAACAATTAAGGACTTGTTCAATGAAGTTTTGGTGAATTAATGAAATAAATTATTTCAATGGGCTTCTCCTGATAAGAAAAGCTAATAAACACAGTTTCTCACATTATTGTTAGAGTTGATTTAAAACACAGATGATATTCAAGAATCACTCTGACCTTACTTCCTATCTGTCACTAGTCAGGTCAATGCACTAAAAGTAGAAATAACATGTCCAGAAGCAGGAAATAGCTGCAAAACTTCATTTCACTATAGATAGATTCTAGTTTGTTATTTGATATTTACATACAAGTTAGACTGTAGAAAATTTATCAAATTATTTCTATTCCTAATTGTACTTTTAAACTAAAATAAATATAGCTATTCCCAGCCCTGCCTTTCAAATATTCCTTTGGGGAATAGAATTAGTCAAATAACTGCCAAACAGGTGTTATTAAATACAAAACTAAACTATCTTCAAGAATTCCTATATTGATATGAAAGGAAACAGTATGCAGGCCCTTCCTGGTGGTGCAACGGGTTAAAGTGCAGCGCTACAAAGCTAGCTGCAGCTGCTTCAGCATGAGTTTGCTTCTTGACCTGGGAGCTGACCCACATGGCATGGCCGACCTCTCCTGTCTTGTCCACTGTTCCCCTCAGCAGTGTACTTTGTCAATCTGCCTGTTCTGCTCCCCACTCAGTCTCTCGTGAATCCTCTCACCCCCTGCATCTCTGGCCTATACTGCAGTTCTGTATGTATAAATTAAATCTTAAAAAAAAAAATTATGAAAGAAAACAGTATGCTCTTTCTCAGTAATTATAGTCATTACAAAACACTACAGAAGACCAATAGCTACCCATTAGTATATCTTTGTAACCTCAAGCACAACCAAAAAGAGGCACCAGAAATGGGAAAATTATTGTAATACTCAGCAGGTACTATCTGGTAGCCACCCCAGGTTGGCTATTAGCATTCATTAATGTCTTATTACTTTGAATTGTTTCATCAAAGTGAAAATAAACCCATATCTGACCAAGAAGATTCTTCACAAAACGTATTTCCATCTGCAAGACACTTAACCAATAAATATGCCAGACATTCCTAGAAACTAATATAAAACAACTAGAGTAAGATATAAGAAACTAGCACTGACAAAGTACTTATGATTTTAAAGACACTCTCTTTTAAAGCAAAGTACATGGTAATAAAGGTTGACAGCATGCCTTATCAAAGACAATCAAAATCATACTGCTTTAAAAAAGAACAAAAACCAATAAAATCTAGAAACAGAACATCAAGCAAAGTATATTAGTACTGGCTTAATAATGTTCTCTCAGTTATACAGTCAAATTCCTAAGGGTTGTTGTTTGTTTTGCTTTGCATTGTTTTCTCTGTATTCCCCATATAAGGACCGAGGCTACCAGAGGAGAAGGAAAGGAGAGAACAAAGTGGAGTTAGTACAGAGCCCTGGAACAGAAGAATACAGGTGTCTCAATGGTGGCAATGGTGTTCTAACAACACCTGAAGGGGAAGGCCCTATACCACTAATCATATACAGTGTTGTAAACCAATATTACCTTAATTTAAAAAAATAAAAAGAACAGTCTCTCTTTTTAAGAACACTCTGTTACTTGTCTCTTCAGAGTATTAGGAATGGAAAATTTTTAGCCCAAAAGCTGGCACTGAATTCATAGTTTGACTTTCATCTTTTTCCAGATTACTCACTTGTTCTTCCCCTAGTAGTCTCCTCCCAATGCCACACCTGCTTCCTATCCACTAAAGAGCCTATAGAGGAATGGCTTGCCCCTACTGACCAAAACACACCTCAAAAGGAAAGTATTTTAATCCATCTTATATTTACTTAATAGAATTTGGAGAAAAACATCTCACATTGCATGCATACCAAATAAAGACTCAGCATTTTCAAATATCAGTGAAATGTCTCCAAGTAGAATGTTCTCCCCTTGCACCAAATCCCCCAACCCCTCCAACTCAAAAAAAAAAAAAACCAAAAAAACCCACAAAGCACATTAGGTACTTTGGAAAAAATGGTTTTTACTCCTTTACGAATAAAATGCTACAAACTCTGAAATAATGTTAATGAAAAGCCCCCTTATTTTTTACTTATCGGTAAGGATTTTACTGAAGTTATTATGTGCCTAGCAAGCTAAAATGACATGTAGCGGTAGAAAAAATTAAGTGTGATTGTAGGGCTGAAATATATTCAATTTATAAACAAAGTACTAGAGTGGAATATAAGATAATATGTAACTAAGTGTTGAAGAATGAAGAATTAAAGATACATAATGAAGCTATTTGTATTTTGATATAATGATAAAGTAACCCGCCTGAGGTTCTCGCTAAAAATAACTAGCACCAGATATGCTAAAACCCAATTTATATTGCAAGATACAAAAAGAGTAAAACTGTTTCTCTAAAAATCTCAAGAAAAGAATGAAGGGACCAAGAGATTATATTAAGAGAAATTGCCCTGGAAATATTAATTAAAAAAATAAACTTTTAGGTCAACAAGATATCCAATACATTGTACTCATGAATACTTCTTAAGGAGTATACTGAATGAGCTTCATCTACTGAGCGATGATAAGGAAATGAGTAAAAGCATTGATAATGAACATTCAACAATTACAAATGTAAAATTAAAAGGCAAGGATGTAGGTAGAAGAAAACGTTATGCAGCATTATAAATATGACTTATGTACAGGAAAACTCATAAATGCTTTCCTGAAAAAAAGGCATTTTCCAGGAATCCGGAGAAGAAAAGAGTAAAGTAAAATAATGTATAAAATAAAATAATATAATAAAGTAATATTATGTAGACAATACCCAAGACGTAAAGGACACCAGTTAAAATGACAATAAAGGACAAAATAAGAAAACAGAGAGTCAAAGACATTTAAATATTAAGTAACAAAGTAGCCACAAGAGCAAAAATACTTCCCAAATCCCAAAAGAAATTTCAACAACAAAACAAACAAAAAAATCAAGCCAAGAAACATAGCAAGTAAAGGCATAGTATGTATTAGAATTACAAGATTATGAGTTTAGGAAGATTATAAGATTATGAGTTCAAGAATCCACTCATATGAATAAATAAGAATGGGCTTACATAATAAAAGAAATAGATGTTCAGTTCAGGCAACAAAGCAAGACACAATTATGCACTCTTTAAAGAGAGCTGTGTAAAGTGTTTCAGAAATCCCAGTGTTTGACAGACTATATCCTACATGCCAAATACAGTTTTGTATAACCCATAAGCTAATAATCATCTGTGATTTTAAATAGTTTTAAAGTCACAGGAAGATATATGTCATAACACATAAATTATATGAATTGCAAATTTTAGTGCCCATTAATAAAGTCTTATTAGAATACAGCTCCTCCCACTTATGTCCTGTTCATGGCTGCTTTTATATTACAAAGAATCAGTCTATCCAAAGAAGTAGATTTCTGATACCAAAAAAAGTTCTCTGAACACACAACACTCAAAAGTAAATTCTACCAAAGCTTCAAAGGCAAGATAATTATCATACCAAGTATGCATAAAGCATTACCAATTCTTTCTTTGAAGTAAATATCCAGTGACAAATAGTCTCTTCTATAAGAGACTAATCAATATCGTTTGTAAGTGTTGCTATAAACGTCTTAAATAAAATATTAGGAAGTGAAATTCAACACTACAGTAAAAGAAGTATACATCTTGACCAAGTGTTCTTTAATCAAGAAATGAAACTTGTTCCGGGTTGTTATATAATCTACAATATTAATCAACCTGTGGGAAAAATATATCTCAACTACAGTGAAAAGACACTTTGAGGAATAAAGCAAGTGTATCTTCTCTTACACTACTATTCAGTATTTTACTAATGATAGTAATCAAGGAAGCTAAATACATGAAATAAATTAGAGGTCCAAGAATTAGAAAAATAGCAAAACTCTCCATTTGCAGACGACATATACCTGGAAAACCACAGAACTGGGCTGTCCTCTTAGATAGCAGCTCCCAGACACATGTTGTTCTCAAAGGCTTTTAATGTACCCGAGAATGAATTTTAGTCGATTATCTGAGGAATTAATTTTAGTCAATCACATCTTAATTAACTAAGTCTAATTTAACTAATTAAGCTAATATTGTTTAGTTTTGTTATAATAACTACATGTGACTAATAGCTACCATAACAGACAGGTCCCATGTATAGAATATTTCCATAATCTCGAAGGCTTCTTTTTTTTCGTAGAGTTTTAAGTTTTGGAACCATGTTTTTATTATTTAGACTGAAGAAAACAAAAATATTAAATTATCAAGATGGGGAGGGATAGAGAGTTGAAGATAGAAGCAAACTTTACAAACTGCTCAAGTGAATCACATTATCACACTATAAATAACAGAGGAGAATAAACCCAAGCAACTTTTAAACACAGATTTTAAGTATATACTTTTAGGCTTAAAAATAAAAGAGTGTAAATAAATAGTGAATCCTCACTAATAGCTATTTTCTTGACAAAAGAATGGGTTAGTGGTTCTGAAAATACTTTCTATACATAAAGATTGATCAAACAAGTATATATAAGGGGAACCCCTGTCAAAAACAAAGTAATTATAAATATAGAAAGAGGGTAGTGGTGGATGGCTAAAGTAAGGTCTGAGGTATCTATTAGACCCTTACTGGGTTTCAGGATTGAACTGATGAAGATGTTGGTATGAAGGCGCAATTTGTAATGTGTACAGAGAAATGAATTAAAATGTATGATACACAGACAACACATACAAATTGTGCACATGTTCTAATTCTATCCTTTGAGGTCCCCTGGACGCAAGATAACCCAACAACCCTAAGTACAACTAACATTCAAATGTTGGTTTCTATATGCCATTTTCCACTAAAAGTAGTTACAACTTCTGGCTGATTCCAGAGCCAAAATTGCAAAAGTGAGACTGGAATATATTACTATGCCAAAAAATAATGAAGAGCTCAAAAATTGATAAGGACATATCAAAAGACAAGAGAAGCCAGCATTAAAAACATGGGGAGACTTGAGCATTGAAAAATACAATAATAGTAAAGGATTGTAACTCTTTCCTTTGTAAAAAAAATTCTAAAGTCCTACAGGTTATATATAATATCCTGTATACGTAAAGTCCTGAAGGCTGCAAAGACTCTCATCAGTAAATACAAAGGTGTTTGGACAGATAGTTCACAGAAAAGGCTTCACTTCAAGGATTAATGCCTGAGTGGTAGAATGAAAGACATGAGTATGATTCTTGCTCTACCAAGAGTGCATGGAAGTGAAGTCAGAGTTAGGTACATACGTGTGTACTTAGTCTTATCTTGTTAATAATGTATTTGAGAAATGTGACTCTGAGAAAAGACAGAAGAACCATGCTGTGGAAGAAGCAAGAATCTCTGCTATCTAGGTCAAGTAGACAGATGGCACTGTGAAGTGGGTGAGATAGGGACAGGATGTGTGTATGTAGACACACACATAAATGACCTAAAAAAAGGGGCTAATGAGTATTTGCTAACATTCATTTGAGCAAAGACTTGAAGGAAGAAATAAGTTTACTGGGTATCTCTTACTATTTTCCTATTCAGTTTTTCTTCCCCTAGTAACAAAGCATTTCTGTAGCAAGCCCAATCCACAAATTGACCATTTCACCACCCTCACTGATCTAGGGGAGAGGGAACATATGTCCCAAGCTTGAGTATTCAGTGTGCCCTATATGCCCCTGGCCAGAGTGATCAGATCTGATTGCACACTTGACCTCAATAAAATGCAATCAGAATATCCTACAGCAGAGCTTCCCAGACCATATATAATATACATTTGAATCACTTGGAGATCTTTAAAAATGATGACTCTGACCTAGTAGATCTAGGGTAGGACTAGAGATTCTGAGTTGCTGATAAGTAAATCCGATGATGCAGTCCAAGGTCAGAACGTTGCACATTAAGGTTATTTAGGAACTTTCTACTAATTATCAGAGAAGTGTTCATTACACCAGAGCTGCTATGCTGATCTCAGACTCTTCAGACTGCTGGCTTTTCTACAAGGGGCAGGGTCACTTTGCTTTATGTTTCTGCCACTCATGCCCTTGTTCTCTGTCATTACATTACATATTCATAGAAAACAGAAACCATGCATTTGTCTTCTGTACTCTTCACAATGTCTTACTTGGTGTTGTTTGTGCATAACAGATATACATCTCAATGTTCTTCAATAGCCAAATGGGGAAAAACTTAAATTCTTTAGGTGTAAGAGATGGAGAAAATATTTTGATGAAATGGTTATAGGGCATGAAGGAGAAAAATCAGTATTAGCTACCATCCTCCTGGATATTCCAAAGAAACTCCTAGATGCTAAACCCATACAGTTATGAAAAAATTAGCATAATCCCTCAACTGGGTCTGTTTGGAGAATAATAACCAATGTTCCTAATGTACAAAAACAAAGACGAGCATGAAGAAGTAGCAGAAAAATATTAATCTTGCTTACAGATTTACTCGGTGCTTCCCAGGAGATTCCTAAGCTAGAAATAATTTTGTCTGATACAGGGTCTAAAACTGACATTGTTGATTTCTTTTTAAGCCATAAGAATTAAGTTCTACCAAAACACAACTCCCAGAGACTAGCTGACAGTTTGAACTACCCTTTAAGATATCTTTTCATGTATTAATAAGTCACTGTGATGCCTTTTTATATGCTCAGGATAAACATGCCTAACTGATTCAGTTCCCTAGAAAGCAAGAATCTAGAAGTATACACACCTTCCTTTTAGAGAATCCCAACTCCTTCACTTGTCTATAAGGAAGATTTTTAATGGCCTGATGATTTTTAATGGTCCAGAGCCTTACAAGGTGAGGCAATTCCTAACCAAGTTAAGTTTCAGCTCTTTGTAAAATATGGACACAGCAAATAATCAAATCTAATAATCTGTATGAATACCCACATCTACTGTCTCCCTAAACACAATCCTTAAATGATAAATTCCCAAAGGACTAAGTGTATATATAATATTGCTGGTTTCTCTTATTTTGTTTATTCAGACCCAGTCTCCAGGATGAAAGTGTTTTCTTCATCTCGACTCCTCCCTAAGACATAGCTCTTAGTTTTCCAATTCATCAGCAGTGACAGAGTGAGTGAGTGTCAAATTCAGGAGAAATGTATTAGGAATCCTGATTGTCAGGAAAAATGTATTAGGAATCTTGTAGGTACCTATCTAAAATGCATTGTTACTTTTGTATTGCAGTTTTCTGATATCTGTATCATTCAACTGGTTTAAAATGTAGAGTATATGTAAAATATAAAGAAACAAAATAGGAAAAGATAAAAATAAAAATTTAAAAATGCTAGCAATGACAGTAGAATTGAGGTGGAGTGTGGGGGAAGGAAGAGAATTGGGGATGGGGTACAGAAGGAGTACATATGGAAAAGTATCCTGGTAATTTTTTAATCATTCACTTATAGTGTCACTTTGACCCATAACAAAACCTGTACTGAACTAGCATCTTTCACTTGCTAGAGTTCTGATATTTAATTAGTTCTTTCCTCAATTTCTACAACAAAGATTAGAACACGTGAAATCATAGTTTTGAAGGGATTTCTACAAGGAAGTAAAATAATCATAGATAAAGCATAGAGTTTTCTGAACACATAATATTGCAGTGGAGTTTAAAAAATATGAAAAAACTGTGGGGGTGGAGTGGGGAATGGGATCAAAAACGGGGGGGGGGGAAGGGAGGGAAATGCACGGGACTATGGTGGTGGCACAGGGGTGATTTGGTGATGGGAAGCCCGTGGGGATTACAATTGAGTGAAAAAAAAATGTGAAAAATGATGTAAAAATAAACTTTTTAATAAAAAAAAATATGAAAAAATACTTGTGAACATTTCTGAGCATTCATTTTAAATATTAGGAAAGCTTTTGACAAGAACTATACCAATTCAGGGTTAGAATAAATTACTGATTTTTAGATACATGAACAATGCATTGTTAGTTTAAGAGAACTGATATTATTTGTGTACCAAACAGATTGGTGGCAAAGATGAAGTATAAGCTGACAATTAGAAAATCTGGCTATGACAGTATCAGACTCAGTCTCTCAAAGCAAACAACTATTAAACTGCAAAAAACCATATGAAGTAGTGTTGGACAGCAAAGGGTTGTGAACCTTGGAGAACAGAAACACATAAAACAAGATGAAAGCCACATTCCTCTTGTTCTGTCTGCCTTGAGGGGCTTTGCAAATCAAAAGATGTGGAGTCAACATAGAGGTCTCACAGGCTGGAAGAAATAGAGGTCAGAATTTGAGCTGTTACAGTGACTGGAATTTGCAAAGAGGGGTAATGGAGAGGAAAGAACTATGTAGAGAAGAAACTGCAGAACTCTACAAAGGGATTATTTAAATATTTGGCTGAGTACTAGGCACATGCCAATGGAGTGAGACTCCAGGAAATCTAGAAAAATATAAGTATAAGAGACCGTGAGATAAGAGTATCTACTTATGGTTCAGAGGAAGCTGAGACACACTGGTGTTCAACCAGAATAAAGAGACCTCACTGAACTAACCCAGTTAATACACCTGAGGTCCCAGAAAAAGGCCCTGCCTTCAATGCAGAGCTTCTGTCTATCAGGAAACAATGTGGCGATTTTCATGTTTCTTTATGGTCAGAGCTCTCTAAGCACAGAAAGTAAATACTGAGGTTAAAGGGTGACTATATAAATAGAAACCTCTAGAGTAGAATTTATTTCCCAGATTATGTGTTTACTTTCAAATAGAGCCTGGAGCCATTTGTTTAAACATTCCAAAAAAATAATTTACAAGGAAGGAGCTGCCTGCCTTCCCTACTCTCTCTCTACTCCTTATCAACATACTCCATGCCCCTTCCTTGTCTCTACAGGGGAAAGGTGCAATTGTCAGTAAGTTCCTAAATACACTCCAGAGATGACCCACTCTATAGATGTGACAATATGCTCTCATCACATAGGCCTGTTGGGAAAAACAGAGCATGGGAAACTAATAAGATATTTCACAAGTAAATAATCAGTTTGCCTCTGACCCAGAAATCTTGTGTTCACTGTTTGGATAAAATAAATACAGATATGAAGAGTACTTGTAAAAGAAGTGTTACTTTAGCCCCTTGAAAAGCCTAAAAATATAAGTTTCAATAGGATGAACCTGATTCTCCTGTAGGATAACTACCTTTCAGAACAAAACTCAATACTCTTTAAAGTAAGACAACCAAACAATATAATATCCTCAATGCCCAGAATGCAATAAAAAATGCCATATAGATGAGAAAGAAAATGCAACAGATACCAAAGAAGAAAACAAGTCACGAAATAGTCATGGAGATAACACCGATGTTAGAATTAATAGACCAGTGTTTTAAAACAGCTATTATATAAATTGAGGGCTACTTTATCTGTGCACTAGGTGCTTTAGAAACTACATGACGGAAACTCTTGGTTTTTCTCCATAAAACACCTTTGAATTTATCCTTCAAAAAGAATCCTATTGAAATCTAAATCACTGAAGAGAGCTTTCAGTCTGGAAGATCTTTGTCAAGTGTGATTAATAATTGAACTTGACCATGAAATGTTGTTAATTTGGCTTCCCTGTTAATTTGGCTTCCCTGTCTCGTTATTGACTTTTACTTTTAAGTAGTTTTTACCCCAGGGGATAGGGATAATGAACTAGATGCAAATTTAATCTGACAACTAAATAACATGTTGGAATATGGTTATTAAGAATTATCTATGAATTCTGGAAAACATCAGCTTTAAATATTGACTTTATTCATTAATTAAAACAATATTACGGCCCTCCCTGGTGGCGCAGCGGGTTAAAGCACTGCACTGAGAAACTAAAGCCACTTCCGCATGAGTTCGATCCCCGCCTGCCCTGGAGGTGACCACATGGCGTGGCAGACCTCTCCTGACCCGCCCGCTGCTCCCCTCAGCAGTGTACTTAGTCAATCTGCCTGTTCTGCTCCCCGCTCTGTCTCTGGTGAACCCTCTCACCCTCCGCATCTCTGGCCTGTACCCCAGTTCTGTACGAATAAATAAAAAATCTTTAAAAAAAAAAAAAAAAACAATATTACTTTCCTAATATGCTTGATTTGTGTCTGAAATTCTGATAAATGTGGCAAAACTGGAAATACATAAAAACAGATACTATAGGGGTTTTTTTTGTTTTGTTTGGGCTTGGGACTGGATCATAGAGGATGAACAAAAATTTTTTCAGTAGATCAAACTTTAAAATTCTGCAGGTATAGGTATATAATTATAGTTTTGGCAAGATTTTTGCTTTGTTTTCCACTGAAATGAACTAATCAATTTTATCAATACCTTAAACTTGTTTATTTACAATTTGTTTTAAGGGTTTATATTCATTATACTTGATATTGTTATTATAAACTACTTCAAATCCCTCTGGGGAGTATTTTCTAGAATACAAGGACAACCACTAGAAGCAGCTACTTATATACATTAATTTTGTTTCTAAATACATTTTGGGTTTAATCCACTTATACTTGAATTTTGTTTCTGAATATAATTTTTTTCAGGGTTTTTATTGTTTCTGAATATAATTTTAACTTCCCTGTATTTGTAGAACAAAACAAAGAGGAAATCATAAAATACAGCTGGTCTTATCTATCGTGTTTGTTTGCTTCTGGACTTAGAAAAAAAAAATCACCCAATATAATATTTAATCATAAATAATTTTAAGACTCAAAAGTTTTCCTTAGTAATATGCACAAAATTTCTTTTTGCAATTTCTAGAGCCTCACATCAGCCTAACTCTAAAGAAACTTTGGTACATCAATGCTTTTAAAAATGTTAATTCACTGCCATGAATAATTATCAGCCTCTCAACTTTGTATGTGTGAACCTGGTCTGAGATGAGGTGTGCAAACAATCTGCTATGGGGGCCTTAGTTTAATTTTATTTCAAGAATTCTTCCTTTTAGAAAAACTAACACACATACACAAATAAATAACCTTTACACTAATTAAAATTAAATCTTATACTTAAAATAAGAGTGTGTGGAAAACTTCCGGTTAGTGTTAGTGCTTTCACTAATATTATAAATAAAATCCATGACAGTGTGTTATATATTTTTATACCTCAGAGTTAATGCTTTAAATGGCTACAGAAGCTGATAAATAGGATTTAAAAAATTAAGGCCTGTGAGAATAATAAGCTATAGCTTTCCTATACAATGTCTTCTACCATCTGCTATTTGACTCATCAGTAAACCACAAGGCTTACTAACACAGTCCTCAAAAAATGCTATTTCAATGTTATTGAGTCCTCAGCAAGGGGCATGAGAAAAAGAACAAGCCCTAACCACAGCTGGCTGCTGAAGTTGTGTTGCCTGTGTGAAACCACAAGACCACATACTCAACTTTCCAATATCCTTTAAGCACTTTGCCCCTGCTCAGTAGAAGAATCATTGAGTTTTCAGGTGCTCCCTGACAACACAGCTGAAAGAATCCCTTAGCCTTTGTTCCTGTCACTTGAATAGTTTTCATTTGCCAGGAAGCTCTATATGCAACTTAGTAAATTAGAAAGTACAAATCAAATGTATTCTGTTCACTTTAAAAAACTACTTTATGACACAACATTTATAGAACTTATGATACAAAATACTATAAAAATGTTCCAGGTAAACAGGAAGACATGTTCAACGTTATAAAAACAAAAAAATGTTCCAGGCATATACAAAAATTGATTTCTAGTACTGATTTATCTATGGAGCCTTAATAGGATATCCTACAATTTTAAAGTTCTGCTGTGTGAATGAGAGACACTCGTTCCCTTCAATCTGAAGAAAATCACCAGTGTCCTCAATAATACTGCCAGTTGACAAAAGTACAGTCAGTAATGTGTCTCACATGAAAGATTATATAACAGAAATAAAAAGTCATTCATTTTGACTGCAACACAAAAACAACAAAGTAAATTAAACAATTAAACTGTGTAAATATAACTTCAGGCAGAAAAATTCAAGCAAGTCTTTGTTAGAATGCAATTCATCATAAATATCAATTATTCAACATACAGTATATCCTAAAACCAATGAAGAAAATGGACCCATCATAAACATTTTCTACTTCATTATATTTCAGAATAATTTCTGCTGTTTATCTCTAGGAAGAAAATAGCCTGTGATAAATTAACATTAAAATAAAGTGTACAATGGACAATGTAAAAAAAATTAATAAAAGTTTTAAATAAAACTAATTTAGATCTAATAATTGTCAGTCTAAGGATAACAAAACCACATTTATTTCACTTCATAGTTTTTCTGAAATAGTAGAACAAACAACTTGCAAATAGTTGTGGACATGTCATTCAGCCTATTCTCTGAAAGAATTTAAAAATTGGTGCTAAGCATAACCTCTAAAGGATTATAAGCTTTAACATCCTCTGTGGGCTTTGTTCATGTCAAAGGAGTAAAAAAGCAACAGAAAGAAAAAAAAATCTGATTTTTAGAACTTGTTTTGTCCTCTTCAGATGATACCCATCAGTATTTAGGAAAAAATGCAATTAAATGTTTCTCTGAAGATGAATCGCATGGGCAGTCATTAGCAAACACCTCAAAAACAATTAAGTAGCTAAAAGTAAAGAAATTTCCTCAATAAGTATTTAAACCACTTTTTATAAATGATCATCGAAACCCATCAATAGTTTATTTCCTCTGTTCTATTTAGTGAGAAAATCCATATACTGTTGCTCATCTGTTAACTTAAACCATAAAAGGAAAAAGTGAGTATATCTTAACAGTTTGCTGGATACTAGATTAAATAATTAAGAAATTAATTAATTAAGAAATTAATTTCCCTCAAGTCAAAATAACGTAAGTGGCCCTGGAGATACATCAGTAAAACCCTACATCTAACCATAGGAATACTTTATATCACAACCTGAGTTTATAACAAATATCAGTATATTCTTCAGGTCAATGAAATATTTTTCTCCTTAGAATTTCAATGAGTATTAAAAGAAACAACTGCAAAGCAATCTGAGTTTCTCTGAATTTCATAGAGAGAAAAAGGTTCTTTTCTGGATATATAATCCATCTAGGGTGGTTTGCCAACTTAAGTATAACTTAAGAAAAATGAAAAGAGAATGACTTCCTGATAAACTATGGACCGTTTTCAGTAAAATTCTGAAAATAGCCAGAATTTTATCCTAAAGAACCAAGATGAAGGAAAAGTAACACCCCAAAGCTTGCAGCTTGGTGACCTTTAGTCATAGTGCAATACTAAAAGAGATCATGAGAGACTTGAAACAGCATTCTTTGCTCAAAAAAAGAAATGAAATGCTATTTTGAAATGTTCAATGACATCATAAAGAAAAAACCAGAGTCCAAATAGCATTCCTACTAAGGAAAGAAAGGAGGTACAATAGATTCATATTGGCAGGGAGGATTATTTTCCCCTAACATTGTTTAGAATTACCAGTCATAATAATAATGAAAAAAAGCAAAGTTATTTTTAGTTAATTTTATTGGTGTTTTTAAATGCCCAGTAGACACTGCAGCTGCTTATTACCTGACCCTGGGTTAGACCACACCCACACCCTGACACTTGACACATGACTGTCTCACAGTAAAGTTTAGCTTATATAGATTTTTCCACTATCTATAAGTTCTGGATAAGATCATTATTGACAAATCAATAATTTGTCCTTGACTGCCAAGAAACTTTGATGGCTTAAGCCTCTAAACCACATATATTCAGGCAATAAACAAAATTCTATGACTTTGTAATGACAAGAAAAACAAAAACACCCTTTTGAACAAACAGAAAAATATTTCAAACTGAGAGACTAAGCTCAGCATTATTTTTCCAAGGGAAATATATATATATGTATACATATACATGTATACATATATATATATATGCTAGATATTAGATAGTCTTTAGTGAGCAAAGTAGATATATTCTTTTCCTTTTTCCAGGTTTAAGGTCTAACAGGGTGAAGAATTTAAAATGAACATACAAGAATCTATGACAACAATAATGGAAATACAGGCAGCATAGAAATCATGTAGCAAGATATTGTAGCACATATTTTAAGCTATTTTAACTCATAATGAGAAATATACTTACATTATAACCCAGTTTGCATATATCTATGGTAAAATAATGCAAACACATTTATAGACACATCTAAAAGTAGCTAAAACTGGACAATTATAAAAAGCAGTATTTGCCCTTACAACCTGTGACAATTTATCTTTTCTATTCACTTTTGTTTTTCTAGCCTTGAACAACTAAAAACAACTTAATTGATTTTAGGATCCCTACAAAGGTTTTGATCAGAAGTCTGGAAAACATAGACCTATGGTATCAGTTGCCAAGGATAACAAATTCGTGAGCCTCACCTAAAACCACTCAATTAGAATGCAAGGTGATGGGTCCCAGAAAGCTGTGTTTGAGTAGGCTTCCCAGGTGATTCTTAGGCATATTAAAGTCTGAAAAGCCTTGTTACCATTTAATATGAAGTCTAAAGGAGGGTCAGGAGTTATTCAGACAGAGAGGTTAGAAAAACATTACTACCAGAAGACACATACAAGGACTAGCGGGCAAGGAGGTATGATATGCTTAAAGAAGTTCAGGGGAATAGTTGTTTAGAATACTAAACAGGGAAGGCAGTGAAGATGAAGAGGTGGGCATGGCTCATTCTACAAGTTCCTCTTCCAGTCTGTCCCATACCATTTCAAGAATAATAAATGAGTATTCGGTCTTAAAAAGGGAGAACATTTTGACACATCCCACAACATAGATAAATGTTGAGAACACTACCTTATATGAAATGAGCCAGTCACAAAAAGACAAATATTGTGTGATTTCACTCATATGAAGTATAGGCTAATAGAATTCACAAACACAAAAAGTAGGATGCTGGTTGCAGGGGTTTAGGAAAAAGGAATGGAATAATGAATGGGGGTTGAGTTTCAGTTTTGAAAGAAGAAAAGAGTTAAAGACATGGACTGCAGAACAAGGTGAATGTACTCAGTACTATCACCCTGTATGTTTTTTTTTTTTCCCCACTGAGCATGACCCCTTCTAGTTCCATTTTTTTTCTTTCCTAATTTTTTTTTATATAACAGTTTATTTTTACATCATTTTGTACTTTTTTTTTTCTTTTTGCCATCTCAATTGTAATCCCTGCGGGTTTCCCTTCACCAAGTCACCCGTGTGCCATCACCATAATCCCGTGCACTTCCCTCCCCACGCCCCCGTTTTTGATCCCATTCCCCACTCCACCCCCACAAAATGTTTCTGGTTTTCTCACCTGGTCCATTATACTGCTGCTATGAGTGAAACCATCCGGTATTTTTCTTTCTCTTTCTGGTTTACCTCACTAAACATGATCTTTTCCAGCTCCATCCAAGTTGCTGCAAAAGACATGTGTTTCTCTTTTTGGTTGCTGAGTAATATTCCATTGTATATATGTACCACATCTTTTTTATCCAGTCATCTACTTTTGGGCATTTGGGCTGCTTCCATGTTTTCCCAATTGTAAATAAAGCAGCAATAAACATGGGGGTACAGGTATCTTTTTCAATCAGTGTTTTTGTGTCTTTTGGGTAGATACCTAGGAGTGGGATTGCTGGGTCGTAAGGAAGTTTGAGGAACCTCCAAACAGTTTTTCATAGTGGTTGTACTAGTTTGCATTCCCACCAGCAGTGCAGGAGAGTTCCTTTTTCTCCACATCCTCACCAACATTTGTTGTTGCTAGTTGTTTGAAGATGTGCCATTCTCACTAGGGTGAGGTGGTATCTCATTGTACCACCCTATATGTTTAAAAATGGTTTATATGGTATATTTCATGTTAAATGTATTTTAACAAAAAAATTACATGAGACCAAAAGTCCTGAACTGCTGTGCCCTTGACTGGTGTTTGATTCCTTTCTCAATGATACTAACTTCTTCTCAATTCTAGATGCAATAGCAACCACTCTCTTTTAGGAAATGAAAGCACTAGATTTATAAGGCTTCCTTTCCTTTTGTTAAAAACAAAAAAAGGGGCCCTCCCTGGTGGCGCAGCGGGTTAAAGCACAGCACTGAGAATCTGAAGCCACTTCCGTATGAGTTCGATTCCTGCCTGCCGCCTGCCCCGGAGGAGACCACATGGCGAGCCAGACCTCTCCTGACCCGCCCGCTGCTCCCCTCAGCAGTGTACTTCGTTGATCTGCCTGTTCTGCTCCCCACTCTGTCTCTGGTGAAGCCTCTCACGGCCCCTGAGCCTCTGGCCTGTACCCCAGTTCTGTATGAATAAATAAATAAATCTTTAAAAAAAAAAAAAAAAGGTTGATTTAACCTGTAGTAAGTAGCAGAACTCACTGTCTCAGTAGAAAAGAGATATGAAATCCAGTTGTTTTTTTTTACTACAGATCATCAACTACTCTCAGGAGGCAGCAAATATTTATTCCTGAAAAATATTTTTGTTTAGAAACTTTTCCTTGTGAAGGGTTAAAGTAAATTTTGTATAAATCAGCAATCTCTTGTTAACAAATATTATCATTTTTGGAGTGCCATAAAGCAATGGTTTCTAAACTTGGTGTTCACTTGTATATATGAATCCTGATAAGTATTAAGAAATAGAGTGTCCTGGACTCCAAACATACATGGAGCAGATTAGCCAGCAGTGAACCAGGGACTATATATTTTTAAAGCCCCCAAGGATATTTCTATGAGTAGCCTATTTGGCAAAATCACTCAAGGGCAGGACAAACCCATGGTTGCCAAGTTGGGGGGTGGGGGGGCGCATACTATTACTTCTCTCTACCCTCTCAAAATCCCTATGAAATGACAGAACATTAAAGTACATAAATTCCACAGCCAGTACTGGAAAATCAGGAAGAATTTCACTAGCAGACTAGAACACTAATAAATTTCTAGAAGATTTAAAGGACATGGAATCAGTAAAACCCCAAATTTAAAGAGACTGAAATGAACATGGTCATTACATTGGATTGCCAGTAGAACCTCAGAATATGCTGTAGATCAGCGGTAGTGGGAGTTGGCAGCCATGCAGGTCAGTCATTAGGCAGTTACTAAAGGGCTGGTAACAATTTGCAAGCCTCTCACTCTCAGAGGGGAGACTCCTGAGTTGTCATCAGACTGAAAATAAGTGAGAAGAAGGGCACTGCCTTGGGCAAGTTCTTTGGCAAAGATGAAAAGAAGCCCCCACTTCCAGAAGATGAGTCTCTTGTCACATCCTAAAAGAAAGCCTACCTGGGTAGATAGCCCTCCCTCTGCACTATGTCCTCTGAATGTAGAAGCTGTACCCTCTATCCAGAATGTTGAAGTACCCTTCACTTATTAAGGTGTACCCTTCATTTAGAGCTCAGTACAGGGACCATCTCCCTCTGGGAAGTTATCCTTGTGTTTTCTTCCACAGGGTGATTTACATTTTCTAAAATTCCTGCAAACCCACAACTACTATAATTTGTATTTCTGTGTTCTTTATTATACTATGAATGCTCCCTTAGGGATATTTAAACCAGAAGCACTGGATCAATTCAGGTACGTAGACATGGGTATATGTCATTCATACTCTAAATATATCCTGCATGCATACTAGTACAACCTAAAGCACCTGGAAGAAAAACGTACAACATACTCACCATTAAATATAGGTACATATTTAACAGTGTGTCATGACATTTTAGAACTTTCTACTAGGTACCAAATAGCTAATGCAAATGGGTATCAGAATCTAATAACTGCATAAGCCCTATTATGCAGTAGCCAATATATTTTTGTCCCTCCAAAATAGGTATCCAGTTGGATATTTTAATTTGCTAGGTATCATATGAAATTTCCACAGAGAATCCCAAGAGCTGATTTTCAGCTTCACACTGCTGTTTCTACCTTTCTTGATCTACACTTCCTCTGGGTCACTGAACTATAACACTAGCCAACCCTTTTTGCCAGGTTTCGCGTAGGGCACTGAGACTCTGAAAAGATATGAAACCTATCAGTAGAGATCATCTGATAGCCCAGCTAGCTGAGATATTTTGAGTAATGTTCACAGAAATGATTTCAAGGCTTGTTCTTATCAATTCCTCCCCCCAACCCTCTCTATATATTATCTACACTATCTCTTGGACCTCATGAATCAACAGGAACAAAACAGAAAAATGTTCTCTGTTTCAAAAAGAGATCAGCTGGAATCACCAGATGAAGAAAATTTCCTAACTACTTATGAACTTCTGAAGTTCATATCCTGTGGATCTGGACATATTATACTCCCTATTCATCAAGATTTATATTTTTCTTTAAGTGTTCCCCATATCAAGACAAATAATGAAGTCCAGCACAGGTTGGGGAACTCTAATACTTTGCAGCACCTTAAATAGCAAACATTTTGTGGCATAAGAAATAAGAAATTATCTTCTCAAAGTGATTACAAATGGCTTTTAAAGAGAAATTGAGTGTCCCTCAAGGAAGATTGAGTGTTCCTTTTACTGTTACTGAAAAGAAGTTCTACCTTCCCAACAAGACAGAAAGGAAGCTGAATCAGCATTCTGTATAAATGGAAAAGTATATGAAAACTTTTTTAGGAAACTTTCCACAGAAGAAAGAGAGAGAGAGAGAGAGAGAGAGAGAGAGAGAGAGAGAGAGAGAGAGACTAAGGGTATTTGAAATAATGCCTGTATGCAAAGCTCAATGTCTGAATTTAATCTACCTTTTTGAGATATAGTACAGGGATCTGAGATTAGCATTAAAGTCTGATGGAGGAGAAAAAAAAAAGATGTAAATGGAAATATATAGAGACTAAGCTGATTTTTAATAATCAGGAGCACAAATCTAGAGTCCATGAAGAGATGTACTAAATTTTCCCTCAGTTAAAACTAAATACAAGGAGCAGCCTTAAAAGCAAAACTAAAAAATTCAGAGGAAGTTATAAATGTAAGTTAAAACTTGGAGGAAGCTTGGAGGAAGGAGAAGGAAAGACTTAGGGAAGCATTGGAGTCCTTTTGCAATCAAAAGTCTGAGAACCTGTCTCACCCACCTTCGGTTCTTAAATCTTTCACATTGACACTGAATGAGACATCATTCAGTATAATAGAGAGCGGTATATTTCAAATCTTTAGAAAATAAAATTTATACTATTATAAATTCTACTCTAGAGCCTCTTAGCAACATTAATCCTAAGCAGTATTCCAAGTTGAAAGGTAGGTATGACCTAATTTACTTAGCAAGTTGCTCAATGACAAATATACCGTTATATCAAAATTGCTTAGTAGCTAGATGAATTGCAGTTGATAATCTATGGAAGAAATTCTCATTGAACTGACTAGTGCAGTAAGTATCAAACAAAGGATAGCAAACACATGCTGAAATTTCCATGTACACACGTTTTACAAAAGAGTAACTCTAAAGCATAATTAAATTAAAAAGCACATGCTATACTAATTCACCACTTTAGCATTAGAGTCACTAATACACATGAGAGCTTTGTTTTTTTCCACAAAGAACTTTGTCATAAGACTGCACTATCATTTTCCAGTTTAAAATCTTCCATGTTAACAAATTCCCCAAGGTAGTTAACAATCCTAATTTAAAGCACTAAAACCCACGCGATCATGTTATTAATAAAGACAAGTTGGGAGTTTCCACTTACGTAGATATATTGTTGAAGCTGAGAAACAGACGTTGGAGGCAGGGCAAATTATCCACATCTCTCTAGAAGGAAATAGAAAGCAAAAATTTACCAACTGAAAGGAAAAAAAAAATGTCACAAATGTCTTCTCACTCAGCTGCTAAAACCTATAGTCATTTTTATTTACTGCAACCTTGTTAGCCCATTGATTTCTACTGGACATTGAGCTCCATTCTTCTCCACTGCAGATGAAAGGGAGGGTGTTTCAGTACATCTGCAGAACAAGCTGCACCACTCGCAAGGTAAAAGGCACTGAAGAGAAAAGGCAGAGAGGCTGCTGCTAGCCTCTTCAGTATGCTTTTGGGAAAGAAGCCAAAATGCTACTTCAGCATTTCAACTGTCGCACAAATATAGTGTGATCAAACATTCGTTAAAAATCACTTTTATAAGAGCCGATTCAGATGCTTTACATTTTGAGTTTGTGCAATTATCCATTTAAACACTGCCGAGCATATCAAAGCTTTTAACTCACTAGTGTTCTTAAACCTTAGGAAATATACCAGTTACAACAAAAGAACCAATACTGACAATTTCCCCACAAAACTAAAAGCAGATCATCATGAATGTCACTGAAGGGCACTGCAAGAGCAACTTCCAACCTAAGCAAGAACCAAGGAGCCTAACAGTTGCAGTATATTTTGTTCTATTTAGGTACAATAGCTCAAAGGAAACTACTGCTATTTAAATATAGCTACCCTTAGCTAAAAGACTTGAGCTCAAATGATTTTTTTAAAATATCTAAAAAGAAATATACAGCTATCTAAATTTCATTAAGTGAAAATACACATGCATTCTAAAAATTATGACATATAGTAGAATAACAGAATCTTAAGGAGTTTAGTAATTACCTAGAACACAACCTCACCATTCACACAAGAGAATAAAAATATACCATTGAGGCTGTTGCAGGGGCAGGGTGTAAGTAGGGTGGGAAGGGGACCCAGGATTACAATTCCTGGTGGCTGAGCAAGATAAAAGTGCAGTTAACCTTCCTTCCAGTGCTCTGTTCCTTAAAATACTACTGCACAATGATACCTGTCTCTTAAAATGCTTTTTACTTTTCAGGCACTATCACTAACAGTAATTCCCAATATGCATTTGAATAACACTATTATTTTTAAGAGATTTATCTATTCATACATGTATATATATTATTGTGACTGATATTTAAAATCAAATAAAAATGTGTTTTACAGTTTTTGTAAGTCATCATCTCTCTTGCTCCCTCTCTATCTTCCTCTCTGTTAAAACTACCATTGATCCCTGTAAGAATTTAGACTGGGCCCTTCCTGGTGGCCCAAGGAGTTAAAGCGCAGCACTATGAAGCTATCAGCAGCCACTGCAGCAAGAGTTCAATTCCCAGCTAGGGAGGTGACCCACATTGTATGAGAGACCTTCCCTGACCTGCCCAGTACACTGCCCTCAGCAGTGTATTTCAGTAGATCTGCCTGTTCTGCTCCCTACTCTTCTCTGGTGAATCCTCTCACCCCCATACCTTTGGCCTGTAGCCCAGTTCTTGTATGCATAAAAATAAATAAATCTTAAAAAAAAATTTAGGTAAATACACTAAAACTAGAGATGAGCCCAGCTTTTTCAAAAACAGAATTTCAAATTTATTTATTTTAAAAAGCATGTTATACAAAGAACATATTGAAACGATAGAATTGTGGCAGAGTGACTTCTCATTAGTTTCTGAGAAGGTACAGGAGAAATTAATCTGGTTTAAGATATTTTCCTACGTAGCTCTCCTTATTTACCATTCTTCAACCTTCTCTCAAACCTAAGGCCCAAGTGTAAAAATAGTAACTGCAGGTGATCAAAACACTAGCTGGATATTATCACTCATTTGACATTACTATTTGCTGGCCCACCACTGACAAACTTGTTATACAGATGTGAATAAGTGATATTTATAAGGCAAGAATCAAGAAATAAGTCTGCAGAAAACAGGAAGGCAGCCAAATTCTCCACTGTGTATGATAGGCTCTATACATTAGCAAGCTCCCAGAAATGAAGGAGGGAGAGGGATAGAGGAGAAGCAATGGGCTAATGGGGCTCATTTTATTTCCAGGTCTGATTTTCCACAGGAAATGGTAGTTTGCTTTCTATCTGGTCTCTAAAAGCCGTAGCAAAATTGAAACCCCTCTCTGTACTCTTGAGCTATCTCTTCTCCCAAAATCTTTGTGGAACCTATCTGAAATATTCCTGGACACAAGTGCTGACACCTAGCTGGAAGAAACTGAGAACAACCAGCCTTGACAACCTTTCAAGCAAGGCACCTTAAAAAAGGTTGTCTCTTGGACCTTCCCTGGTGGCGCAGCAGGTTAAAGCCCAGCACTAAGAAGCTAAAGCCACTTCAATATGAGTTCAATCACCACCCCAGAGATGAGCCACATGACACAGCAGACCTCTCCTAACCCGCCCGCTGCTCCCTTCAGCAGTGTATTTCGTCGATCTGCCTGTTCTGCTCCCCACTCTGTCTCTGGTGAATCCTCTAACCACCCCTGCATCTCTGGCCTGTACCCCAGTTCTGTATGTATAAATAAATAAATCTTTAAAAAAATAAGTTGTCTCTTTCAGTTCCAGCCTACTTTCCTCAGAGATTACAGACACCTTTTCAATATAAGCTCAAATTGAATTCAAATAAAACTCAAATCATATCAGGGTATAATTTGTGAGAAAAGACTTGTTTAAAGTTTATTTTATTAAATTATGGTGTTTTATATTTATCTTCACTTATGAAACAAAAGTTTACCAGTCCTCTATATTAAGTTTTCAAAACCATTAGTTGCTATTTACCAGGTAGATTCATTAAAAAAAAAAACACACACACACACAAGAAATTTTAAAAAAATGGAAGTCAAAATTCATCTACATATTCCCATAACTATTTTATAGCTCTTCCAAAACCTTAAAAAGGATAATAATTACCCACAATCACTTTTGCTATTCCAAATTTCATTTCTATGTAAAATCCATTACTTTAATTATTCTAGTAATTCTTAGAAACACTAAATAGTAAGTTTCTAGCATCACAATACATATACAAAAATACTATAGTTATATCAATTATCTATTGGTGGGTTGTTTACAAAAATATAAAGACTTGTTGGAAGCTACTAGAAGATAGCTCCTCTGATATAAGATAGTACCAAAGACTGAGATAAAGATAGAGGAAGCAGATCCACTATAGGAGGAAGGTAAACAAGAAATTCAAGGCAAAAAGAAACCCAAGGAAGAACCCTAGGTTAATGGGGGGGAGGGTATCGTTATTAATGTCAGGGAAAATAAAATATTAATCTAAAAGTATAGTCTATTATTCACTTTGGTATACTTACCTAAATGCACCAAACAATTCAAATATATGATAAATGCATCAGTCTGAATTGAGCTTTTACATGAAAGACCTACCTTAAAACCAGACTCCTAAAAAAATCTCAAAAATAGGGCCCTCCCTGGTGGTACAGCGGGTTAAAGCACAGCACCAAGAAGCTAAAGCCACTTCCGCATGAGTTCTATTCCCGTCTGCCCCGGAGGTGACCACATGGTGTGGCAGACCTCTCCTGACCCACCCGCTGCTCCCCTCAGCAGTGTACTTCATCGATCTGCCTGTTCTGTTCCGCACTCTGTCTCTGGTGAAGCCTCTCACCGCCCCTGAGCCTCTGGCCTGTACCCCAGTTCTGTATGCACAAATAAATAAACCTTTAAAAAAGAAATCTCAAAAATAAGTATCCTGCCTTTACCCTTGAAAACACGACCGAGACTACAGTATGTTGCATTCCTGGCAGTCAGTAATAAAATCAGTTTTACTTTATCAACAGGCATTCAACAATCTGCTGATCAAAAAAAAAAAAAACCCAAAATTATTTTGGAATGGTAAGGAAAGGAAAAACAGCAAGTAGGGGGTAATGTAAGAAAGTGAAATCCTTTGAGAAAAAGGACATTTATTTTACTATTAAGCATTAAATCCTCCCATCGATTATTTTCTGGAAGTAACTACTTCACAGGGAGAGAAACTATAGAAGAGAAGCAATAATATTAGTATATTTAATACAAAAAAAAAGAAATAAAAAAATAAAATGTACACAAATAGAACATGAATAGTTCACCTTATTAATCTGCTCAGTCTTAAATTGATTATATTTAATAACATAATTCTGAGAATCACATTCAAAACATTTTTGAAGATTCAAAGCTATTTTATTTATTTTCAAGCACAAGCCTTTAAAAAATAAAATGACTTATTGTAAGCTGATAGAGAAGATTATAATGATTTTCAGTAAAATAATGACTTGCCACCTAAGAAGCATGCTTTTCCTATTCTGTGAGACACTGTTTGCCATATTCCTAAACTTCACAAAAGAACCAAATGATTCAGCAATCTGACCATGTGTAAAACAGCTATTACTGGAACTATTTTTAGAGCAGCCTCCTGCAGAGGACTAAGGAAGAAGGAAGGTGAAGAGATAGAGGTTTGGCATACATCAAGTAAGACAAAGATGACTATAAAATAATCACAGCCATTCTCATTTTTGTTACTTATTTTGTCATTGAAAAAAAGTTGTCAAAGTATTAGGGTAATTATTTTGAGTAGAAATCAGATTATTAATAAAACACTGAATAAGTTTAAAAAAGAAAGCAAAGAAAGAAGCCATTTCTTTTTTTTTTTAAAGATGTATTTATTTATTCATATAGAACTGGAGTACAGTCCAGAGATGCGGGGGGGGGGGGGGGAGGGTGAGAGGATTCACCAGACACAGAGTGGGGAGCAGAACCGTCAGATAGACAAAGTACACTGCTGAGGGGTGAGGGGAGCAGCGGGTGGGTTAGGAGAGGTCTGCCACACCATGTGGTCACCTCCGGGGCAGGCGGGGATCGAACTCATGCAGAAGTAGCTTAAGCTTCTTAGTGCTGTGCTTTAACCTGCTGCGCCACCAGGGAGGATCAGAAGCCATTTCTTTTTATAAAAAAAGTTTTATTAAATTAACTCCAAAATAATACTACTGCATCACTTTGTGACACACACACAAGGAGTATGCGTGTAAGCTGTCATAGCAACAATACTACTTATACATGACACTACGATGAAAAAAATCCATTATCTGGTTAATACATATATCTGCTTTTTATACCTGTTTACTACCCATTATATAGCAATACATCTCAGTTATTCTAGCTGTAAGATACTCTTATAATCTGACTTTTTTGCTATATACTATTTAAACTAAACCTTTGCTCTCTTCCCTCAAAGAAAAGAATAAAAAGGAACTAAAAACCAGACTAGTAAGCAGGACTGACACTCACTATAAAGATTTTCAATTTTTATAATCCAAAAGAGCTGTATTTAATACAATGAGGAAAGCCTTCAGCTTCTTAATCAGATCTTCTCTTATTTGAATTTGTAATTCAAATTTACATTGTATGAATGATTTAACCTTCTTACAAAAAATGGTCCTGGGTATTCAAGTCCCTAACCCTCCTGGCAAAACTCTCTGGAGAGAAATTAATTCAATGCAGGCTTACAAGCATTCCAACTATCCCAAACAATTAATATATTAAGAAAAATTAGCCTGTACGAAAGTCAGCAGAAATCTTAGTCAGCAAATGTAGAACTGCCAAAAACATAAGGAAAAGAAAATAACTTGATAAAGACCACAGAATATCAAAATATAAAATTAGAAAATTTTAAAAATCTAAACAAAAAATATTAAGATACTATAAAAACTGAGAGCTAATGAATGATTACCAAAATGGAGCAGATATAAAAAAGAATAATGGGAATTTCAAGAAACAAAGGAGTTTATTATATCTAACAGGTTTTAAGAAGTAGAAATGAAATAGGAGGAGGCAATATTTGCTACTATAAAGACTTACCAGCCCACAGTTAAAGAAAGATGAATCTACGGGTTCATGAAATGCAAATATTATATATGCTAATAATATCATATTTAATAAAATCTAAGAAACTATCGTATGTTAAGTATTGCATTTTGTGGCATCCTTGGTGAAAATAAATTTAAGATTAACCAATAATAAAATAATTGATCTCTTAGAATTGTATTTCATTATTATTGAGTTTTTAAGATTTCCTTAACCATATTTTATTCTTATGCATACATAAAAAGTAAATCATGTTAAATAAATTCAACACATGAGTGAAATCCCAAAAACCTCCACTTACTGTGTAAGAGTACTTTTGGGATAATGGTAGACAAACAGATGAAACAGAATTTAAAAATCCAGGAAAAGACTAATTTGGCTATAACAATTACAAGAAAGAAACAAATTCAATTTAATATGCAATATACAGTCTCCAATAAAAGGTGTTGGGTAAATAAGATACCTCTAGCCAGAAAATAGGAGCTATGATCCTACTTCATACTATATGTAAAATTTCATTAATGATAGATTACAGACCTAACATGAAAGGAAAAAATATAAACCCTCAGGAAGAAAACTGAGAATATATTCATGACTTCTTGGATAGGACAAAAAAACACTAACAATAAAGGAGGACATACTGATAAAACTATACTTCACTAAAATTTGAGCTTCTACCTATCAAAAACATTGGTAAGAAGATAAAAAGACAAACAATGCAGAAAATAGTCAATACCTATATCAAAAAAAAAAAAGACTTGAATATAGGATAAAGATCTTCATAACTCAATGATAAAAGGATAAGCAACTCATTTTTTTTTTTAAATAGGGGAAAAGGGCCCTCCCTGGTGGCATAGCAGGTTAAAGCACAGCACTAAGAAGCTAAAGCCACTTCCGCATGAGTTTTACCCCTGCCCTGGCGGTAACCCACATGGTGCAGCAGACCTCTCCTGACCCACCCACTGCTCCCCTCAGCAGTGTACTTAGTCTCCCTGTTCTCCCCACTCTGTTTCTGGTGAATTCTCTTACCACCCCTATACCTCCAGTTCATATGCATAAATAAATAAATCTTTAAAAAAAAATGGGGAAACGAATGAAACATACTTTGCAGAAAGATATGGCAGAATGGCTAAAAAGATATTCAACATTACTTATTAGTATACAAGAAACTATAAATGAGAACCAGAGAGAATCACAGAATCATTAAAATTATAAAGATGGTAGATACCAAACGTTGACAAGAATGTAAAGCAATAGAACTCTCATTTACTACTGGTGGCAGTATAAATCCATTTATCAACTGTTGTTTAGAAGCTACCCAGTCTGTGGTATTTTGTTCCAGCAAGGGAAACAGACCTATTATTCACACAGCTTTTGCTGCTCTGAAGTTTCTTACTTTGATTGCAAAGAGTTTGCTTAATTTCTGCCTTCAGTTGCATTGCTTGGCATGTGATAGAACTTCTCTCAATCTTTCTCAGTAACAACATGTAACACAGCTTCGCCTAAACCTGGATATCTTCCTTTTAAACTATTTGTTAATATACAAAAAGATGTAGAATTGCATCATTCCTCCAATGAAAAATGTTTCATTAACATTAAATTTGTCTCTGCTGTTTTATTTCCATACATTTTCTGAATGTTTCAGTTCAATGCCAAATCATGGTATCTCTTCTAAAATAAGTTTTTAATAGTGATTAATCTCAAATATGTAGTACCAACAACTGAAATAATAATAGCACATACAGATAAACCAAAATTCACATATATTTAGGTAATGAAATGCCTGTAACTTGGTAATTTTGAGATGATTTCAGAGTTGTTCAAATATACAGTGTGATTCAAATTGGTGTAACACTTCATAGTATATCTAAAGGACTTCAAAAAGACACCTTAAAACCTAAAGCAGGGCCCTCCCTGGTAGCGCAGCAGATTAAAGCACAGCACTGAGAAGCTAAAGCCACTTCAGCATGAGTTCGATCCCCGCCCCGGAGGTGACCACATGGTGTGGCAGACCTCTCCTGACCTGCCCGCTGCTCCCTGCAGCAGTGTACTTCGATGATCTGCTTGTTCTGCTCCCCACTGTCTCAAGTGAAGCCTCTCACCACCCCCGCACTTCTGGTCTGTACCTCAGTTCTGTATGCATAAATAAGTAAATTAAAAAAAAAAAAAAACTAAAACAACTAGAAGAAAAAGAAAACCACCTGAAAAAAAAAAAAAGACAGTGGACAATTTATCCACAATAATAGTGTAATGATAAAGCATAAGCTTCAAATAAATAAAAGCAAAATAAATACAATATTAGAAAAACAAAAACTGAGAGAGGTTAGGACCACCGCAATTATTTTTATAGCAACTTCTTCTAAATTGCATATTTTGGGAGGAGTGGTGAACCCAAAAAAGTAAGTGGGTGAATACAAATAAGCATTGACTAAAAACAGCAGTAATTTGGGTATTAGAAAGACAAGAAGAAAATACTGGGCAACAGAGACATGTAAAATGGGAGAGGGTTACTGGATTAAATGATTCTAAGATCCTTACTTGAGAAGATGACAGGGATGCATATTAACACTATATTTAAGTCAAGTGTATATTTTAAGATGCTAACAGTAACCATTAAATAACAAAAAGTCAAAAACAAACAAAAAACCCTCTAGAAACCCCAAATAGGGCACAAGAAGAAAAAAAACAAAACAGGAAAATCAGAATAGAAAACATGAAAAAACACTAATGTGACAAATCTAAATAGATCAGGAAACATAATTAGTGTAATAAACTAAAGTCTCTGAAGCTCAGTATCACTTCTGTGCATATTCTTGCCAAAGACATTATAACCTGCATCTAATCACAAAGACAGACCATTAAGCAAGTCCAAACTGAAAGAATTCCACAAAATAATAAACTAATATTGTTCAATAATATCAGTGTCATGAGATACAAAGAAAGGATCATGAATGCTTCCAAATTAAAGGAAACTAGGGAGATGTAACAAGTAAATGCAAAACATGATGGTGGATTATCTTTTGCTATAAAGAACACTACTAAAACAACTGGGAAAATCTAAATAAAATCTATAGATTAGATAATAGTATCTTAACACACTAATTTCCTGATTTTGATTATTGTAATATAGTCATGTAAAAGAATAACTAGATTTTAGGAAATATACATTTAAGGTATGGGGAGACAAATGGACATCAGGTCTGCAAGTTACTCTTAAATGGTTATATATATATATAAATACATATATATATGGTTATATATATATATATATGGAGAGAATGGAAGATATAAAGAGAAGTAAAAGAACGATCAAGAGAGGATAAAGCCAATGTACTAAAATGTTATTATCTAAGGAGTCTAGGTAAAGGGTACTAGGAATTCCTTACACTATTGTCGCAAATTTTTCTGTAATTAGATAAAAAATTTTAAATGTTAAGGAATAAAAAAAGATATCCTAAAAAAATAAACAGTTGCCATTAACATTAGACTAAATAAATGCCCAGGCAAGAAGTATTATTAGCTTCCTAATACAAACTATCTAGAAAAGTGCCACCACATGGCCCATGCCCATGAGTTATTTGCTCAATGAAAGAGATAATATAATGATAAAAGACACAATTTAGTGGGAAGATATATCAATTTTAAATGGTGTGTACTGGAAACATAGGTTCAAAATGCTGAACGCATTCTAGGCAAATATATTGATAAGTAATGACTGTAAATATTGACTATACAGTAGGCAATAAAGAAAACCACAACAAACTTCAAAGAATCAATTACATATAATCCTCATTCACTGGTAACATGCAATTAAATTAGAAAAGAATGACCAAAAACAGAAAAAGGAAACACTTCAAAAATACTTAGTTTTTAAATAGTACATGACTCAAATAAGAAATCATAATTTATCTTAGAAAATATTTAGAACTGAGTTAAAATGAATATACTAAATTTCAAAATATGGAAAGAAGTTGCAGTGGTTCTTAAGGAGAAAGTCATAGCTTTAAGTGTTTCTATTAGAAAATTAAAAAGACAGAAAACTCACATATGAAGTACCCAACATAATGTTAGTATCAAACAGAGATAATAAGATATACAGAAATCAATAAATATTATTTTTGAAAAGCTTAACGGAGATTCAACAAAGCCAAAAGCTGTTTTTTTGAAATGATTAATAAAATAGAAAAACCTCAGGCAATATTTATCAAAAAAAAGAAAGTGTAATTAAGGATTATTACAAGTAATAAAGAAAATATGATCACAGATAAGAACAGTCCAAAAAATGAACTTAGACAAAAGGAGAAGATGACATATCAAAACAGATACCTACTATTGTTACCAAGTTACAAATGTAAAACTAGCAAATATTCAAAGCACAGCTTTGACCTCAAATAAACTTAGATTTATTCTAAATGGTAAATTACAATATAAAAATAAGAAGCAATCTTTAACTTATAATGCTGGTATGAATTTGATATAAGAAAAGAACAACAAAAAGGTGAATCTCAATAAAGTTTTTAAAAATAATAAATTTTATAAATATTAATAAACACAATCCAAGGATGTATATGAAATATAACTCATAATATGGATGACTAAGAATGCTAGGATGACATAAAATCTTGCAAAAAATTTATAAAATTAATTTTAAAAATAATCCATATGATCAATATAACAGTTGTAGAAAACTCACTTAAAAAAAATAATCACCCTAATATAATCTCTTGGCAAACTAAAAACAGAAGATAATTTCTTTAGACTATATAGTAATAAATAGCAATGGGATGTTCCTTCTTGTTCTAGGTATATAGTTTATTTTAGGAAACTAATAATAATTCTTGCCTTAGACTAATATTAATATCACTTGCCTATTTTTTCTGTAAAATCTTAATTCCTTAACTATTTTAATTTTTAATTTTGACATAATTTCAGAAAGGCAAGGGCAGCAACTTTCACTTTTTTATTCAACTTTGTACTGAACAAACAGTCTGGCTCAAATAAGGAGAAACAAAATATACAAGAATGGGGAAATGTCTAGTGTTAGCCAAAAAAACCAAAACCTCCTCAACAAGGAAAAGATAAAGCTATTACAATGAAAAAAGAGTAAGATTATTCACAAAAGAAGCAATCTCAAAATTAAGAAATTCTTAAAAATGAAGCATATGTAACTTCACAAAAAATTAGAACATAAATCTCAATTTTATACAATTTCATAGTTAAGAGTGGCAAAAGTTAAAAGGCCTGACAATAACAAGTGTTAACAAAGATGTGAAGTTAAAGGAAATCTCAGGTAATACTGATGGCAATGTAATTTGGTATAAACACTTAGGGAAAAAACTCAGTGATCTCTGATAAATGAAATATGTGTACAACCTAGCAATGGTTCAAGAGTCTCACAAGTATCCACCACTGAGCATTTGTTTTTCAAATGAAGGTTGCAACCAATTTTTTATTGATTGTATTTCAGTTTTGTTGAAACCAACTTTTTTCTTGTCTTTTTTAAAAATTATATGTAATGTTTTAAAATTGAGGTAACGTTGGTTTACTACACCACATATGATTTAGGGGTAAAGATTCACACCTCTTCAAATGTAAGTTACCACATCACATCTATCACCAAAGCACCAATAATCCTCCACCACAGCCCACTGCAACCTCTTCCCCAGTTTGCTCCAACAATTTTTAATGTGATGCAACAGAATGAGATATAATAGACTCTATTAAGATATATCAGAATGAACTGCATTATAGGTAGGCATAGTATCATGAATTGTTTGTTTCCATTACTTATAATGTACGCTATATGTTTAGTAACTCATTTCAATGTAAATTTCACCTGTTAGTATACAAAAAAAATCTGAAAGTTACTCAGAAATTGTTGTGCATATACACAAAAAGAGAGGTACAGAAATGCCTTGTGCCACATTTTAATACCAAAATCCTGAAAATAATGAATGCCTATAAATAATAATAAAAAAAAGAAAATGCAATAGTATACAATAATGAAAATCAGGGATCTAGGTCTATAGGTAATACATACATCTCAAAACATAATGTTAAAAAAAAGCAACTTACAGAAGACATTTATAGTATAGTGGAACATTTACAGAACATATAAGAATGTAAAACAATGACTTCATGCTGTTTTAGGCATACAAACATATAGGGGAAAAGGAAATGCAGATGCATGGGAATCAACATCAAATTCAGAATGATGTCTACCTCTGCAAAGGAGGTAGAGAATGTGATGGGAGATGGTAACAGAGACTTCAGCTATATATATCAACTCATATATTAAGTTGATTGGTGGAAATATAAATGTTGAAAATACTCTCTATTCTTCTGGAGATTGTCTGAAATGTTTCATAATTTTTAAAAAAGTAAAGATAACATAATAACATATAATTTTAAAACCTTTAAATTTTAAAATTTCCAGAAAAAGATGGGTAATTTAACTGTAATAAACAATAACTTTTCTATATCAAACATAGTATTAGGTACAAAGAAACAGGTCATGCATCTGCTTCCCCTCCTTTCAAAATTTCATGTGAATCATGACATAAACACACACACACACACACACACACACGAAAAAATTCACAGAAACGCTAACACTAAGGTTATAATTGGCCCTCCTTGGTGGCGCAGTGGTTTAAAGCACAGCACCGAGAAGCTAAAGCCACTTCTGCATGAGTTCGATTCCCACCTGCGCCGGAGGTGACCACATGGTGCAACAAACCTCTCCTGACCCGCCCACTGCTCCCCTCAGCAGTGTACTTCGTCGATCTGCCTATTCTGCTCCCCACTCTGTCTCTGGTGAAGCCTCTCGCC
>NW_004567124.1:2384146-2401810 GCF_000260355.1 Condylura cristata
CAACAGTGTACTTCGTCGATCTGCCTATTCTGCTCCCCACTCTGTCTCTGGTGAAGCCTCTCGCCGCCCCTGAGCCTCTGGCCTATACCCCAGTTCTGTATGCACAAATAAATAAATCTTAAAAAAAAAAGTTATAATTAACAAATCAACACTTTTGAATGAACCTCAGGTTAAATGATAACCCTGAATAGAGAAAGTTACACCTCATAAAGAGAGACAGTATGCTGTAAACAGTGATTTTTCTGACAGAACGCCATCTTATTCCATGCTCAGAATCAGTACAAAGAACAGGCTTGGACTGAGGTTAACTCAGGTGAACGTGTAATTAAATGTCTGTCTACTCAATAGCTTTTCCTGGAACATCAACAAACCCATTCCACCCCAATCTCCTCCCTTTTCTCGCCCATGCATGTACACACACACACACACACACACACACACACACACACACACACACACCATGTACAGAGCGGCTGCCTGAGAAACCATTAACTGGAGCCTCAGGATCTGTTTCCCAAACAAAATCTGTCAGAGAGATGGAGAGTGTGGGTGTTTTGTTATGGAGATGGCTAATAACTGCTATAGAACTATAAAAAAGGATGGCACTTTTACTCAGCACAAAAGGTACTAACATCCTTCTACCCCCGGAAGTAATGCTTTTCTTATTTTGGCAACTACAGAGTGAGCCTGCCCTTTTCACTCCACTCACTCTAAAAGTTGTGAAACTCAACCACTCACACTAACTTAGTAGGGGGTGGCTATCCAAGGCACAAAGGCACTCTCTGGGACACTAAGAATTCGCTTGGAGAAAGTGGAACATGGGAACTCCACAACCATAGCAGGCAAAGAAAACTTGCTCCTTCCTCCCAGAAGATATCAAAGAGATGCCAGGCTGAGTCAGGCTGGGCTCCATCACATGGTAGCCCCTCAACCCAGAAGTCCCAAGTTTCATAGGTCATGACCCAAGGCAGGAAAGAGCAGCAGGGAGGCAGAGTAGAAAGTTAAGACAACTAAAACACCAAACAGAACTTGCAGTGGAGAGAAAGGAGAGGAGGTAGGCGTGACCATCTTCACTAGGCAAACTGAGATAGACTATTTAAGCCTGCAACTGCCATTCTGCCCCCAACTCATGCCAAGATAAACTAAGAAGAGAAACCACACAAAACTAAATCCCAGTGCTCCAACAACAAAAATAGCAAATTAGGTAACATACTTGCACAGAAGGCAAGGAACATCTGATCACAAAGTGGAAAAGCAAAATGAAAAGAACAGAAGTTCTGGGACAATGTTAAGAATGTAGAAATAGAGGATCTATTAGACATTAAAACAACAAATATCAAAAATGCTAGTTGACTGATTGAAAGGTCAGTCACAGATAGATGGGCAGGTACAAAGTAATAGAAAGGAGATTAAGGAACAAAAGGTATTTAAAGATGTTTTTAAAAAACACAAAAAGCGACTCCAAATGAAGACAATTATAGGAAGTGCATAATTTACAGTACATGATTCATTTATCAACCATACTTCCATTTTGTTTTTAATTTCATATTTATCTCTTAAGAGACAGAAAACAAGTTTAAAATTTCAAAATCAAATTGCTACAAAGCTTGTAATTATATCCATAACTTAAATTCAGAAAAAATAAACTGAATTGTCTTAGATTCCATTTTGGAATAAGGCAACACCATGATATTTTTTTCATATCTTTAAAATAAAGACCAGAAAATATATCATGATTCCATTTTAATACTCACCACAAAAGTAATTTGATTGTGTCTCAGGTTCAGTTCAGTTAGTGAATCCAGTCCATTAAGGTTATCAACATGACTTAAATGGTTCCTGGCAAGATTCAAAACTCTCAGATCACACAGATGATTGACATTTTCTATTTTGGTAATCTGTTAAAAATTGATAAAGTAATGGTTAATAGGCATAAATCTCAGATATTCATGCTATGAAAAACCTTAAAAATAAACTGATTCAACAAAAAGATTATATGAAGACATTTAAAAATTGATTTCCAATTTCCCCTCTTCAGATGGTATGAAGACATTTAGCTTATGAAAATTAAAGGAATATATTTTATTTTTCCACAATACATATTTTACCATATAATCAATATGTCCATCATTTGGGCCATTTCTAAGAGCCCACTACTGTGCCATATCCCCTGAAGATGTAAAAAGTGTAGTTACTGCCTGTCAAACAGACACTTACTTTGAGCCCAAAGTATAATAAGCTCACAATATTTTAACCAAGCAAGACCTACTTCTGAGAGAAAGGCAAGGAAAAGGAATGACACTAAGTCCCCTCCTTAATTCCAGATGTACCATTGTTATTTCAATGTTACGTTAAAAGGTTTATGTAATCTTCCATAAGGACCCCTACATGTCTATATCATGTGGAAAAAACTCATCCGTTGTGCTTGCTGTTTGCTATGTCACTACAGTGGGGCTTGGAATCATATTGAGGTCTCTTCTTACCGCTTCACAGGTATAACTGCTACCCTCAACCCTCAGCTATAATTCAGTGCTTATAAGCATAAGAAATTAGCTTTACACCAAAACAGTTGGGAGTAATATCTACTAGAAAGCCTGGAGAAATCCATACGAGGTTTGCATCAGACCTATTACAAGCAGCAATGGTAGATCTTACTCATCAACAGACCGATTTTGGATCATCCCAAATTGTAGTTACTACCTCAGGAAAGGCCTTACCTTAGTGTTTAGTTCACATAGCTATTCATAAATAAATATATTTCAAAGACTAAAATTTAAATGGAAGGTAAAAGAGTTAAAAGAGAAAGGCCAAGATACTCTTTTAAGAAAGTAGAGTGAGAAATTAAAACATTAACACAGACAGATATACAGGAAGAAAATTGACAACAGGCTAAGAAGCTGAAATTTATAATAATCAGGGAAATAAAAATCAAAAACACCAGGAGACACCACTTGATACAATTTAACTTAAAAAAAAAAAAAGAGTAACAGCTCCAACAATTCTAAATGTTGAAAAGGAGGTGTACTTTTGATCTAAGTATAAACCCATACAACCATTTGGGAAAGAAACTTGCATTATAATTTAGCTAGATAGTTAAGTAACCTGTGACCCATCAGTTTCACTCCTGGAATTATGCCCTTGAATGAAGATGGCACATGGAATAAACATGTACAAAAATATTCTTAGAAGTATGACATCTTTTTTCTTTGGACATCTTTTTAAATTAAAATATAATATTACTAAGCAACATCTCATTTAGACACACACATATGTCATAAAACCAAATTAATCCACAAAGGGATGATAATGTGAAATCTGGAGTTTTCCTTAATTAGAACATTTGTATATTCTAATTCCTGGATTTAGGTCAAGTAACATATATTTTAAAGATAAATTAATAAAAGACTTTTAAAAATTGTCATAAGGATTCCAAATGTTTCATAAATTTTACCTGTGATTTACTACTGACCACTTTAGTATTACAAAATGCTATATAAATAAATGTAATACCTTAGGAATTTCAATAAATCAGCAAGATAACTCTGGAAAAATTCAACACAAGCATAATTCTTAAAACTTTCACAGTATCAAATTTGCCAGACATTTTTTCAAAAAACAATGAAATGAAAGGATTTTATAGTACCTGATTTCCATGAAGGTCCAAGACATCCAAGCTTTTCAGATTCTCCAGATTCGAGATATTCTTGATTCTGAAAATCAGAATGAGCAGAATTGGGGATGTATTCATATCTATTGTGAACAAAACATGCTAAGGCATAATTCATTTTAATTTATTTACTATGTGTAGATATAGAGATCACTATACATTCTCTCCATATAGTTAATCTTAAAGAATTCTCAGGCTGTTTTTCATTTTCATTATTTTTTCTCTTTATTTGTAGGCTGTTCATCACTTTGTATTCAAGTTCATGGACTCCCTCTGTTACTTGCATTTGGGTACTGTTGATGTCATCTGCAGTATTTTTTAATTAAATTATATTTTTGATCCACTAATTCTATTTGTAGTAGTCTCATATTTGCTCAATCTTTATTGTGTTCCTGTTTTTGATCATGCATTGCTTTTTTGTAATTCACCAAGCATGGTTACAACTGTTAGCATAAATTCCTCAGATATATCCTTCAGTTCTCCTGGATTTTTTTCTTGGGACTTTTTTTAGCTCCTGAATTTGTGGTATGTTCTTCTATCTCTTTATTTTTTGTTGCAATAAGGAGCTTTTATTTCTTCTCTTGATTAACACTTTACATGCTTCCTACAAGCCTCCTGAGTATTTTACCCAGAATCTTAGATGTCATTTTTTTCATTGACCAATGCCCCTGCATCTGTTCAGATTAACAGGGCACTGGTGTCAATAAGAGCACTGGGACACTAAATGGATGCTTCCAGTAAGTAACGAGTCTTCAAATGTCCTATAGTAGTGTGGTTAAACAAATTGTGTAATAGGGATCCCAGGAATACTCTCCTCTAGGTCAACTCCCCAGCCAAAAATCTCAATTTTTGTCCATTTCAATATCTAAGATGTTTGTGAGCAATAAATGCAGCACCAGATGGGTATTAAAATTGAGACAGTGTCACTAGTCCAGGAACTGTCTCTTTGCCTTTTGATTAGAATCTTAGGGTGTTTATGCTATTGTTAAAATTCAGGTGGTTCAAACTCTAGTTGATAACAGTATTTTTTTGGTTACCTTGCATTTGGCCCTGAGTGTGAATGAGTCTGGTATTTCATGTATCACAAACACAGGCTGAAAATAATAGTCACTTGTATATAGACACAGGTGATCCAATCTGGCCCTGACAGCGACAGCGTGGCTCCAACTTCTCTTTTGAAAGCCACAGACTCAAGTCAACAATTAGCACTCAACATTCCTAATCCTATTGATCTACAATGGTATATTTTTGTCCTGCATGCCAACTTTGTGCACCCCCTCTCTCCAGTATAGTTTCCTGATTTTACAGTCCTTGATGTGGGCATGTACCTTTGAGTTAAGGGCAGCAGAGAGGCTACATAAGGCAGCCATGCCTCTTTCTCATGAGATGTACTCCACTGCCCTAGTATCTCTCCAAACATGGATTAATTAGTTTTATCGGCCCTAGTCCACCATGTCATTGCTCTTAAAATAGGTAACAGTCATCCATTCATCACTCAGGGGCACTGTTTTTATTTAGGAGTATTTTGGCTGTAAATATTTGGAGGCAGCTAGCCCAATGTCGACTTTGCCATTATCTTGTCAAAACTCTAAATTTATAATCTTATTCCAGCATTCTTAATGATAACTTTATATCAGTTTCTCTTACCCTACTTTTAACAAGCTTTGTCATTCTCCTGGTTTAATTCATTACTAAATTAATTAAAATGTTGGCCTGTAATTACCCTCTATATGTTTCAGGACTGAATTTTTAACATACTGAAAATTATACTCAAAGAATAGAGACTGGGGCCTCCCTAGTGGCACAAGGGATTAAGTCGCAGCACTATAAAGCTATCCACTGTCACTGTAGTACTAGTTTGATCCCAGGCTAGGGAGCTAACCCACATGGTGCAACAGAAAGACAAATAAACTGTTAAAAAATAAAAAAATAAAAAAAGATCTAATTTTGTAGCTTCTCTTTTGTCTCACCTGCTATTGCTCCCTTCAGCAGTTTATTTCAGTAGATTTGCCTGTTCTGTTCCCCACTCTGTCTCTGATGAATCCTCTCACACCCTATAACTCTAGCCTGTACCCCAGTTCTTATATGCATAAATAAATAAATCTTTTAAAAAAGCAAAGAATAGAGACTGTCTTAGCCCAAGGTTCTCTAACTTAGAGACTCAACAAAACTCTTTCTGTATTAATCAGAACTCTGGCACCTTTAAATCATTTTAGTCATAAAAACCTTCAGTTACAATACACCTTTCCAGAGAGTTCCACTGAGCAACATATACAAATTCCTTAACTTTTATGACTTCAAGCATTTTCTTAGTGTTGGTTTTGTGACTTTCAATTCAGATTCTGACTGCCCATGTGAAAAGGAAAAAAAACAAAAACAGAAGTTGTTTAGTCAGTTAAACCCAAGACCAACTTAAATGCCTGATGTCTTGTTCTCATGAGCTGCTTTTGTCAGACTCCCTCTCCTCCCCTAGCACCTGAAAAAAGATCTAATTAATGACATTAAAAAAAGATCTAATTCTAAAAATAAACTGTTACAAAATAAAAAACTAAAAAAAGATCTAATTTTGTAGCTTCAGAGGCAAATAAAGGCATTAGTTAATCTAAAAGACCACCGGACAGATTAGGTCTCACGTGAGGAATCTGCAGAATCCTAGTCATTTTCCAACTAGTGAAGATGTTAACATTAATAAAAATATGACAAGAATTTAAAAAAAGAACTTCTACTATTAAACAGAACTAAAACTACAAAAACACAAGGCTTGCCCAGCACCTCAGTAACTACACACCTCTAGGCCTCTATCTATGTCACAGTCTGTTTCTGCAGCTCACTCATGCTAGATAGGATCCCTCTATCTGCAGCGTCTCCCCTGCCCACCTGTGACTATGCAGGTATAGTGTTTCATCAACCTTTCCCCTTTGCAAAACAGCAGAGGCAGCTCTACTCTGAAGACTGCCCACCTGCGATTTTACAGGCCTCTCCTTAACAAAGCTGTCCCTTTCAGGGGCAGCTCTTTCTGTACGCTTATGTCCATGTAAGCATCCTCACTTCCCTTCCCCTTTTATAACAAACTTGCCCTTTTGAATATAAAAAAAGGGATCCCTCTATCAGATTTATGCTAATCTGTTCAGGTACCAGACAAATCCACAAATAAGAAACTTTAGGGACTCAAAAGGGAAAGAAATATGGATTAGAATCTGAAAATTTTAGATTATAATGTTAGATGATGTGAAGAAAATGCACAAAAAATTCTATTCATTAGTCTGTGACCATGAGGACACCAAAAGATCTCACAAGGATAAGCAGGGGATATAGAAGGCAGAAAAGTTAGGTGGTAAGAATTGCAGTAGTGAAATGGTACAGAGAGGGTGGCAGTGTTTTGATAAAAATATAAACTTCACATACAGAATATGAGGCAGGGTCTTTCTAGCTTTTGAACAATATTTTTATTTTTTTAAAGATTTATTTGTTTATATATACAAGAATTGGGGGACAGGCAGAGTTGTGGTGTGGGTGGTGAGAGGATTTACCAGAAACAGAGTTGTGAGCCCAATAGGCAGATGAATTGAAATATACTGCTGAGGGGAGCAGTGAGAGGAGAGGTCTGCTGTGCCATGTGAGGTCTACCTCCCTGGCCAGGAATTGAACTTGTGCTGCAGTGGCTGTGAACTTGTTCTGCAGTGGCTGTGGATAGTTTCACAGAGCTGTGCTTTTACCTGCAAAGCCACCAGGGAGGGCCCCAAACAAAAGTTTTTATTGGAGTTGACAGTTGCCATGTATTGTCACTGCTTTAGACTAAAAGATAGGGCAGTGCTTTGCAATGTATGAGAAAGAAAACTTCCTGCACATTACCCATATGTGAGGAAGAAATCATCCAAGACAAATTGGAAGAGACAGGGTGGCAGATAAGCTTCTCTCTTCCCTGTACCTTCCACCAGCTTCGCCTAATGTACTGCCTCAGGGCAGATTTGTATCTTTAAAGCTCTCAGTCCTGCTGCTGTGACAAAGTCAACTGACTGGAGAACAACAGTCATATATAATAGGTATCAGATTTGCATTATTCTGATAGCTCAGAAATAGGCAGTTTGGAAAAATGTAGAAAACTGTCTCCTGACTCATTTTCTTTTTGATTCGATAACACCAATAATGCTAGACCAGGTTAACAGTTATTTTATGCAGAAAAAAAATAAATACCATATGCCCAAAAGCAAAGAAACAAAAAAGATAGAGGAGTAGGAGAAAGAAGAGACTGTAGAAGGAGACAGTAGAGACTATTATATTGCTTTTACTTGACCAAGGTAAAGGCACAGAGAGGGCATTAGGTACCTTGGCATTAGAGGAGAGACAGACTGGTGCCTTTGAAGCATAAATAATTAGAACACAAAAATTTACAAATTATTTGAGAAGTTAGGGAGCTGAAAACCAGAAGCAAGAAAAGATATATTGAAAGATGAGTTAAGGTGTTAGGAATCAGAAACAGCTCATACATGAAATGTTTAAAACTGAGAAAGGAGATTTTAAATATCACTGGAAAACATCTTAATGAACATAAAGACAATGGTCATAAAGAATAAATGAAAGCTAGACAATCAGACCAATAACTCCAATGGTCAGCAATAAAGATATCTCTGAGAGAGATAACAGGGTGTACCTGGAAGAAGATGCCTTAAATGTAAGAAAAGTTAATTTTACTTCTTACTTTAACAGTGAACTGCTCTGATGGCATATTCCTATTGGATATAGCTTTCATAAATTCAGCTTGCAAAGATAACTTTGTGTTTCCATTTCTATGCCTATAAAATAAGAACTGATCCCTGAGGTCACTTCAATCTCTAGTACCCTATGATCCTATAATCCCCTTAAATTTCCTCATTCTACTGTAATGCTTAGTTCAACATGTGAACCAATAATAGGTAATAAACTACAATGATGGCAACTTTTAGAAAAGACCACAGAGAATAGACAAGAACCTAGAACTTGAATATGTGACTTTAAAAAGGATATCAAACATCATTGTTTAGTAAGAATAAAGAAGTAATACAAGATGCATGACATAGGCTGAAAAAGAAGGTAATAGAAAAGAAGCTTGGATATTGTAGGCACTAGAAATGCTATCCAGTAAAACAGAACAGAGAAATGTCATGCACAAATTTCAAGGAAATAAGTCAAGAATTATGAGGCTACATTACATAAAAGATTATAGAAGGAACTAGGGAAGTGCATCTAGGAAGTAATATCAAGTTCATATTGAAAATACCATCTGAATAAGAAACAGTGATTTGACAATCACAAAGTATCAAACGTCTACCCTTGGTCAAGCACTGAGAAGTTTTAAGTGAACATATAAACCTAAAGTGAATATGCCTGTTTAAAATGAAGCTTAAACATGAAGTTTAGGTCAATATCAGCTATTTACTCTAGGACATAGCACTGGAAAGCAATAGAAATAATACATACTCAATAAATATTATTTGGTTTGACTGTCAAAACTGAATCTCATGAAACAAATTATGACTGAATCTTAATGCATTCAAATAATCTTTCAAAAAAATTAGACTACTCTCTTCTTAACTATTATACAATTGAGTTGCCACGTAAATACCTTAGGATTTAACATTATTGCTAAATGTAATGAACAAAAATTTTTCTACAAATTACCTGTTTTTCCCCAACAGCAGGACACGGAGAGATTGCAAGGTAGAAAGCCCACTAATTTCTTCAATTTGGTTATCATATAAATCCAAGAATATTAGCCTCTGTAGATTAGAAATATTTTGGATCCTGGTTATAAAATTATGTTGAAAGTTCAACAAACGAAGGTGTTCTTCCCCATCGATGATAGGACATACAGTAAGCTTTTGCCTAGAAAATATTTTAAAAAGTTAATAAGGTTCTGATTTGGTAGACTGCCTCCCTACTTACAAATATTGTTATTAGTATATTTGTCCTGTGAAGAGAAAAAGATAAACACAATCACTTCTTATCTAGATCTAACTGTAATATACATCTAAAAGTCAATATACTTTGACAGGGTAATTATTAAAATTAAGCCTAACCTCTCAATGTTTTTTTTTTAAATCTCCAATATCAATTATTTCACATAAAATTGACTTATCAGAAAACATTCACTGTAATTGCCTTCTGCAAAAGAACATAAGATAATTGAAAGACACATGTCACATAACCAGAGAAAATATCCTTGCCATCTGTCTCTCACAGAATCAGACTCTTGAGTTGGATGATACCATGGGAAGAACAAGAAACTCAGTTGTCTACTAGTCATACGGATGAAAATTATTTCATACTGAAATACACTAATGGTAAGACAATTGTTACTGAATCTTAAGGATCACTTCCTCAAAAGCTCAGTTTGTATTTATAGATTTAACACAAACAATAACTTTGCAAAGCATTTAGAATGATGTAGGGTAGGGTGAATCTTAATGATGAATACTGTTAGCTATATTTCAAACATAGCCTCCAATATGCAAACAGTTTTAATGGATTACATGTGACATATCAATAAATATGTACTGGGTCTTTTATGAATTCTACTTGTATAATACAATAGCCAGTTAGGAATGTTTCTACTATGGGATGTTTAGCAGTCTTCAAGGAAAATGTAGTTCTATCAATAGGAGTATGAACAACCCAAATAAGTATATTTATTAGAAATACATTTCAGTAAAAATCAAGTTAGTATAACTTTAAAAGAAAACAAATCAGAGGGCTACAAGCATAAGTGAAACTATGGATGTGATCAGAATCCTCCTCATAAACAGAAAGCAAAAATATTATCACAAGGAAATAACCTGAATATTAATAGGTAACAAAGATAAAATGTTAAAAAATATAGACCCTAAAGAAATTGGTTTAAATTTGAGGAAAAGGAGGGTGCAAGGGGTTAAGTCTCAGCACTATGAAGCCATCCACAGCACTGAACTCCCACAGCACTGAACGTGAGCCCATGCTCCAGTCAGGGAGCTGACACACATGGCTCAGCAGACCTCTCTTGTCCCACCTGCTGCTCCCCTCAGCAGTGTATTTCCGTAGATATGCCTGTTTGCTTCCCATTCTGTTTTTGGTGAAGCCTCTCATCTGCCTTTTTCATACCTTTGACCTATACCCCAGTTGTATGCATAAATAAATAAAAATGAATCTTTAAAAATAAAAAAAGAAGTTACAAAGTATGGCAGATCTGTTAGCCAGTGGCTCTCAAATAATGATCCCTGAGTATCTTGCTACTACTCAAACTTTGACTGAACTTTATGCTGGTACTGACCAAACTATGCCTACACTTTGTCATCCTGCCAGTCTTTGACGCTGAGTCAAATCCTTTGGTCCTGACTTTCCTTGCTAAGCAAGTCTCCACCTGACCAAAATTTGTTTCCCCCTAAGAGGCTCATTCTGCCGAAGACCAGCTTCACAACTGCCTGAGTCACCCCAGCAATAGCACAAGTGTCTAACTTGTTACATCATAGTTTTACAAATACTGGCTCCAGTTGGTATCAAGTAACATTTAACTGAAGAGCTGAAGTACCTATTCTTAGCTAGACTTTTAACAACTGACATAAAAATCACAAAATCCTCAAAACATTAAAATATCATGAAAGTTATAAATATTAGACAACATTAGAATTCCAAAACAAACAACATTATAAAGATGCCATGAGTTACTGCCATTAAGTGTTACTTTGCCCACAAAAAACATGAAGCATTCCAGAGAGCTTTTCCACAACTACAAAAACAAATGTTACATGATAATTTGGAGTCAGATATGCACTGCTAAACTAAGCAGAAGTACTGAGATAGGCACTGTTCTTGCAGACACCTTCCCAAATTTAAGGATGCCGATCAAGTCTAAATACATTTCACGGATTCAAATTTTTCATAAGAGTCTATGTTTGTACAGAGCTCTGTTCTTGTGCTGGGAATAAGAACTGAACAGGAGATAGACAATACACATGGTAAGTAAAATATTCAGTACGTTAGAGATTGACAAGTGCTAAGAAGAAATAAAAAGCAGAGAAGGGAGATGGAGATGCTCGGGGTAGAAGGGCTTGCAGCTCTGGAAGGGAGAGCTAAGGAAGGTCATCCCTGAGATGGTGACACTTGATGAAGACCCAAAGGTAAGGGAGTGACCCTAGGACTATGGAGAGGACCAGAATTCCAGGAAGAGCAGCAGCAATTATAAAAGTACTGAGGTGTTAACATGCTTGGTATATTCGGGACTAGCAAGGGGGTAGTGTGACTGGGACAGAATGAGTGAAGAATTGATTAAAAGGAGATGAGGACCTGAGGTAATGGGGAACTTCACTGGAAAGGGCCCAGATGCATGCAAGGATTGCATTATAAAATTTTCCTATCCTAAAATCCATTTTCATCAGTATCATATTTTGGAATTGCTCTAGTATTCTGTTAGAGGACAGTCAAGATTTTTCACATTTTATAGATATAAAATTCCTCTCCAAGCCCCAGGAAGGACAAATCAAACAACTAGTAACAATGATTAGACTAGGTAGGAGAACTAGGTAAATGGAGAACAAGAAGCGGGAGGGAGACTTTCGTACCTTTCAAATCTTATACCATGTCTATGTATTATCTAATCAAAAAATAAAATAAATTGTCCTCACCTTTCTAGGGTCAACCTGTCTGAGTAAAGAATTTTCTCTTCAGAAGAACGCTGGAGGATGGGAAATGATGGCATTGATGAACTCACCAAATTAATATGATCACCTATTAAAAATGACATACAAATTACTTGATTAAGAAAAATAGGAAAAAAAACTTTAAAATCTTGAAACTAAAATAATCTTATATTTGGAGAACTTTGGCACCGACAAATATGTTTTAGAAAGTATTATTTCAAAAGCTCTTCATATTTGAAATTACTACATCTGAGTTTGTTTCTTTCCTCAGCAAGCCTAAACTATGTGTTCTGTGTGTGCCAAGTAATGTTTCCCTTGCCTTACAGATTGGCTGAAAGTACAGAACTTCTCTAGTGCTATCTTTATCCCTTCATAATTCTGCTTTCTAACACTAAACTTTAATTCTCATAACTGAGATGATAGTCCCTTATTACCAGATACACTTGGGCCAGCACTATGGCAGCCCTGCCGGATTCTGGACTTTGAAGGTGTCTGAATGGTAGAATCTCCAAATGCGGATAAGGAGCTTGTGGCAGTTTTCATTTCCAGCCCATATAGTTCTGTCACGTTTGTTGTGGATGAGATGCATGATGATTTATTACGAGGCGAAGGGCTTATTACTCTTCCATCTCCTTCAAAATATCAAAAAGTTTATCACAAAGCTACACAATACATGACTTTGTTATAGGAAATACAGAGAGTAGAGTAGTTTGGGATAGCAAATTGCAACATCACTTTTTCTTTGTATGTTCAGCTACTATTAGAGGATAGTGCAGAAATCGAAGTGGATGCCAACAAATTCTGTACACTTGTAGTTTGTGGTCCATAGGGCATAAACAACCCATGAGATTTATAGACTATCCAGTAGATGTTGTTTTTGCTGTTAAGTAACTGTCAATCAAGAGGGAAAATGTGTTAAATAAATAAACTATATAGAGGAACAAGCACAAAATGCAAAGTAAAAACAATACCTATTTAAATATTCACACCTAACTGTGGCTATTTTTCACTTAATGAAGAAGGTTACAGATGGATTTGAGGGCAAATGAGTAGCAAGATAAGTACTAAAGACCTCGAAGAATGTAAAACAGTCACAAAGAGATGCTGTGAAGTTTCTAAAAACAAGATAATATTAGTGTGATGCATCAAAGATGACAGTTTGAACACCAGAGGAAAGGTGCTGTATTTTCCTCTATAAAAAGAAACTTTTTTAAAAGCTGCAACTGATGTTGAAGTGCATTAAGGGATCTATAACCGGTAAAATGGAACCTGAAGTTACCATTGAATTCTATTACTTAAACTGACATATAAAGTAAAAAGATGAAAATCCAATCTAAAAAGCTAACATATTCTTTTGGTAAGCCATGAGACAGTATCGTGACAATTTAAAATCAAGTTCCTTATAGATGGTACAAAAGGCAGTCGAGCAAGGATATCTGAAGCCAAAATATCAAGCACCTAGCTTCTTTAACAAAATAATCAGTGCTCACACCCCTGTTCTGAAGGTCTTGAAATACCAAGTTAACTAATAATGATATGCTGGAGTATCAGTTTTCAGAACTGATGTTACGGTTACCAGTGATCTGGTCCTGTGACATGGCCAGTTGCTAGCAGGATACCCAAGAGTCATGACTTAGTAAACTGATTTGGAAATAGTTAAAAAGTCAAAACAAAAACTCATCAAAGATTAACAGGCCAGCTAAAAATGTAAAGGCGGGCAGTGATGGATTTATACAACAAATTTATATAACACTATTAAAAGATAAACAAGACAGAGATAGAAATAAACTCCATGTCCATGGATAGGGAGACAATACAGTCAAAATGAGTATTTTACCGAAAGCAGTATGTGAATTTAATGCAATTGCCATTAATATTCCAATGATAATCTTCAAAGAAATAGAACAGCAACAACTACAAAAAAAAAAAAAAACCTAAAATTTATGTGGAACCTTAAAAGACCCTGAAAAGCTATAACAATTCTTAGAAAAACAAGAAGAGTCTCTAACAAATAAGGAAAGGAAAACTGAACAGATACAGGTGAAAGAATGAAGGTGATCACTCTCTAGTAAGTCTATACACAAAAATAAATTTAAAAGGGATTAAAGATTTAGATATAAGACCTGAAACATAAAATACACAGAAGAAAGCATTAGTGATACCTGTCGCGACATCAATGATAAAGATGCCTTTGGAGACTCGTCCCCTACAGCAAGGGAAATAAAAGCAAAAATAAGCCATTGGGACTACCTCAAATGAAAGAGCTTTCAAACAGCAAAAGAAAATATTAGCAGATTAAAAAGACAGTATCTACTGAATAGACTAAGATATTTCACATATTATATAATCGACAAATGGTTAATATCCAAGATATTCAAAGAACTTGGGCAACTTAACAACAACACTAAAGGGACAAAAAACCTAATTAAAAAATGGCAATCTGAGAAAACAATTTTCCAAAGAGAGTATTCTGAAGGGCAACAGATACACTAAAATTTTTTCACTGTCACCTTTAATAAAAGCAATGCAGGGCATAATGAGGTAACATCTCATATCTGTGAAAATGGAATCCATCAAAAAGATCTCCAACAATAAGCACTGGAGAGGATGTGGAAAGAGAGGAGCCCTAATCCATTATTGGTAGGAATGTAAATGATGCAGCCATTCGGAAAGCAATCGGGACTTAAACCTGAAAGTGGAATTACCATGGTCCAACCACCACACATTTGGATATCTAGCCAAAGAATATGAAATCATCACGTTGAAAATATTTATGTTCCAAAATGTTTATTGCATTACTTACAATCACTAGGATTGGGAAGCAATCTGAATGCTCGTTGACAGAGGACTGGATAAAGATGTGGTCATGCACACAGTGGAAAAGTACAATTTCTACTATAGCAGAAAGATGAAATGTTACCATTTATAGCAAAACGGAAGAAATTCAAGGGGATTATGTGAAGCAAAGTAAATGAAACAAATATTGTTCTATTTTATATATGTGAGTAATCAAAGTAAGCAAATAAAATAAATTGACAGAAAAAAACAATTACAAACTGACAGACACTGATAACTAAACTGAGATTTCTGAGATTATGGAGGGCAGAGAGAGAAAGGGTCAAAAGAGTATAATGGATGGTGGTAAGGGGGAAAAAATATGGTGTTCGCTAGAGAGATGAAAGAGAATAAGTCCATTCTTATAATATGATTAATGTATAAGTGGTGAAATAAAAAATCTCAAAATTTAAATAATTAGGTAGTCGTTCTTTTAAAACCAACCATGTAGTAATGTCACATCTTAAAATTAATGGACATATAGATAAAATTTTATAGTTTTTACTATTATTTAGTCCCCTGTTTCAAGGCAATCAGTCAATGGAAAACTCCAAACAATAGACAGCCTTGATTTCTCTTGCTAGCATTAGGTAGGTTTTTAAAATTATTCTGTTAAGGCTTCAAGTCAATTCTCAATTTAAGAGGCAGACTTAAAGTTTATAAGACTTGGCCCTCCCTGGTGGCGCAGCGGGCTAAAGCACTGCACTAAGAAGCTTAAGCCACTTCCACATGAGTTAGCTCCCTGCCTGCCCCGGAGGTGACCACACTGCACGGCAGACCTCTCCTGACCCGCCCGCTGCTCCCCTCAGCAGTGTACTTCGTCGATCTGCCTGTTCTGCCCCACTCTGTTCCTGGTGAATCCTCTCACCCTCCACATCTCTGGCCTGTACCCCAGTTCTGTATGAATAAATAAATAAATCTTTTAAAAAAAAAGTTTATAAGACTTGGTATATCAAGATAATAATCAGAGTATAATTTACATTCAGTGAATAAAAAAAATTTATCTCCAGTCTTCTCAATTTCTATTAAACACAGAAGTCACAAGTATTACCCACACCATGAGCTTGCTATCGCTATCAAATATGTCACACATCTTACAATATACAGCAACATGGAGAGTGATAGGCCTTAAAATTCCAAAACAGGTCATCCCTGGTAGCACAACGGGTTAGGACGCAGCACTGCAAGCTAGCTACAGTCACTTCAGTGCGAATTTGATTCCCGGCAGGGGAGGAGATCCACATGGCGTGACAGACCTCTTCTGACCCCGCTCGCGCTCCCCTCAGCAGTGTACATTGTTAACTGCCTGTTCTGCTCCCCACTCTGTCTCTGGTGAATTCTCTCACTGCCCCTGCACCTCTGGCTTGTACCCCAGTTCTGTATAAATAAAATTAATAAATCTTTAAAAAAAAATCCACAGAGACTCTAAATGACTGAGAACCAGAAAGATCTTCAGTTGAAACAGCCACATATTTATGTAGATATCTAAACACCCTCGTGTGTGTGTTCGTATCAAACATATACATATGTGTGAGATGTTTCATCATACATATACAAACAGCATTAGTATGTGGGAAATTTTTAACTAAAATATTTCCCATTATTGTAAATTAACTGTCACCATTTAATTTACCAGATAGATAGCCCATGTATTTCCACCTGAATTTATAAATTTCTTACAGAGATGGATATCTATTAATTTTCCAATTTATAGAAGTTAATTGGAAATTAATTTAGTACTGTTATCTGTTTAAAAAAGAAAATTAAAAATTCTTGCATTTCAGTATCAAAATACTGAGTGAATTCTTTCATAATTGTTAAGAATGTCTTTACATTATGGTCTACATTGGTAAACATCTTCACTGCACAGCATCCTGGACTACATGGGTATGTAAATAGATGGGTAACTGGGTAGGTGAATGGATGGGTAGAAGATGAATGGACAGACAGATGGTGGGTGGTTCAATGGGCGGGTGATACAGTACATGGTCACATATGTGTGTGTCCACTCAGTCTTATATCAGATTATTTTGGCAACCAAAATTCTGATTTTACATTTTTTAGTGATTTGCATGATCTCTAAGAACTAGCACTTCTTCTTCCTCTTTACATACACATTTTAGTGATACACATTATTGAGTGATTTAGTCAACTTAAGTTCTAGTTAACTGAGATTTTATTGTAGTAGTCCCTAGAATATCTTGCTCTTGCAAAATCTCAAGGATATATGGGTTAATTTTTAATAATATTTAGATTACAAACTAAAACAGAGCTTCTTTACTTAGGTTGCTACTTAGAATTTTTCCAAAGTTTTAGGTCTCCACAGGTAGAATGCTGACTACAAAAGTCAAGGAAACAAAAACTACATGCCATGAGTATTTGGAAACAACCAGGTAAAAATGAGTAGCCTATCACAGAGAACAATTTTTTTTTAAAGATTTATTTATTTGTGCATACAGAACTGGGGTACAGGCCAGAGGCTCAGGGGCGGTGAGAGGCTTCACCAGAGACAGA
>NW_004567124.1:2402131-2410723 GCF_000260355.1 Condylura cristata
CCATACAATTTCCTTATTAGCAAATACCTAATAATACTTTTTTACCAATTAAGCAAATTTACCTGACTGACTAGTCACCCACAAATATGTATACAAGGGGAGTAGGTTGGGGAAAATACTTAAGTTGCATTTTTACTTCAGAAAACAAACTTTAGAAATTAATCAAAACTGTGAAGGAGATTCACAATACAAAAATGAAATATCTTAGTTGAGATTTTTCAAGTTCACATCTAAAAAGGGTCTGGCACATAGTTTACACTCAATAAATATTTACTAAAAAGTACCAAAACCAGCAAGACAAATGTTTTCTGCACATCGGAACTGCAAATAGGGTGACATCATGTCTAGCAATTAGCCTAGACGAAAGGATAGGTAGGGGAAATAGAAAAGTCACATGAGATGAGATATCTGGGCCCAAGAGAAAGATGGAGAAGTAACAAAACAAAAAGGGGGAAACAATCTATATTCCAAATTGTCACATGTTCTTATAATAATGAGATGACAATCTAGAGAGGCCTATCTTGATCAGCTGTCTCATATAAACTCCCAGGTGGAGACAATCCTACATACAAAGATTCTATAATATTTAACACCAGCACATTACAGATAGCTAACCACTGTCAGCAACCAGCTAGCTACTCAAATATACTAAAGGAAATTTCTTCTTGAAATGAAATAAACATTTCAGAAATCTACCAGATATATAAGGCACTTTTTTCCAAAGGATATCTCACAAAGCACATCACTTGAAACATCAAAATGCACATTTCCAAGACCTACAAAATCAGAATTGGGGAAGGCAAACACTAAGAACCTGAATTTCTAATAAGAACCCAAATGATGTACACTAACATTTAAGCCCTTTTATATAAAATTTCTACAATTGTACTCTAAGGGAGATTTTCTTTTCTGCTCCTGATTTCCTAATATCCATTGCTTCCTAAATATCTGTGTTTCCATATCAGATATTTCCTAAATATCTGTGTTTCCATACTCACCCTCATTAATACACCAATTTCCAGTTTTTATACAGTATTTTGAACATTCTTCCCCCATTTTTCTTGTGCCTAGCCCACAGCCAAAATAAAATACAATATTTTTTCTGTCATGGAAACAACTATGTTGCATATATAAAACCAATCTGATTCAAACAAATAACAAATCACTTTGTTAACCACTGAGCCATTTCATCTTTAACTGAAGGCTATTTAAATCTAAAGAGTCAACGTTATTAAACAACGAAGATAATCCGTATCTGTTCTTACTCACTGAAAATACCTTGCCTACTCGCGTAGTTTCTTTCAAGGTCATGTTGTAAAAGTCGACCAGGGAATGTTGGTGCTTCCTTATTTATCCTGAATTCAACCTAAAAAACATTATTTCAGATAAAAATATTTGAACAAGTACTAAATAATAATTATAAAATTATATCCAATACTGACACAGGCTACAACATAGATTAAGCTTGAAAATATCACACTAAGTGAAGTCAGACACAAAATGTTACATATTGTACCATTTCATTATATGAACTATCCTGAGTAGACAGATATATAGAGACAGAAGCAGGCTTGAAGCTTCCAGAAGGTAGGGAGAAGCGAGAAGTGACCCCTTAATAGGGGATCCCTGTCCAGAGATGTCAGAGTTCTATAACTAGATGGTTATGATAATTACACAATACTGTGAATGTATTTGATGCCTTCAGGACAGTAAATTTTAGCTTTATGTATTTTATTATCACACATACACAAAATCAGTTACACAGTCAGATAAAACCATGTATCAATCTGAAGTAGTTCCAATTCCTCCATATCTTACAAGAGTAATGATTAAAAGAATCATTTTCAGAAATGAAAACTGATTCTGTTTAACAAAATAGCTGTTTTTATAATTAGATTCCTTTTAAGAGTAATTATAGGGTAATACTACTGTATGCCTAAACCTTCTAAGAAAGTTTTTTTAAATTATTTTAAATAAGAAGACTAAAAAACAAGTCACACACACACAAAACCCCTAAGTATATATCTTGAATGAATTTTTCTCGTGCATTCATACTATAAACATAATAGCACTTATATTATTTCCTTTTGAATTATATGAACTAAAGGTATTTTTTCAAAATATAGGTCCACACAAAAGAAAAGGAATGCTTTGGGAAGAATCTGGTTGAGGTACGTAGTCCCTAGAAGTATACCATGATGGAAGAATACAAAATGTTGGGAAAACTTTAAAGGAAACCCATTAAGTCAAATTATAAAATTTATAAAATTCATTTCAATTATCTAATTAACCACTATTACTTCAAGCCTATGTTCCTAGTGTTTGTTTGCATTCACATAATGTAATGAATTGCTGCCTCCTAAACCAATGGTGTCCTTCCAATCACCTTCTGCATGCCTTTCCTTACTCTCTTCAAGCTATGTAGCTATAAATTCTGCCTTTTGCTTTAGGGTTGCTCCAGTGACATCTATTTAACAATATTTTTTTAGGAAAATACTGAACTGTAATGATTGGAGAGACCAATTTCTTCAAAAGAAGAAAAGTTGTGTTATGTTTTGAAAGAGTTGTGAGGCAACTGAAATTTGACTGTTTAGGTGAAGGATAAGAAAAACTTGTATCTCAAAACTCAAATTAAAAGTCAGAAACTGGAAATAGTGGGGTTATTATGTACAAATAGTTCAGGAAAAAAGAATCTCATGTTTCATATCTGAAATGCTAAATAGCATTAACCCTAATACACTTCCACTAATATTTTTTTTCTATGATTTTAAATGGCATGTATAGACATATATCCCCCCCAAATTACCATATTTTATCCATTCTAAGGTTCTGTCACTAATAAGACATATCATTGTTTCACCCACTACAAAGAAAGAAAATCTTTAAGTATTTATGATGTGCCATCAATTTTAAGGATTCTGAAATGATTTAAGTATAACCAAAAAAAACCAAACAAACAAAAAAAACCCTGACCTTTTGCAATTGGTGAAATACAATTACATTTTCAAAAGAGGTTTTTTTTTTGTCTTTATAAAAGCAGAAAGTAAAAAATAGCTTTACATTGGAGATTAAATTAAATATGCTAAAAATTTCCAGTTGCACACTCTAATCTTTAAATCATGCTATTTGTGTAAAATATGAAACAACTTAGCTTCAACTGAAATACAAATATGCTTAAATCTTACTTTGTTTTTTTCAGGAAGGGATGAAGTTTGAATAACCAGATGAAGCCCACAGTTCACCTGCAATGTAAAAATTAAGCCATAAAATATGCTCTTAACTTAAATACACACACATACATACGCTCCTCGCCAAAACAGTGTAGATAAAGATGTAACAAAATAATGAAAATAAAACAAAATGCTCATTTTGGGGGTTTGTTTCAGGTAAATCATCATATTCTGAGGATTTTTTTAAAACAAGGAAATTACAACTAAGCATTATAAGGTTTCACTGTGATTTATTTTCCAAAATGTCTGCAGCAATTTAACCCACTGCTTAGCAACTCAGGCTTTTAATACCTTCCATCTTAAGTCTAATAAATATCTCAAAGAGCCGGTGAAGGAGGTGGAAGTGTCCGTTGATAATAAATTCTTAATAAATAATAATAATAATAAAGAATTAACTGGCTAAAGCAATTTAAATGAACTGAGTTTTACACAGCAGACCAGCTCCACCTTCTGGGATACACAGATCCTGGACAGGCTTTGAATCCCCATCACACAATAATAAATACTCTCCAAGTGCTTAGGTCCAATCCACGAATCTCAAAACCTCAGTCAGACAGACAATAGCTTGAGTAAACCCAGGAATCCCGGCCCCAATAACAGCCATCACCTAGGACAAAGACGCCACCCTGAAAGGACGATACGAACGGGAAGAGAAAGCAGAAGACCCAACATACGTTGTTCGCAGCCCGGCCAGAAACCGAGCGGTATTTCCCGGGAATCATGGCAGCAGACAGTCCAGGATCTGTTAGATCTGCCTTAGTGACGCTATAGCAGAGATTCTAAAAGATTGAAAGGGGTCATCTCCCCGGCAACCCGCTCAGGGGTTACCATGGAAACTACCATTTCCGGTCTGGTCCTCAAATTTACTGACCAACTCCGGCGTTCGAGCCCCAGAGGTGGGGGGGGGGCGGGAATGGCGGGTGCTACTGCGTCAGTACTTCCTCCTTCTCTTTTCCTGGCTCATAGAATCAGAGCTGGAGGGTAAGGAGGAGGAGGAGGAGGTTACCGCGGGGAGGCCGGCCACCTTGGTAGCTATGACAATCGCCACTTCCGGTCCGTCCCTCTTTAGGACCCACGTCAGCTCGGACCGCGCGAAATTTGTATCCCTCCGCCGAGGGCAACCCTCTGTCAGGAGAGGGCCAGGAGAAAGGTGTGGAAGAGCCGGGTCCTTTGGGTCTGGATCGTTACTTCCGGTAGCAGAGGTAGGGGAAGGAAGCTGGCCTTACGTGGCGTGGGCAAGTGAAGGCGGGACCGTTTGATCCGGGCTGTTACTCCCAGTGCTGGCGCGGGCATAGGGTCTGGGAGCTCAGTTCTTCTGCATCAAGGCCACGGGCATGCTTGCCCGCAGCGTGGCAGCCCGATGCGTGGCAGCCCGATGCGTGGCAGCCCGAAGCGTGGCAGTCCGATGAGGTATCACCATCAAGTGAGGGAAGTCGCTGTTCCGCTTCCCCAAGGACCAGGCGGCGCGACTGCTGTGGAACCGCTTCTCGCGTGGCCGCCGTGCCAGCTGGTACGGTGGCAATGATCGCGCGGTCATCTGCTCTGACCACTTCGCTCCAGCCTGTTTTGACGTTTCTTTGGTCGTTCAGAACAACCTGCGTTTCTATCAACGCCTGAAGTTCCTGGCGGGCGTTGCGCCCACCCTGCAACGGGTATCCTCCCCAGCGTCGAAGGGGCAAGAAGGGGAAAACCAAGCAGGCGGCCTCGAAATGGGCCGAGAGCCCCAGGCAGCCAGACAAACCGAGTCGCATCTGGCTCCAGCTTCCTACCCACGTTGCGGGATGGAAAGAGAGCCGCTGCTTCACTATAAAGGGATACCCAGAAGTCCACCGAGGATCATGGAAATGTTAAGGGGAACTCTGCAGAGTTCCTTTAGGACATCTGGGGTACCCTGTAACAGTGGCTAGGCACCTTCCAATTTGGAAATGGCACCTGACCTCAAAGATATTTCTTTTGTTTCATCTGGAAAAGTAGGAGTGTGCTGGAGAGCGGATCTCCGACGTCCTACTTAGCATTACTTTTTAGAATTTTGAGTTTTTTCTACCTACTCTTCCCCCAAAACACACAAGCACACACGACCTTTCGTTTACAGAGTTGCCTTCACTTACTGCTCCAAAGTTTGTAAATAGAAAACGTTTAACTTAAGCAAATCTCAGGAGATGGGATGCTTGAAATCCTTTGCAGAACATAAAAGTTTTAAAGAATGTCAATTATAAATGTCAAAATGCTGGGGAAAGGAAATTGGAGCTACTGGTGAATCACCATTTTTAAGCTGACTTCCCCCTTGACTGCCACTAGCTGCATTGAAGTTAGATTATTCTAGTAAACTGAATTTCCCTGTCTTGCCCTCTTCTTCCTGCTTCCTTAATTTTTGTAAGCATTAGATTACTTATTCTTATTTTGCATCTTATCATTGCTCGTTCCTTCCCCACTTCAGATCTTGAAGAGGACATCCCATCTTCCTTTGAGATAATCAAACTTCAGCTCTGTATTACTATTGCATAGGTTAAGTTATAGTTTTTAGGCCCTCCCGGGTGGTGCAATGTGTTGGGTTGAAGCACTGCATGCTAGCCACTACAATGCGAATATGATACCCGCCCTGAAGAAGACCCACATGGTGCAGCAGACATCTCCTGTCTTGCCCACTTCTCCCCTCAGCAGTGTACTTCATTGATCTGCCTGTTCTGCTCCCCTCTTTGTCTCTGGTGAATCCTCTCACCCTCCACATCTCTGGCCTGTACTCCAGTTCCATATGAATAAATAAATAAATCTTTTTTTAAAAATTATAGCTTTTAATTAGATCTAAAAGTATTTATTTTCAGAGTTGAGAAATTAAGGAATTCATAGAATTTAAGAGTGAGGAAATCACAAGTCTTCTCTAGTGCAAACAGCAATTTATGCTCAGGGGAGTCAATGAGTCAATCCTAAAGTTTAATAATTTCCTCAAAGGCCTATGATTGTTGCTTTAGGTATAAAGGCTAGACTAGACTCTTTCTGCAATACCCACCTATTGGATATTGCAAATGTATTCCTACATTTAGTGGGTGCTTAAAACTCGACAGTGGACTTTTGTAGTTATTAAGATAAACAGCAAAATGATTAACACCATCTGTAAGTCCCTGTAGGCTCTTCATCCCTGCATATCACAGCAGTCCTGCCCAAGGGCACCATTCCTGTTGTTCCCTGTGTCCCACTCACATTTGTCTTTTCAGTTCCTGGACATACTGAGCATTCCCTACCAATAAGCCTTTGTTCAATTGCTCAGGTAATAACCCAGAATTATGCTCCTCGTTCCTCGTCATCACCAATTAAGTCATTTTCCTTTAAAAGTCAGGTTTAATACCCTTCCTTTTGATCCGCTCCTTATAGATCCTCATTCTTCATATACTTGGTAAGTTGCAATAGGCTTCAGCGCACTCAGCATAGTCATTATGAAGTAATTGTGTAGTTTGCTCAATGTTTGTCCTGTACCTTAGAATGTGAGCTCCATGAGAGCAGGGATCATAACTGATTTATTGTTGTATTGCCTGGTAACTAGAACAATATTTTGTAAATTTAAAGATTTCAATAAATATTTTTGGAATTATGTGACAATAAGAACAGTTTTGTGTACTAAAAGATTTTTTTTTCTGCCAGTTTCCCTCTCATCAAGCTTTATATCAAACACCTGCCCTTTTCCTTTCACCAAACCACCCCTCTCCATAGCCCATCAAACTCCCTCTGCTTCCTTCTCCACTCTTTCTCCTGCTTCCTCAGGTAGCCGTTATCTCATTTTTGCTGAGTCCAAATTTTATTCCTCCATAGCCCATCAAACTCCCTCTGCTTCCTTCTCCACTCTTTCTCCTGCTTCCTCAGGTAACCGTTATCTCATTTTTGCTGAGTCCAAATTTTATTCCTTTTACTCTGCATATAAATGTTCTGTGGGTGTTTGTAGTCCACAGATAAGTAGACCCATCCAATATATTTCACATTGAATGATTTTACTCAACATGATCAACTTAAGGTCCAACCATTTCATCCCAGGTGCCACCATTTCATATTTCTTTACAACTCTGTAATATTCAATTGAATATATGTGAGACAAGGTCCCTATGGCATGACTAGATTTCCCCTGTACCTGAGTAGCACAGCATGACAGCTTTGTTGGTGCTGCTGACCAACAAAGTGGGTGCAGAAATCTTGTGGGCCAGTCAGCATAAGCCACTCTAAAAATGGCAGAAGCAGCAGACTTTCCATAGCCCCAACACACGCAGGCCCGCTAGGGCTCTAGTGGCGTAGGCCTGAGTTGCAGTACAGTAGCCACAGGAACAGCACCCTGGACTCTTAACAGTGCAGGCAACTCCTACATTGCAAGTCCTTGACTTGGTTCTGGGCTCCAGAGGGAAGGGTTGGACTGGTGCTGGGATTTCCTAGAGCTGCAAACAGCGAGATCTATAGCATGTCTCAACGTGGCCAACTCCCAATGGAAACCCATCTTGCAGTCACTGGGACCCATGTCCTAGTACTGCTACAGGGCTTCCTGAATTGTTAAGCCTGGCCCAGCTCTATGAAGCTATCTACAGTCAGTGCAGCATGAGTGAGTTCTATCCCCAGCCAGGGAGGTGATCCACATGGCATAGCAGACCTTTCCTTTCTCGCCCGCTGCTCCCCTCAGCAGTGTACTTCAGTAGATCCACATGTTCTGGTCCCCACTCTGTCTCTGGTGAACCCTCTCACCCCCCTGCACCTCTGGCTTGTACCCAGTTCTTGTATGCATAAACAAATCTTTTTTTTTTAATTATTACAAAAGTTTATGTTTACATCATTTTGCACATTTTTTTTCCCCATCTCGATTGTAATCCTTGCGGGTTTCCCATCACCAAATCACCCGTGTGCCACCACCATAATCCCGTGCATTTCCCTCCCTCCTCCCCCCCACCCGTTTTTAATCCCATTCCCCACTCCACCCCCACAAAATGTCTCTGGTATATGGCATAAACAAATCTTTAAAAAAAAAAAAGTGTTGATGATCTTTTCCCATTTATTGGGTCATTTGTTCCTTTGTTGTTGAATTATGTAAGAACTTTGGAAATTAACCCCTTGTCAGATGTACAGTATGCAAATATTTTTTTTCCATTCTGCAGGTTGTTTTTTTGGTTTGTTTGTTTGTCTAATGGCTTCTTGAAGCACAAAAGCTTTTAGGCTTGATGTAGGAAAATGTCTATTTTTGCTTTTGTTTCCCTTGCTATTGGGCTTGCGTTCCCAAATATATCTTTGTAGTAGATGTCCTGTACGGTGTCCCCATATTTTCTTTTTAATCCTAAGGAATTCGCAAAAAAAAAAAAATCTAGTAGAGCGAATGAAACTTCTGCAAGCTTGCAAG
>NW_004567124.1:2412313-2432515 GCF_000260355.1 Condylura cristata
CTCCCCTCAGCAGATCCTTCATCTATCTACCTGTTCTGTTCCCCACTCTGTCTCTGGTGAAGCCTCTCACCGCCCCTGCGCCTCTGGCCTGTACCCCAGTTCTGTATGCACAAATAAATAAATCTTTAAAAAAAAAATGATGAACATTTTTCCATATATCCATTGGCCTTCTGGATATCCTCTTAGGAAAATTGTCAATTCAGATCTGCTGCACATTTACTAATTGGGTGGTTTGCTTTTCTGTTGTTCAGTTGAATGTGTTTTTTGTGTACTTTGGGTATTAATCCCTTGTCATTAGCTAATGTATGAATATTTTCTCCCATTCAGTAGGATGTTATTATAAATTACCTTCTAAGCATAGTGGTTGCTAAGTCCCACAAGCTTTAGATATGGAATATTTTTATTATTTAGTGCAAAAAACATCGTCTAATTTCCATTGTAATTTTATATTCTATACTTGTGTTATTTAGGAGTACTTTAAAAATTTTTCAAACATGAGCATTTTGTAGTTGTATTTTGTTTGTAATGGGTTTTTAGGTTAGTTACACTCTTGCTAATGAATAGTTGCATATAGATTTAGTCTTTTAAAATTTATTGAAACTTATTTGTCTAACAATTTTACTGTTTCATACACAGTTGAGATGAATGTGAGTTTTGCAGTTGAGTGTAATGTTCCATGTGTGTCAATTAATCATGGTGTTTAAATTTCCTATGTTTATGGAAGCTTGTTTACTTTTAATATTAGTTATTGGAGAGGTATGTTAAAATCTTCCACTATGAATCTTCTACATATAATAATTTTTGTGTTAAATATTTTGCAGCTATTTGTAGTTACATAAGACTATATAATACCAGCAGCTTTCTTTATTGTTATTGTTTTGCATAGTACATCTTTTTACATGCTTTTACTTTCAGTCTTTCTGTATGCCCTAGTTTAGTATTACTCTGTTTTATAGTTGCCCTTTTACAAAGAATATCTTTTCCCCCCCTTTGGCCAACCCTAAGTTTTTCTCATTGTTTTCCAGTTTCCTATAATGTGCATAGTAATGGTTTATTTTGGTTTTCTTTTCATATATACAAAGGGGAATTTATTAAAACATTTATTAATGTCTCCTATTTATTTTGGTAGCTTTCAGTTATATGTTCAAATACTGTTTCTTCTCCATTTTCTCTCTCTTCTCTTCTGGTACTGTATTAGCATACATGTTTAATTTTTTATATCTATATTTCCCATCATTTTGTGTCTCTCTGACTCATTCTAGGTATTTTCTTTTGACTCATTTTCTGGTTAATTAATCAATATCTGACAATTCTGCTTCTTTACTTTTACTAACAAGTGATCAGATATGTACACAAAAAGATTCTATTCAAATATGAAGTGTGAATAATCTTAATAAATTACAGTACAACATATTGTATCAGCTATAAAATATTATAGAATACTTAATAACATAGAAACATATTAAAGGGAAAAGTGAGATTATAAAACACTTACAATGCCAATTTTTTAAAATACACAGGAAAGACAATAAAATGCACCCAAAAAACATGACATTATTAGCTATTGATGGTGAGATTATGACCAATTTTTAGTTTCCCATTGCTTCTCACTATGGTGGAGATTATTCTGTGTAATAAATGCATTATTGTCATAAAAAGGAAAGAAATTTTAGTCTACCTAAACAATGAAATTCCCTCAGCAATAAGAGAGAACTAATATATGTATAACAACCTGGATGAATTGCAAACATTAGTCTGAGTGAAAGCATCCAGCATCAAAAAAGAGTATATACTCTGTATTTCCATTTGAAAAGAGAAAATTCTAGAAAAGAGAAAACTAAATCTGAAGTCACAGAAACAAAAGCAGTGATTGGTTAGGACTGGATTAGGAAGATTCTACCTACAAAAGGAAATGTCTGAGGTTGATGGACATTTTTTATCCTGAGGTGATGATGGTTATGTAGGTGCATACAATTTTATTTGTGTGGAAGTTATATATTTAAGGGCAACTAAAGAAAAAGGCAATATATTAATTGCTAAATAACTATGAAGCTAGTTAACTACTAGAGTAGGCTTCAGAGAGGAGAGAGACATAAATGTGTATTTATACAAGATATACACATGGGACCTCTCTGGTGGTAGAAGGGGTGAAAGCTGGCACTGTGAAACTAGCAGCAGCCACTGCAGCATGAGTTTGATCCCCAGGCAGGGAAGTGACCCACACAGCACAGCAGACCTCTCCTGTCTGACCCACTAATCCCCTCAGCAATGTATTTCAGACAACCCTCCTATTCCCCACTCTGTCTGTGTGAGTCCTCTCACCTCCCACCCCTCTGGCCTGCACCCCAGTTCTGTATGCATAAATAAATAAATATTTTAAGAAAGAGATATGCATATTACAGCTTTTAAAAGGTGCTGATGGGGGACAGAAGGCAAAGAAAGCCAACATAGGCATGAAGGCAGAAAAAGCACAGTGAGCTCTTAGAAGACTGAAGCTCTTACAAGGGAGTCATGGGAGATGCAGAGAGGCAGAATGTTCCTAGACATAGTCCTGAATCATAGCCTTTGAGATGTTAGAGCAGAAAGTATATTAGCCAAAACAAAACACAATTATCATGTAAGAAAAATTAGGGAAAAAAAGAAATCTGATTAGGGTTAAGATGGCAGACTTTTGCAATAATCCTGGTTTGAGAACTTAAAGGACTGAACAAGTATAGGGCTAGGCACAGATTGGAGGTTGAAACCAAGTTGGGAGACTTGACTGGCTATGATGATAGAGTTAATGCTAGATTTGTGAACCAGGAACAAGTACAGCAACAATTAAGGTTTCATTAGTAGGATTAAGAATGTAGAAGAAATGAGAAATTCATTTAGAGAGACAGTGGCTGATTTCAATGCTAGGAGTTAGTTGTCTGAGAAACCTAGACTGACTCTATTCTTTTCCCTCTCTTTAGACTGGATGAAATGTCACTGCATGTCTCAAAGTGTTTATTGCCTTATTTTGCAAGTGACTGCTTGCTTATCTCTCCCACTAGACTCTAAAACTTGCAAAATAGGGACTATCTTTCACTAGTATACCTATGAACCAAGCACTGTTCTAAGAGTCTAAGTGTTTTCCATATGCCTGGTAAGGGCTTGTAAGTATTTGCTAAATGAATACTGAATGTTGAGTTTGAGAGAAAAATGGAAATGGAAAACAGTTTGCTTCCCAGGCAATTAGAGTGGTGAAGCATGAAGATGCAGTCTGGGGAGGCATTTGCATAATAGCAATAGTTGAAATCATGATATAGGCTTCCTAAGGGAGAATTTATCAACCTCCTGTGACACTTAAATGTCCTCATTATTTACCTGGTAAAATTGCTCCAAAATGAGAAGCAAGAAGAGACTACGAAAATGCATACAAGCCCATATTATGCACTAGTGGAATTAACAACTCAGAAATTCGTTATTCAGGTAATTGGCAAAAACAACAAAGCTTTGTCATTTGATGATTGTATCTTCTTTTTCTGAACCAGAATAGTGAAGCAGTGATATTTGGTAATATAGGGGGAGAAGGGATCTCCTGGAGAAATGGCAGCCATTTTTTTTACCCTGGCTGGATACTGAAGTTTGAATACAAGATCCACCACTCATCAACTATTTGAGTTGAAACAAATACTTCATCTCTCTGGGCATACATCTCATTAGAAAGCCTGTGATTGTATTACATACATACCAAATTGTTTTTAAACTGAAGTCCCAAATATTCGCCATAAATTAGGTCACATTCTCCTCAGAGGGAATCTGAGGAAGGGAAAGCACAAGTGGCTTTGAGGGTATGGCCCGGTGCCCCAGGGCACAGTGTCACAGGTAAGGGGTCCTTAGAGAGCCCCCACCTCTTTATAGGAGGAGCTGGAGTCATGCCATCTTCTCAGTGGCTACCATGGGTGAGCTCTGCCTACTACCAGTGCCTTCTGTGAAGACATGGTGACCGGGATGGCATAGCTCCTGTGGCCATCATGGATACAGTAGTATTGTCAAAGAGCTGTGGCTGTGTCTCTCTGGGAGTTCGGGATGAGGCTGAGATCCCAACTGCCAGTTCTGTAAGATCCAGGTGAAGCAGGTAGCAGATGCCATCACTCGTCCCAGCTGAAGGGCACCGGTGAACTCCATGTTTTTATTGAGAAGATCAAGTGTTTTAGAAAATGGAAATCTCTTAGAGCAATGTCTGGCATGTGGCAAATAATTCATGTCCCTTAGCAAGAGGCAGGGATGTATGGTGGTTAAGAGGATGGACTTTGTAGCCCACTGTCTGGACTTGAGTTCTAGTTCTGCCACTTGCTTGGCAAATGACTTTACCTCCCTGTGTCTTGTTTCCTCATCTGTAAAGTAAACGTTCTTAGTCATACCTCTGTCATAAGTTTGTCGATCAAATGAGTGTTACCCGTAAAAAAAGCACCTGATACATAATAGACATTATGCCAGGTTGTATAAGCACCATCATGCTCCTTACTCCTATCTCTTGACTCTCCAGCCTTTAGTTAGTTGTACCCCACCTCTTAGAGGCTCCTCATCAGCCAGTAGTTAGGGCTTGCTGGGTTGCAATCTCAGGAGCTTCACACAGTAATCTGAAACTAGCCCCTATACATGTCTGTCTAGAGAAAATAAAAAGAAAGACAGGCCACTGTGTTCTTAGTACTTATCTTATTTTCTTTCAACTGAAGCCCCAAATATCTTGTTATAAATTAGTTCATATTCTCCCTTTGTATTGGTGACAATTTTTTTTTTCTTTTTAAGATTTATTTCATTTATGCGTACAAGAGCTGAAGTATAGGCCAGAAGTGTGGGGTTGTGAGAAGATTCACCAGAGACAGAGTGGGGAGCAGAAAAGACAGAGCCATTGAAATACACTTCTGAGGGGAGCAGTGGACGAGACAAGACAAGAGAAGTCTGCTGCAGGGATTGAACTCATGCTGCAGTGGCTGGTGAAAGATTCACACTGCTGAAACTTAACCCCATACGCCACCAGGGAGGTGACAGTTTTAATAATCAAGACAATCTTCTTACAGGGTTTTGTCTTGAGCAACTACAAGACAAGGGAGTTTTCTGCACCTGTCCACCAAATTGCATTATAAAAATCTTTATTGGGTTTAATTCTGTACACTGTCCAGATGACCTCACAACACATTTTGTCTTAGGGAATGTCCTTAGGCAGCTTCTGGGAAAGGGGAAGGCAAACAAAGTTCACATTCCAAGAACAGAGGAGGGGGATATGGACTCCAGCGGGCTGGATCACTTCTCTTGAAGGCCTCCCCAGCCAATTACTGCGTGTTTTCTGAGAAGTTCACACAGTAACACTAGGTGGGGCTGCTGAGTCAAAGCACCTAGGAGCAGCAAGGCAACCTGCCAAGTCAGAATTTTGGAGCTGGTGAGACTTTAGAGACTATCTCGTCTGCCCTTTTTATTTATTTTTTAAAAAATATTTTATTTATTTATGCATACACAACTGGGGTACAGGCCACCAGAGGTGCAGGGGCAGTGAGAAGCTTCACCAGAGACAGAGTGGGGAGCAAAACGAAAGACTGATGAAGTTCACTGCTGAGGGGAGCAGCGGGCGGGTCAGGAGAGGTCTGCCACGCCATGTGGTCACCTCCGGGGCAGGTGGGAATCGAACTCATGCGGAAGTGGCTTTAGATTCTCAGTGCTGTGCTTTAACCCGCTGCGCCACCAGGGAGGGCCTGCCCTTTTTATTTTACAAGTGAAGAAGCTGAAGATCAAAGAAGTTATCTGATGCCATCCCCACCTGAAATTGTCTCAGTAATCCAGTTTCCCCATTTCTGGCAAACTCAAATCTACTCATCAGAAATGCCTGAATAATGAAGCTTACAACCCTTACTTTCCCCCTAAATTCAAATCCAAATAGTTCTGTAAGCCCCACAAGAGCATGAAAGCTGTCACTCACTCTGTCTATAAAGTCTAGTATACAGCAGTAGCTCAGCTTATGTTTGTTGAGTGAAAATTTAGAATCTATCAGATCTTTGAAGGTCTAGTAATTTCAATGTTCAAGCCTTGCTCCAATGCCTAGTAATCTCGCTCCCTTCACATGTATGTGAATCCTTTAGTTCTTTTTCTGGCTTCTCTGAAGATGCTAGAACTGGAAGAAACTTTGAAAAAATCAGAAAAAATCAGAGCTGAGATCTGACACTAGCTCATTATATATATATATATATATATATATAAAATGAGCTAGTGTCAGATAAATATATATATATATATAAAATGAGCTAGTGTCAGATAAATATATATATATATATATAATTCAGACTGCTTCAAGAGACTGTTAAATTTCCTTTTAAATTTCCTTCTGCCTGTCTTTTGAATGTTCCCTCACCACTTTCCAGCTTGTTATTAACTTTGATTGCTTCCCCCTGGGAACAAGCTTATCACATCCTTCCTCTTCCTGATTTGAGTTCAAACGACTAAATACCCTGTGATTGCTACTCACCCCTCTACCCTTGTACCTCCTGACTCTCAATCCTTGCCCTTGAGAAGAAAAAGTCAGTCCTCTTTCCCAACAGTCCAATAGGGCTGAGCTTTGAGATAGCCAAGGAGATGGTCCCTGCCTGGTTAGTGTCAGAACAGAAGGTAGGACACTTCTAGGGTCCACCCAATGTGATGTCTGGAATTCTATTCTGAGATTACATAACCCAAGCATATCCCTAGTCACAGCATTGCTTAGCTGGACGAAATGATAATCAGATGTTTTATTGCTGATACCACCCAGGATATGAAGACTGATCAGACTCAAGGTTTATAGCCTTGATATTTCAGCCCTATCTGTACAATTCCATCAACTGCTCGTTTATTTCTTTACCAAACCTACACTCTAGCGGTGGTAGATTTTTTTTTCCAAGTAACTGTAAATTCTTCTACTTGCACCTAAAGTCTGTTCATCAGCTCTTTGAATTTGACTTGGCCACATGACTCACTCTGCCACTGGAGCATTAGCAAAGGGCATTCAAGCAGAGACTCTGAAAGTACTTAAAATTCGGGCTTGCCCTTCTCTAAGTCCCAGGCTTAGAAGCCTGGGACTATCGCATGAATGAGCCCAAAACAGTATGCTGCAGGATGAGCTTTCTGAATGCTGCCAGGGGTGAAGCCATTCCTGACATGCCAGCTGACTGCACAGAAAGCTTCTCAGACCCTCCTTGGTGGCATAATGGGTTGAAGCACAGCACTATGAAGCTCTCCACAGCCACTGCAGCACAAGTTCGATCCCTGGCCAGGGAGCTGACCCACATGGTGCAGGGGACCTCTACTGTTTTACCCACTGCTCCTCTCAGCAGTGTATTTCAGTATATCTGCCTCTTCTGCTCCCCACTCTGTCTCTGGTGAACCCTCTCATCCCCTGCACTTCTGGCCTATACCCCTGTTCTGTATTTATGAATAAGCAAACAAACAAACATAAATCTTCAAATGGAACTTCCCAACCAGCCCATGGAAGATAAATTGTTTCTATTCAAAAATTGTGGGGTGGCTTCTTATGAGGCAAAATTATACCTTGTATATGAAGTAGCAGACTCGTTAAGGAAAAAGCAATCAATCTTCTGTTTTCTCTTCATTTTAACTCTTGTGTTTCTATTCTTCTGTAACAGATTTATTTAGTTATTTTTCCCTTATTGTATGTGATGTTTTACCTCAATGAAAGAGTAGCAGAGTATAATTGTTATTAAAATTGGGTCAGTTGAGTTATAGACTTAAGTCACCTCAGCTTGTTAAGAGCCCTTTTTCTCATGGGTCTTGGAATCACCTGGAATGTGAGGACCTCTGTGTTTCTAGGCACAGATCCATGCCACTGTCTCAGATTAAATCACACTCCTTGAGGGCACCACTCTTTTTAGAATCTGCTTCTGGAACTTCCCTGCTCCTTTATTAAGTTGCCAATAGCTTTCTTTGTATAGACAATTTACAGAATTGTACACTTTTGGAAATCCTAAATTATATGACAGACTTCTAGACTTCTAGATGACAATTCTGGGTCCTCAAGCTGGACCCCTCAGGAAGTTATTCCAAGTGCTCATCACGTAGGCTCTGTCTTAACGTGATGTGAATTTTTTTTTCACTCATTCAACAAACTGGACACAGCAGAATCATCCCCTCCCTCAAAGATCTTACTGCATTATCTAAAATTTCCTAGAATCAGTTCCAATCAAGTTTTAGTGAGAAATTGACTCTCAGTGGGGCAGAAGATGAGCTAATAACCTCAGGAGAGAAGTGAGTTATTCCACATGGCCCTGCCCTGAACTGTGTCACTCTTTGGTTGTTGATGCAACTTCACATAAATCTGACGTGTTACAAAAAATGGTCACTGTCTATATAGCATTCACTTCTATTTCTAAAAATGAAAAACCACAGTTGAGCTAGTGTGACATTGCAGCAGAATTTTTATGGTGAAGTGTGGGCTGCTTTGCAGCAATCCTTTCCAATTCAATTTGTGGATGACTCATCCGTTCCAGTCTTCACAGCTATAAATCAATGAGTGAAACCATGTTCTGTATCTTTTATTCTGCTCAGTCTTTGCTGTTGGAATCCTCAGAGAGCTGTTGGGGAAATGACGGGGCTCAGATTAGTACAGGAAAAAAATTTGCACGGACACTTTCGAAACTTAAACTGTCTTCAAGATTTTGAATTCCACTACAAAAGAAAAATCCTCTCTCTGAAACAGAAATCAAAAATAGGAGGGGCCAATAATCAAATAGGACACTTCTCAGTAAATAATTATTTATCAGCTATAGCTGGGTGCTTTGATTTTAATAATATTATCCTTAATAAAAAAAAGCAAAACTGCATTTAGTGTGAGAGATTAAGAAAAGCAAACAAACATGTATGAATAAACAAAAGTCCCTTGTTAGTTTAAGACAAGGAAGAAAACCCTCTCTAATTAGTCCAAGATTAAAACAAACAAAAAACAACCAAGAGTGGGGGAGATTATTAGAAGTATAACAGTGACAGAAGCATCACATTCCATATTTACAACTGTTACTCACTTGGGCTCTTTGGAGAGCATTTGTGAGGGCAGGCATTCCTGTGTGCATGTGCTGCTCAGCCACAGAACCTATGTTGTAGTGTTACAGAGCAGGGAGGGGAGACCCCTGAACCCCCAAACCTGCCTGCTCTAAATAGATTCTTCCATCTGCTGCATCAAGACAAAACATACAAGACCTTTAATGGAAAGGAACTTTAATACAATGAGTGTGCAATACAGAAAAGACAAAGGATATAGTTTCTAAATCAAACACCTGAAGTTATCCATCTCCTCATGGGTAAAAGTCCACCCAAAAGGGATTGGCCCAAAGCAAGGTCTGAAAGCCCATCACAAGCTTACAGCACTTCTAGCTGGGACCCATAGAAAAGGGTCAGAAATGGCCAGACAAATCTGGGAGGAAAAGAGCAAAATCAAAATCAAGATAAACACTGCCATAGTGAACCTCCCTACAGGTTTCTCACCCACATCTGTTTCACGCAGTCCAGGGCCAAGAAATAAGAGCCGCTTCTTGTCACTTCTCTCTGTTCCACGTGTCTCCTCCAGGTCTCCTTCTGACTCTCCATACTGCTCCTTCTTCCTCAGTCTCCTCTCCAGATTCTCCTTCCTGCTCAGCTCCACCCTCCTTTGGATGGGTCAGGGGCCTGGACCACCTTGTTACAGGAGAAGGTAGCAACCAACAGACCTACAGTTGGGCAGCAACCTCCTCTACACGCTTCCATCCTCAGATGGCCACCAGCCCTAAGTCTTTCTATAGCATAGATACATCTGTATTCGTGTATATAGCCCCACAGCTATCTATCCATGCGTCCTGAGTATAACAGCCCAATTTTGCGATGGAGTCTCTGGTAGGTTTCCCTTGAATCAGGAGGGGACCCACGTATCTATTACTGGAGAGGTGGGATCACTTGGTAAAAATGGGTCAGCTAAGAAACCCCTTTTGATGTGGAAGGGTGGGACTATAAGTGGAACATATTATTTTAAAAGATCAAGTAACTAACTAGTACAGATGCCATCCAGAATTCACCACTGCACAGTTATAGTTTATATGTACTATGCATTTGATATACCCTCCATGTAGCTCTGTGTTAGACTTTTCATTTAATAATATATTACAAACATTTCATGTTATTATTAAAAACTTTCCCTAAGCACTTGGATGGTAGTATAATATTTTAATTGTGTGACTATTACCATAACTTCTGAACTTTTGGATACTTAAGTGATTCCTAAGTGTCTATCATTTTATATAAAGCTGCAATAAATATCCCTGCACCATAATTTGCACTTGCCTCTGATAATTTTCTTAGAGATGGTTAGAGGTGAGGTTAGGGATCAGTGCCTGTATTCTTCTATTGCCAAATAGTTTTCTAGAAAGTTTGCACCAAAGTATCCTCCTGCCAGCAATGATTTAAGTGTGGGCACCTCATTTTTGTACCAACTCTTTCCCACTTAGAACAACAAAGCAAAGCATGTGAAGGAACATGTTGCTATATATGTTTATTGCTAGATCCATGTATTTATCTACTCCCTAATTTAGGTTGACTGAAGTAAAAAGATGAGATCTCAGAATATGGTCCCCAGAACAGGAACATAAGCATCACGTACTAGAACTATAAATTCTTGGCCTTCACCTTAGACCAACTTTATCAGAAACTGGATAGGAACCAGCCACCTGAGTTTGAACAAATTTTCTAGATGACTCTAGAAAAGTAGAAAAGATGGGTCAGTCAAGTGGATTTTAGTTAGAAGGCCTGAGTTGTTAAGTCCTAGACGACTCCCTATTGGATATGCATCCACGCACATGTAATAATGAGTTATTACTCTGTTAGAACTTAAGTTTCAAGGTGAACATTTTTTCTGCATCATTTATCCCAAATGTGACACTGGAGGGAAGTTTTAAGCTAAGTTACCCCAGATGTTTCACAGTTATGCAAGACTGCAAAACAAAACATGTTTTTCCTGCTGGATGAAAATACAATATAAGTTTTCTTTAGCAGCTGTGACTAGAGATTGCAAAGTGGAATAATCTGGCCCTCCTCCAGGCTATTAGCAATCCTCCCTCCCTCAAGGGTAATGGCAATCAAGCCAAAGAGAAGGAAAAACAAAATGCTCTCAAGTTCACAGCTAATGCTGAGAAATGGAGCTTCTGGAGCATCTGGAATGTATCAGAATAGAGGTGACAGTGAAATGTTAACAGTGATGATTCTGAATGGCACCTCACCCTGCCACCCCTGGGTCTGACAAGTGTGCTTAGGATGACTCCCCAAAGCATGACCCCAATATCCATCTCAAAGCACTGTGGCAGTGTGGTGGGTGTGGTAGAGAAAACTAAGGATCAGGAACGTCTTTTCAGTACCGTCAAATAGCAAGGCAGTGATGATTTTCTTCCTCACCTGGATTTAATAATTCCTCTCCACCCCCACCCCCAATACCTCCCAGCTTTTACTCCTCACTCCCATTGCATTTCCAGAAGTAAACAGTGAGTGCCATGGGAAAGGTTTAGATTTGGATCAAGCAGCATGGGTATAAATCTTCACACTCTACCTTATCCCAACCACATCACCTTTAGCAAGTCACTTAATTTTGCTCTCCCTTTTTCCCTGAATAATACTTTCCCTGCAACGACTAAATGAAACCATGTGCACAGCACATAGTAATTACTCCATAAATGGTCAAGGCCTTGATCTCCTTCACCGTTCTTTGTACCTGAGGTCTCAGTACCTCAGTACAATAAGAGACACATAAAAAAAAGTACTTTGTTGGTGCTCTAAAGCAAACAAACAACAACAAAAAAATCATCATGCATCTAAAAATCCCTTCACAGTTAGGAGGTTCATTATTTTTCTAAGTGCCTTTGCCTACCAGCCTGTCTTTGACAGGTCATATTGCCCTTGACATCTTTCTCTGGTGAGTATAAAGGATTACTGCCACAAAAGCAGTCCTGTATGATTTAGTCTAGGACTGACACCCCTGAGGGAGAAGGACCCCTGCTCTGAGGTGTCTTCCACTTGGACCTTGACAGTCCTGGGCACCAAGCCTTCTGGCACCTGGCCTTCGAGTTTCCAACCCAGATCATCCTCCCACTGAATTCACTATAACCAGGCACCAATACAAGTCTGTCACCAAATCCCCACCCCACAGGAATTCCCAAAGGCTAGACTTGACCTTCAGTTGACCTGAAGTTCGGGTCAGCCCAGAATTATACCGCACTTCAACTGCCTTGGTAGCTCCCCTTCCTCCTCCTTGGCCTGTCAGAGATCCAATCATTTAATGATCTGGAGGGGTTTAAATCTGAAGAAAGGGACAAATACTGAGCAGAATTATCGGTTTAATTTCTATTTGACGGAAGCGATTTTCTTACAGTGTGACTAAGCAGCACAGGCAAGTGGGTTAAATGTCTCCAGGTTCCCAGGTATTCCCTTCCCTTATCTATTGTTTTGCTTCATTGCTGGAGCCTTTCAGGACTTAGAATGTGAATGTGATTCCCAAGATTATTTTAAACTTTTGGAGTTTTATCCATAAGACCAGGACAATTGAAGAGGATGATTGTCAAGATTTCCATGTAAGCAATGTAGCTAAATATTTCTTAGTGACTGGGGTATAGAGCTCACCATATGTCACATGGATGTTCATTTTTTTTTAAAAGACTTGTTTATTTATGCATACAGAACTGGGGCACAGGCCAGAGGTGCAGGGGTGGTGAGAGGATTCACCAGAGATAGAGTAGGGAGCACAACACGCATATCAACAAAGTAAACAGCTGAGGGAGCAGCAGGTGGGTCAGGAGAGGTCTGCCGTGTCATGTGGGTCACCTCCAGATCTGGGGATCAAAAGCGCACGAAGTAACGTATGGCTAGCTTGCAGTGTTGCGTTCTAACTCATTATGCTATCAGGGAGGGCCAGGACATTCATTTTTAATGTTAAAGAACATTCTTCATTTAAGTTTTGAAAATTTTTTTAAGATTTTTTAATTTATGCATATAAGATCTAGGCTGCAAGCCAGAGATGTGGGGTGAGGTGAGAGAATTCACTGAAGAGGGGGGAGAACAGGCAGATCTACTGAAATAGCTGCTGAGGGGCCAGCAGGGGAGACAGGAAAGGCCTGCTGCACCCTGTGGGTCAGCTCCCTGGCATGGGGATCAAACTCATGCTGCAGTAGCTGTGGATGGCTTCATAGTGCTGAGACTTAACCCCTTGTGCCATCTGGTTTTTGTTTTTAAGCTATAAAAAATCGTTGGAATGGAACATTGGGGTAAATTTAAATATGAACGAGATATTAGTGATTTAATTGAGAATTTTATTAGATGTAGCCATGGTACTATCATTATGGAGACAAATAGCTTTACTTTTAGAAGACAAAGGTTGTGGTGCTTAGAGGTAAAGAAATGAGGACAATATTTTAACAATTTTTAATCCAGCAAAGTGTATAAAGATGTTCCTTTATTATTCTTTCAATCTTTCTGAATTCATGAAAATAATCAAAAAAATGTTTGAGGAAAAAAAATCAGCAATCCGTGAGCAGAATAGAACTTGAGATGAGAGACTTCTCCCTGAACCAGAAAAAAATTGCTTCCAGACAGGAAGAAAAAAATGAGGGAAATGACTGTGTGACTCTAGGCAGAAGAGATCCTAGGAAGCCCAGCCAGACCCCCTTGCTTCCAGGGGGCACCACTTTCTCCCTCCTGCCTGCTGCTGAGAGATGTGGCAAGGAATGCCTCCCTTCCCCGTGTGTGTGCGCGCGCGCGCGCGCGTTCAGTTAGTGACGTACCGAAGTTGTAGTCCTTCTGCACAAATCATTTGTGTTGTAAGAAATCAGCTCTTTCAGTTTTAAAGCACAGGCCCCAGCTTTTCATGGGACTCAGACATCTAATCAGATATATGCTGGGGATGGCGTGGCTAGGTCGCTGGGCTTTGGCTGTGGGCAAACAAAGACCTACCCCTCAGTCACTCCTTTCTGACAAAGGAGGCTTTGTGAGCAGGTTAGCTTGTGGAGTCTGGCATCCATTTCCCAGGGGATGACTATCTCCTGGGAGGAGCTTTGGTCCCTCCTGCAGAGATTTCTAGATCTGCTCCCAGGAGTTCTGAATATGCCAGATCCATCTAAATTCCACCAGAGGACAAAGTTGGTGGTTCCTAAACCCAAACAGAGGTCCCCATTGGGACCCACACTTTTTGCCTCTGTCTTCTGTTAGACTAGGATGCCAGAGAACGTTGGGGTGTTTTGGCCCTTGTGTCCCTGGGATTGGCCTGTAAAATGTACTCAATTTATTTTATTTTTATTGAAAGATCATCTAGGCCAGTGGTCACCTGGCCTATCTTTAGCTTCTTGGAAACCTTTTGGAATATTATTAAAAACACAGACTTGGGGTCTTCCTGGTAGCACAACACATTGAAGCACAGCACTATGAAGCTAGTCACAGCTTCTTCAGCATGAGTTGGATCCCCAGCCAGGGTGGTGAAGCACATGGCGCGGCAGACCTCTCCTGTCTCTCCCGCCGCTCCCCTCAGCAGTGTACTTTGTAAATCTACCTATTCTGTTCCCCACTCTGACTCTGGTGAATCCTCTCACTGCCTCTGCAACTGGTACCCCAGTTCTACATACATAAATAAATACATTTTAGAACAAACAAACAAACAAACAAAAAACCCACAGAATTATCTGTCCCAGCCCTGGAAATCTGATTCATTAGATCTCATGTGAAGAGCCAGGAACCTTTGTGTTAATAAAATCTCAAGCAATTCTGCTGCAGACAGCTCTGAACCTCCCTTTGCTTCTCAGTTTATTTGCATCTGGAGATCAGGGAAGCCAATAGCTCGTCTTCAGATCTGTTGGCAAGGGGCTGGTAAAGATGCACTTGAAAGATCTAACATTTGCCACAGGTTGGAATCACTTTGAAAGATATTGCTACCTAGGCCCCTCCCCAGAACTTAATTGCGTGGGGATGAACCTGGGTATTGGAATTTTTGAAAGTTCCCAGATGATTTTAATATTTAGAATTTCTGACCGATTGGAGCTCTCACCTCAGCTAACAGAAGCACTGGCTGCTCTGTGATTTCCTGTGGGTCGAAGGCCAGAGTCTCACCTTGCCATCTGAGAATGCGGTTGGTGTCTTGTTTTGTGTGGTCCAATTTTGTGCAAGGCCCTCAGGTTTTCCATCAACAAAAGAATGAGTACCTTTGCTTGTGCTTCTTAAGATTTCTGCCAATTACCTCCACCCTGGTGATTTCTGAACACTAGACCTAGCCCTCCTCTCATATAAAATCTATTTTCAAAGAACATGCTTCCCATCTATTTGATAAATTGATCTTTCCAGGAAATGTAAATAGCAGGCAAAACTTAAACATGTTCTCTTTCTGAAATATATGCTCACATGACTTCATAAAATGTCACAAAGAAATTAGTATTACAGCTGCAAGTTACTATTTTTTTTTAAGATTTATGTTTTTTATTTATGCATACAAGAACTGGGACCTAAGCCAGGAGTGTTGATTCCCCTGAGCTGATTCACCAGAGACAGAACTAGGAGCAGAACAGGTGGATCTACTGAAATACACTGCTGAGAGGAGCAGCGGGTGAGACAGATCCCTGGCCAGAGATTGAATTCATGCTGTAGTAGCTGCAGATATCTTCATAGTGCTCTGACTTGAACCCTTGAGTCAACAGAGAGGCCCACAAATTTCATAATTTCTATGTTATTTTTAAATGATGACATCCAAAAAAACTTAAGATGTTGTTGTTTCTTGGGTGGGATCTCAAATTGAAGGGACTGGTAGACAGTAACTGAAAGCCTTGTGGAGGCCACCACTCTTTTTGTTACTAATAGCAATGACTGGACTCCTACTAATGAAGCTGGTGATACTATCCTAGAAAGAGAGACCACATTCCATTCTTTTTTAAATCCTGAATCATTGTGACCACATAATTTCTATATTTTGGCATATGATAAATATTATTGAGTGGTTCAATTTTGAAATTCAAATTCAACACTCAATTATCTAGTGATTATTATGTATTAGGGGCTAAAGACATACTTCCATGTTCTATCATTCAATCATAGTACATCCTTAGGATATAGGATAAGTTATCACAGTGAAAGTATCTCAAACTCACAGGCTGTGAGTACTTTTCCCTCAAATAATAGTCCAGATTATAGTCCACTAGGCAGTCCAGGGTTTGTTGATGGCACTGCCATCTTTAACACGTGGTTTCCATCTTGGGTCCAACATGGCTGTTCTAGCCAAGGGCAGAAGGAAAAACCAAGATAGCCATCCATGTTTCTAAGTGCACAACCAGAAGTGAAAAAAATGTTTTGCACAAATATTACTAATCAGAATTTAGTCACATGACTATAAACAAAACACAAAGCATGCTGGGAAATGTAACCTGTAACAAGGTGGTCAAGTATCTATCTAAAACTGGGGACTAACCAACTTCATCTATCTATAATAATTTAAAGTTGCAAGGTCAAACCTTAATTCATCCACGAGATGACATTCTTTTTACTCAAGTTGAAGGAAAATTGTAAACCAATTCATTTAAATGTCATTAGAGAAAAATAAAGTGAGGGTAGAATTTTAATTGCATTCTCTTTTTAAAAGAAAGTCATTATTTCTTTATAGAAATAATGCTGATTTTGCTACCTGGTTATTATAAGCATTGTGCTATTTACATTTCTCTTGTAGTTACTTCCCTTGGGAATTTTTCCCATTTAGATAATACTTCAGGATTTGGTAAAAATTAGTAAAAATAAAACTGAGGATTGATATTTTAATCCAGGTAGAATGTATATTGATGTCCTTGTCTCATAAAACACTGCCTATCTATAGATTTTTGTTGTTGTTATTCTTGACCGACAGAAACATGCTATTTATTACCCAAAGAGACTCCATTTTGTCATTGTATTCAGAATTATGTTAGATCTGAAAGAGTACCTCAATGTATCAGAGTTTGGCAATGATTTCTTAACTTACAGAAAGAAAGATACACATTCAGCAACTAGAATGTTTGTGTTCCCCATCCAAGCACAGATTTTTTGGTGTGGAGGGACTTAGAAGGCAACATTGTAGTGTATGCTAACATATACTGAGGTATCTAAGCTGGGCCAGCCACTGTGTTAGGTATTTTTCACAAGAATCTAAATTTATATATACCTCCAACCCAATGACACAAGGATTAATCAGACCATTTTACGGGCAAGAAAACACAATAGTAGAGATTAAGTTAATTAAGATACAGTAAAGCTGATTTCTATTTGATTCTGAAGAGCTGTTTTCACCATACTCTACTGCTATATGAGGGTTTTTCTAGTAGCATCTAGATAGCCTTTGTGATGTTTTAGCAACCAGTGTCTCTTTATACATATTTTGCTACGACACTTCTTGCTGCAGATAGACATTCTTAGTATCAAAGACTGTCCTCTCCAGATTCCCTCCATCTCCTGGTATTCAAAGGATCATGCCTTGTTCATTTTACAAAGTTGAGTACAGCACAAGGCTTAGTGTTTGTTATATGCTAAAACACATGAGTAAACAAGTAAATAAAAAGACCCCTTCACATACAGTTAAAATTCCCATCCTCATATCTCCAACTCTTCCACTCAAAGCTTAGCCCACATCCAATTTTACCACATTAAATATCTTACTCTAATTTCTTGGTTTCCAACTGCAGTGCCCGTTGGAAAATATTTCCAGTTGATTCCCAACATCCTGGAAAGGTCTTCCAGGGTTGAGATTTTGTTTCAATTTAACCTTAGTCCACCCTGATCCCTGCTAATGTATTTCCTTTTTCTTCATGTCCAGAGACTACAGTAAAAAGAAATCACCCCTTTCCAATATACTCTAAAATGAGGCCTCAAGATTCCAGGGAAGGGAACCAATGCCAACTCCAGGCTGAGGTCATAATTCTGTTATAGGACATTTTGCTCATTACCTCAATGCTGATGTAAACTCCCTGCAATGATGCTCAGGCAGGCCTGGGTGGGCCTGGCCTCATTCCCCAGCCACAGCTCCATGAAAGAAGGAGCTGGAAACCAAAAAGTATCCTTTAAAAGGCCTGCACCAGTAATTCAAATGATGGGTGTGTGGGTAGAAGTAATCAAATAAAATCAGCAAGTGCCCTTAGATGCAAGGCTGTCTGCCACAAATTGGGGGGAAGGGGCAACAAAATGGAAGAAGAGACCCTTTTCACATTAACCAGCCCACTCCTTTCACCATGTGTTTGAGTTTGTAACAAATACCAGTGAGTTATATTAGGTCTCAGTATCCTCATTTGAAAAGTGGCAGAATTGGCTGCATTCTGTAAATGAACCCTTAATGCGGATGAGAATATCTATCCTTCCTTCCTCCAGATATCATATTAAGTCAACCACTACAAATTAGAAGTTTATATGAAATTACCTTAAAGACTCCATGCAAATTTTGCATTTAGGTTCACCATGCATTCCAGGCTATTTCTATACACAGGCTCTTCTTTCCACGGAGGGCTGGCAGAAAAGTCTGTACTGGTAGGGGTAGCCAGTACTTAACAAAAGCTCAAGGGTGGGTGATGTGTGATGTTCTTTCTAGATCCAAACTTCTCTTATGAGGAGTCAGAAATAAATAATAAGAGAATCAGCACAGGAAGATGTATTTGACTCTAAGGGTGTACAAGTTCAATTCCCTCTCAAAACCACAACAAAATAAAACACTTTTCAGAAGAATCTCCAAGGCACACTTACACTCATGCAGTTGGAAACCCTGAGATGAATTACATGCAGTTTATCAATAAATTGTAAAATTTGGTATAAATGAGAGCCATTATCATGAGTAGGGACCATAAACCTGCAGTCTTTACCACACAGGGTGGCTTAAATGAGAGCATGAGTATTGCTTTATGAAACTTAGGGGCTAAGGTTATCAGACCAGTTTGCATGGAAGGAGCTGCAGGTCTCTCATTTTGAGCCTCAGCACAGGGGTGGGCCAGGTGTGCAAAGGTCCTATAACTTATATAGCCCTGGAGGGAGGCCCAGCTAGCCTGCAAAGGATTCTCCAAACTTCCTCCTCCTTCTCCCAGTAGTTCAGACCCTGGCTGTGAGCTCTTCTCCAGCAGACACCAAGGATTTCTCCCTGGTCCTTCACTCACTCACTATAGGACATCTGCTAGCAAAAGAGAGATCTGATAATGAAATTATCAGATTATGAATTCCAAAAACCCTTGCAAATAGAGGTTTTCCTGGCCCAGCCCAGACACCCAGGGCCCCCCATGTAGTTTTCTTTTACAAGGACAAAGCTTTTGAAGAAATCCCCCATCTCTTCAGCCTCTCCTAGAATTGCTTCCCTATAGCAAAACATATTGTTCCAGAGTTCTTTTGGAGCCCCAGCCTGACAAGTTAACACAACAAATCATTAATTAAAGTTTGATAAAAATAGATTTGGGCTGTATTCATTTTTATGTCCTTCCCCCCTACATTCCTGGCCACATTGGCGGGGTTAAGATGCAACTGAAGTTTGAAAAGGCGGCAGGGTTTTCCAACATACTGGCATTTCAACAGCCCCCTTTATTCATTCAACAAATACTGAATGCTTTCTACGTGCAGGGACTATTCAGAGAGGCAATATAGGGCCGTAGCTTTCATACTTTAGGGAACTTCAGCATCAGTTCCAAAACTTAACTAAAACACAAAGTTCTGAATCCTAAATTAGGATTCAGGCGATCTGGGCGGTTAGAATCTACATTCTAAGGAGTTCCCAAGTAAGGCTGCTCTGGGACCCTAGTTTGAGAACCACTGGTATAGGACGAGGCAGGGACCAAGTCCCAGCTCTTACAGGAGGCACACTGTCTGGTCGGTGGGAACACCAAAGAGACTCGCACGGGGAGCTTTCAGGCACCTGGGCCAGGCCAGTGGGGGAGGGGGGGGGGAAGCAGGAGGCACAGAGCCGCCCAACTGCTGTCTGTGCTGCCACCCCAAAGTCAGCGACTGACAGTCAGAGCTGCTGCGCCCCAGCCCTCCGGTGGCATCAGCAGAGGGCCGACCGGAGCAAGGAGCCCTGGGATCTCTCCAGCGGCTGGGGCCTGGCTGGCACGGGCGCGCTGCAGGCAGTCTCTGGGTTCCCGCGGATCCTTAGGACCGCCTCTGCCGGGCAAGCGCCGGGGTGGCCTTGCCGTTCGCGGCCCCGCCTGCGCGGGCGCTGGGCGGGCG
>NW_004567124.1:2432650-2464307 GCF_000260355.1 Condylura cristata
CCGCCCGCCTGGCTCGCTGGCCTCTCCGCGGGGACCCGGCGGCGCCGCAGTCCCGGCCGGTCCGCAAGACATGGCCCAGCACCGCCAGGAGGCAATGCCGGGGCCCGAGGCTGCGGTGCAGATCCGTGTCGCCATCCAGGAGGCCGACGACGTGCAGGAGCTGGAGGACGAGCAGGAGGGGGCGGAGGCTCGGGGTGCGGGGGACACGGCTCGCTATCTCAGCCCCGGCTGGGGCAGCGCCAGCGAGGAGGAGCCCAGCCGCGGGCACAGGTAGGCACGGCGGTGCGGCCGGGCCGAGGTGGGAGCCGTCAGCCCCTGCTCCTGTCTAACGGGATGGCAGGCCACCTCTCCTTGGGAGCGGGGGTCGAGTCAGCCCAGAGGTGGGGAAAGCCGCCCTGCGCGATCCCACCTAGTCAGAACTACCTTTGGCGGGTGATGGTCCCCCCCCCCCCACCAGCCTACCCCACCAGTCCACAGCTATGTCACCTAACGGAGATTCCCCAGGCTAGCCGGCTGGGCTCTGAGGGTCTGGGAGTTGGGCCTGCTCTGGGACCCCAAAGGAAATCCTGCCTGGGTCATCCTGCCACCGTCGCCCCACTGGGAGAAGGCGCTCCACTCCCCTGCTCACCCAAGGACCCTTGCAAAAGCCCAGCCCGGTAGGGCTCCGAGGTTGGCCCACCTCCCTGGAAGAGTCCCACTTCACTGTTGCCATTGCTCTGTCATGCTGAAAGGCTTGGATGAGTCTGAGGGGGTGGAGGGCAGGTTGGTGACATGCCAAGCATAGCTGACACTTGCTGTTGGGGGAATCCAAGGAATGATTTCAGGGGTAGGTGATGCCCCCTTGCCCTGATTGGTATCAGGACTGCCCCTTGCTTCCTCCCTGGCAGGGGATTCCCATTTTCATGAAGCCTTCCCACCTGACTTCAATGCTTACATCATCCTCTTGCTGCCTTTGGGGGGGGGGGCGGTGAGGGGGGTGATTCCAGGCTGATGGGTAGTCTGACCTGGCATGGCACCAGAAGCCACCCATCTTTTGGCCTCTGGACCCTGGGCTCTGTCAGCAAGAGGCCTTAGTCTTGTGTCCATCACTACCTAGGCCTTTCAGGACTATGGTTTTGTTCTCCTGAGAGTACCCACAGAGATGAGAACAAGGACAGTGAAGAACTTGCGGATTCTGGGAAATGCCAGTAGGCACTTAAGTGCCCGCTTTTTTCTGGAACTCTGTGTACATCCTCTCAGCTGTCAGAACCCTGCAGGATTATTCCTTGGCAAGTATTTTTCTACTCTTGGGGGAGGCTGTTAAATTCAGGGTGGAAGGATACTGAGACCAGAGTCATCCCCTCTCACTGACTCTTCCTCAGTGGAAAGGTCTAGATGTAAGGACCCAGAGTCAGGCAGTTCAGTGGAGATAGAGGTATTTGAGCAGAAAAGTGCAGTCAGCCTTTCCCAGCAGGGACCACATTACATGCCACAGTAGATACCTTAGGTGTATCACACAGTTTGGATACTGTAAAGCCTGATTCATTCACTCATTCAGTTCTGTGCTAAGTATTGAAAACAATGAACCCATAGTTACTGACAGGTAGATCTGGAGGAAAAGACAGTTCTGCAGTATGGAAGGATCATGTAAAATTCTGCAGTATGGAAGGGATCATATAAAACATCCCAGAGTGATCTATCCTTCTGGTTTTGTCTGTGACTGGCCTAACGTTGGCCCGATCCTAGAGGCTAAGTTTCTGAGATAGAACTATTAACAGGGAACAAGCCCCTTTTATTCCTTGGGCCAGGAAAGATCCCTTGTGAAGGTCTAGGAGAGTATGATCCTCAGTGTAAGAGGAATTCTTGTTCACATTTTCTCCCCCTTTCCAGAGCTGCTCTTCTCTCCCAGCTCAGTGACTAGACTCTTTGGGTCATTTATTCTGAGTGAATCCCGCCTACTGACATAGAGTTGACCCCAGAAAATCCCTGGAGCTCTTCAGAGTAAGTGGAGCTAAAGCTGATAGGGCCCAGAGGGCAGACATACAGAGTACAAAGAGGAGGCACCATCTACCCCTGTTGGGGCCCTGGATGGTACAGTAGCAGCCACCACCTGTACGAACACTTCTCAGCCCCCAGAGTCTGAAGGAGAAAGCCCCAAAGCTCCTAAATCTGCTGGTTGAAATGTGGCACCCACTGCAGAATCCTCCTTGGCTTGCTGCTTCTTCCCTGGCCTGCTGTCACAACCCATGTTCCCCCAGTCCCGACACTTATCCAGTTATCTGAACACAGCTGGCAGTTTTGTGTCCTTACACCTTAGCACTCTCACCTCTGGTGCTGCTGGTTGACCAATTTCTAGTCATCCTTCACCTTTGCTGCCTCTTCCTCACCACCCCAGTCCCTACCCCAAAGCTGGGTTTCTTTCTTCTCTATTGCTCTGGTACTCTCTGTTTGTTCTTCTCCCTCGCATTGATGTAATCCCATAGTTCTGTCTTCCTCACAAGAATAGGAGGCCCTTGAATTCATGGGCCATTGCATCCCCAGCACACAGCCCAAGGCCCTGGCGTGTGTAGGTCCTCTGTGTATGTCTGTTGGATAAATGCATCTCTGTCTTGGCACTCTCTCTGCCATGTTGAACTATTACATGTGCCAAATGGAGGAGAAACATGAATTCAAGGGGCTCCTATTCTTGTGAGGAAGACAGAACTATGGGATTACATCAATGTGAGGGAGAAGAAGGCAGAGACTTTGCCTTAGTCTTCTCCATAGTTCTAGTACCAATGCTAATTTCTGGAGAACAGCAAACAAATAGGAGTAAGGAAATATTTTATTACCTCCAATGTTCACTAGTGACCCCACACCTTGCTCACTGGAAACAAGTATTTCCTTTTGTTCTTACTCTTTTAATATTAAAGTTGTCAAACATAAAATGAAAAGTCATCCTGTGAGCCTTCCTATACCTACCCTTTTGGTTTATCAATTAATATTTTGCCATATTTGTCTGAAAAACATAATAATGGGGTTTTCCCCAGTTGCCCATCTTGTGTTGTTCAGCTGTTTCTTTTTTTCCTCAAACCAGAATTTAACTGAGATCAAGGCATTTGCCCATTATGTCTCTTTAGAATCTTTTAATCTCAAACAGTCCCACTATTTTTTTGTATTTGCTATTTTGGAAATAAGAGGTCCATATGTCTCTCTGAGTGTCTCACAATTTCAACTGGTCTGGTGATATTCTCGTGTTCTGGTTTCAACTGGCTCTTCTGTACCATGTGTTGTGTGTTTCCTGTAAACTGGAAGGGCTAAGGACTTGATTAGATGCAGATTAAACATTTAAACTTCATAGGCAAAGCCGTGAACTTTTCCTTGGGCCGCCTTAGATGCCATCCACCAGAAGTGACGCTTAGTTGGACTAGGGGATTGCTCCACTGTAGTGGTACGACTTGGCCTTGGCATTAACACTATGTGGGTTTCTTGTGAATATTTTTCCATCAACACTCTTTACTGCATGGTTTTAGCATCCTTTGGTGATCCTTGCTTGTGTCAGTTAGTTCATTGGGAATTATAAATTAGTGGTTTTCTATTTTTATCAGTCTTTGTGCACTTATTAACTGGCATTTTTCTGTAAAAGAGAGTTTGCCTTATCACCTGGGATTGACCAAGAGTTTCTCTTTAAGATGCAAGCAGAAATGTTACCACTTCTCAAAGAATTGGTGTAATAGTCACAACGTATCACATAATTTAAATAAATTATTCAGAATAAATTATGTATTCTACAATACATGCATTCATTATCTTGTTTTTTTAAAGATTTATTTGTTTATTCATACAGAACTGGGGTACAGGCCAGAGATGCGGAGGGTGAGAGGACTCATCAGAGACAGAATGGGGAGCAGGACAGGCAGATCGACGAAGTACACTGCTGAGGGGAGCAGTGGGCGGGTCAGGAGAGGTCTGCCGTGCCATGTGGGTCTCCTCCAGGGCAGGCGGGGATCGAACTCATGCGGAAGTGGCCTAAGCTTCTTTGTGCTGCGTTTTAACCCGCTGCGCCACCAGGGAGGGCCCATCTTGTTGTTTTTTTTTTTAAGATTTATTTATTCATACAGAACTGGGGTACAGGCCAGAGATGCGGAGGGTGAGAGGATTCACCAGGGACAGAGTGGGGAGCAGAACAGGCAGATCGACGAAGTACACTGCTGAGGGGAGCAGCGGGCGGGTCAGGAGAGGTCTGCCACGCCATGTGGTCTCCTCCGGGGCAGGTGGGGAATCGAACTCATGCAGAAGTGGCTTAAGCTTCTTAGTGCTGTGCTTTAACCCTCTGCGCCACCAGGGAGGGCCACATTATCTTGTTTTAATAATTGTTTATGGTCACTATTTTTGATGCTCAAATTGCCCCTAATATAGTCAGGGGAGCCCCTTCAGTTGCATTCAGTATATCCTTCTGGCACTTATCCTTATGGTATTTGAGCACTTCTATGCTTTTAAGGATATTCTAGCCATAATACATTTTTTTCTATGCCAATCCATTTCTCTGGAATTCCTGTTTTTTCTTTTCCTGATAGTGGGAAAGTATTAACAGTAAATTAAGAATTAAACAATTAATTTAACTAAGACCAAATTTTAACATAAGAGTGGTAATTTCTGCTGGAGCATTGTTGCTTTGAGACACTTTCAGTAAACAAACCTAGGAAACAGATTTTTCAAAAAATAAATTTGTTGATATTCTAAGTCAAATGTATCAACACCAAGTCCAGTTTAATATTATAGGTTTTTGTTTCTCTTCTTTTACTCTTTATATGGCAAATCTTCATTCCTAATATCATTAACATTTTTTATTTGCTTGTCTTACAATGAATAAAATTATAAAAAAAAAGATACTAAATATTACAGATGAACTCAAAAAACACTAAGCACATCTGCTTCTCAGTGGACAAACAGGAACAGCTTGGTGTCTTTCTCTTCATGATGTTTCCCGTTGAGGAGAACGAAACCTCCTTTTATTAATGCCAGTCTTATGTCAGACATGGAGCTAAGTATTTTGTCTGCATTATCTCTGTTCAACACCACAAACCATTATTTAGACCTGCAGAGGCGTCTGCTGGTTATACTCCTTTCCCAGGCCCTAGGAAATAGGACAGAACAGCACTGCAAACAACAGGGTTAGAGGTGAAAGTCATCAATTCTGTAATAAAAATGTAAGAACATGTGGGCCATCCAAACACAGGATGTGGCCTCTCTTAGCAGTATTCAAAAATGGTTGTTCCAACCATTTTCTAACTGGGAACCCACAGTACATCTTTTCAGCATTTCCCTATGAAGAACATTTATCTTTTGAATCAGCCCTGATGTTTTTATGTTGCATTAGCAGGTGGTTGCCATATTTGAATCACTTTAGGTTTGTTGTCTTTTTTGAGAAGTGAATCAAAGTAAACTTCACACAGATGGTCCTAGGCTCTAGTGCTTTTCATAGATATTTTTCCCCTTTATGTTTAGTATTCTTCTTGTTGGTTTCCACCATTTTCCTAGTCTTTGGGGTCAAAGCACCATAATAGACCAAATGCAAGGATAGAGGAGCCCAAGGGATCTCTCCCGTGTTTCTCTGAATATTTTCTTTTTGTAAGATCGTCTCCTTCTGTAGGTTATCAGTTGATTAGCCACTCAATCAACATACCCAAATTAGCTTGAGACTATAACAGAAAGCAAACTTGGAGATTTTATGCTGTACTTGATTCTCCTAATCATTTATGCAAATATGATAACTTTTTCAGTTCTGTTCTGTGGAGCCCAATTATCTGTTGTTGAAATGTACCCCTCCTTAATTTTACCCTTTGTTTTCATTTTAAGCACATATATGCTGTAATAAAAGAAATTATCCCTCCCAATTCACAGTGCTTTATTTAAAACAAAACAGTGATGCAAATTTAAACTTTTTCAATATCCTCTTACAAGACCATTAAGGACTAGCCACCAGTAATCATACTTTGTGTCTCAGAATCCTGGTAGATGTGGTTTTGCCTCATAGAAACTATTTACTACACATTGGTGGTACTCTCAATTCCTACTATTTCATTGGTAATACTTGTAAAATTCTTATTGTGTGTAAGACTCTGGGTTGGTGCTAGACTGAAAGAAACCAGTATGAATCCTACCCAACAGGAATTTAGAGTTAAGGGTACTAGTAAAATATACACACAAGGAGCTATGAGAAAAGTAGACAAGTGTTAGCAGAAGTCAAAATGGTTTCCTTCCTGGGAGAACTGCATTTAAATAGACCTTGATCTGTGACCAGGATTCCTGCTTGAGAGAGGGGCCAGGCGTTCACAAAAAGGGGAATAGAATATACAAATTACGGCGTCCACAAACCTGTGAACTTACAGGGAACAGATATTAGCCTGAAGCAAAGGATCTGGAAGGAAATAGAATTAAGTGTGGATGCTAGTTACAACCAGACTTTAAATGAATCTGAATAGAAAGCCAAGGATTTTAGATTTTATCTAATGGGAAATAGCAAACAGTTCAGCTACTAAAGTGGAGCTGTGACTTATTATAACTGTTCTTCAAAACATGTAAGGCCCAGAGTAGAAGGGGCTGCAGCCTAAAACATAACAAGAGTTGGCTAATCAACTGATAAGTAACAGAAGGAGACAATCTTACAAAAGGAAAATATTCAGAGAAACACGGGAGAGATCCCTTGGGCTTCTCTATCCTTGCATTTGGTCTATTATAGTGCTTTCACCGCAAAGACCAGGAAAATGGTGGAAACCAGCAAGGAGGATACTAAATACAAAGGGGGAAAATATCTATGAAAACACTAAGTGAGACGGGGAGGGCAGAAACCTAGAAAAGGCTCTGGTTGGAAAATATATGAAAGATGTGAGAGTGAAAAGGGATGTAATATCTCATTGTTCATTTAAATTATTTCTTTAGAACAATTACCCAGGCAGTGCACAATACAGAAAGGGGATAAAGGATCCTCTTTACGTGAAGACAGACACCTGACAAACACTATCTCAGCCCCGTGATCAGGTTCAGTGTTCACAGTGATCAGTCATGTGATCAGTATGTACCTTTGCATGATATGGTGAGAATGAAAGTTTACCTCTGTGATCCTATCCACAAACTCCATATTCTCAATAGAGCCATGAGAAAAATATCAAGCAAGTTCCAATCGAAGAACATTCTGCAGTGTAGTTGACCAGCACTCCTAATAATTGCCAAGGTTGTCAGAAACAAGGAAAGTCTGAGAAACCCTCACAGCTAACATGAGCCTGGGACATTAGGTTAAAGCTAAGGAAATCTGAGTAAAGTATGGACACTAGAAAATAATAATTATTGGCCCCTCCTGGTGGCACAACAGGTTAAGACATAGCACTGCAAGTAAGCCGCTTCAGTGGAAATTCAATCCCTGCCCCAGGAGTGACCCACATGGTGCAGCAGACCTCTCCTGACCTGCCCTCTGCTCCCCTCAGAAATGTACTTCGTCAGTCTGTCTGTTCTGCTCCCCACTCTGTCTCTGGTGAATCCTCTCACTGCCCCTGCACCTCTGGCCTGTACCCCAGATCTGTATTCATAAATTAATAAATCTTTAACAAGAAAGAAAGAAAACATTAACAATCAATATTAGCTCATTAAGTGTTCCATACAAATGCAAGATAGTATTAGGAAAAGTTGGGTCTAGGGGTTTGGGAACTTTCTGTAATATCTTAGCAATTTATCTAAATATCAACTTGTCCTAAAGTAAGTTTATTTAAAAATTTAATGAAAAGATGAATGATTCACATGAATAAAATCAAACACATGAAAGTTAACTAGCAAATGGACCCTGGCAACTACAAAGGGACATGTTGAAAACAGAGACTGTAAAAAATATCGACTCCAGTTCCATCCTCTCCCAGAGAGGATTTCAGCTACTGCTTCCATAACAACAACAGCATGCTCTTAAAAAGGAACAATCTGAAGCTACAAAAGAGTTTTTAGAGACTAAATGAGTAATTAATGAAATTAAAATATTCATTAGAAAAGATTGAAAGATAATGCCAAAGAGATGTGTTAGTTTGTAAAGCAAAGCAAAGACAAAGGTAAAGACAGAGAGTCATCTTTACATAGTTCTAGTAATAATATACAACTGACTTTCAACTTTCAGTATCTACCTGTAGACAAATCATGGGCTGTTTGTTATAGAAGAGAATATAAATATTATGAGCCATGACACTGAATAAATTGAGTGTTAAGTGATCTTGCATCTTCATCTTTTTTTAAAAAAATGTATTTGTCTATGCATACAAGAACTGGGGTACAGGCCAGTGAAGGAGGTGAGAGGATTAAACAGACAGTAGGAGCAAAACAGGCAGACTGACTGAACTAGAGCAAGTGAGACAGGAAAGGTCTGTTGCACCATGTGGGTCACTTCCTTGGCTGGGGATCGAACTTGATCTGCAGTGGCAGAGGTTAGCCACCAGGGAGGCCCTGTATCTTCATCTTATATTTTAGGACATGAATAGAAAATATGTGAAATAAGTGAGAAATGAAGTTTTGAGTGTATTTCGTAGATTTGTAAGACAACTCTTATAAGAACTACATGGTTGAATGGAGGTTGCTTCTAGGGAGGAGTTGTGAAGTAGAGCATTGTGGTCTTCTTTAATATATTCTTTCCTATTTATTTTAGTGTTTGCTATAATATGTAGATATTCCTTTTAATTTTTAAGAATCACTTTTTGATGAGTTATTAATAGTGTCTACAGGAGAAATAACGAGAACAGTTGGAATGCAAAAGAGAGCAGATGGCAGACACCACAGAATAAAATCAACACTTGATAACTGACTCAATGTGGGGGCAACAAAAGAGAGAGCTAAAGGTACATCTTAGGTTTTGAGCCTAAGTGCCTATAAAAGTAAAAAAGGAGAGTGGTCGCTTGGGTGATTTTGGAAGGAAGACACATGGTTATGTTAGGACATTTTTTTTTTTAAGATTTATTTATTCATACAGAACTGGGGTACAGGCCAGAGATGCGGAGGGTGAGAGGATTCACCAGAGACAGAGTGGGAAGCAGAACAGGCAGATGGACGAAGTACACTGCTGAGGGGAGCAGCGGGCGGGTCAGGAGAGGTCTGCCACACCATGTGGATCTCCTCTGGGGCAAGCAGGAATCGAACTCATGCGGAAGTGGCTTTAGCTTCTTAGTGCTGTGCTTTAACCCGCTGCGCCACCAGGGAGGGCCCATGTTAGGACAATTTTAATTGACAAAATTGTTGCCTAAAGGATAAGGAAACATTCAGTGTTCTTAAAGGATACCTGATCTTTTTTGTTCAAGGGATGTTCCGTGAAGCAGGAAACAATGCAGCATGCCCCCGGATGTGAGGCAAGCTTTCCCGCTGTCCCAAGATGATTCCCCTTGGAGATGGCCTGTGCCCTTGCAGTGGGAGGAGTTCTCTGGGTATGAGAAGCTCCCACTGCACTTGCACAGGAGTTTTATATCACCTTCCCAGTCCTGCCATCAGTTTGGGAACTCTGGATACCTGTTATCTGCTCTCTGGGTGCAAATATCAGACACACAGTCACCTACAACTTACCATGGATTGTTCATGGTGTGATATAAAAGGAAGATGAGCTTCCCAGATAGAATGCCTTTGGTAGACCCAGGACTCATTGTACCTGAGTTTGCAAAAGGTAGTAGTTTGATCCTGGACATAGTGGACTTGAAGCAACATCAGATTATCCAAGTAGAAACATAAAATAGGCAGTCAGGAATTGAGGACCAGAGCTCAGGAGCTAGGGAAGGATGGAGGGCTATGGAGGGGTGGTGAATTTGAATGGATGAGCTAACCAGGGCTGAAGTGTAGAAGATTCCAGGGTCTAAACTTCCAGGGAGTAAAGAGCCCAATATACATGTGTGGGGGATGCCTACCTTTAGATACGGGAGGAGAAAGAGGAGAGTGAAAAGGCAGACAAATGGGGAAGATAAATCAGAAAAGAACAAGTCACATAAGCTCGGGGGTATTCAGAAGTATTCAGAAGAAAATTGTCAATAACGTCCCACTCTGTAGTGGGAACAAGAAACCAAGATGGTTATACCTGATTATGGCAACTCTTTGGCGGATTCCAGAAACAGAACAAGCCTAGAGGCAGAGACACACAGGGAGGTTGGGGCAAGTCTGATGGGATAATTTTGTCTTCTCAATCGAATATCAGAGTCATGTGTAGAGAGTAAAGTCTTCCAGTGGTACACCATGGGAAGAATAGTCGCTGGGGAAATTGAGACATTGCATTGCCTTTTCTTCTATTATTCTTTATTTTTATGAACTTGCTTTTCATAGTAGCACCAATTGCTCTAGTTTAGGATTGGGGCTCACTGGTCAGTGGGTACCTTTGGTTATCTTGTCACCTTTTCCCATACCCCTGAGTCCACCCAAAACCTATTATTATATGTCTAACCAAGTTCTCTGGTATTTATTGACATCCTTATTAGCTGGACTTGGAATTCCCTATGTATTTGTAATTATTTCATCTAGCCTATAACCCATCTGTGTTAACTACTATGTGGAGTGAAATATTTTGTAGTAAAGTAAAAATTGGCTGTTTATTTTCATTTCCTTTTTCATTCCATTGATTGTCCATTGACACTTTTCCTTTGGCATGACTTGAGGACCTCTTTTCTCAATGCCACACTACACAGAGAAAAATAAAGCAATGCTATCCTAGTTGTTATTGGACTAGGCTATAAGTGATAGGACACCCAACTAACAAGTGAGTTAAATAGATATAAATTAGTTCTTCTTGCATAATCAGAAATCTGTAGGTAGGTTACTACATGAGTTGGCTCAGCAACTTAATAATGTCAATAAATCAGGCCAAATAGATTCTCTTGTCTGCTTCGTAATGGTGATAGAAGAGCTGCTTCAGCTCCTGCCATCACATCCGCACTAAAAACAGATGGAAGGAGAGGGAGTAGGGCCAACAGATTTTCACTTACATGTTATTGGCAATAACATACATTGACATTTGGAGACTACTTCTAGGAGAGGCTGGGGCCACAAGTAGTTTTTTAGATATTCTCTAGTTAAAGAAGGCAAATGAGAAAGAGTTTGTTACTAGGTGTTGGGTGAGACACGCTAATGTCTGCCACAGTCGCTTTTAGGAACTTCTGAAATCTAGCTGACCTAATGTTTAAGTTGCCCTTGACCTATTGCATCTTATGAGCTGTCTTAATGTATTTCTTTAGGTTAGCATTCCATTTAAAGACATTGTTAAAAACATGCTTTTAAAGTTATATTTTTGGATCATTTGTTTTTCATCAGTACACTTTGTCTTGGAACATCAGTAAGGTATTTTAAAATTATTTCCACATTGCCTACAGGCAAATAATGAAAACTTTCATTTTTAAGCCAGTGCATGTATTTTATGCTAATTTAATTTCTAAATTTTAAAGAACATGTTTACTTCATTTTGCTCTGCTGCCAGAATATTCTAATTTTGCTCTCATTTAGATTCTCCCACAATTGTATTGCTCTTAGTGTATATATGTTTTGATTGACAGTCAATGAAAATCTTGCTGGAGCTGAAGGAATTTTCCAGTTTTAAACTATCACAGTAACATATTTCTTTATTTTTCTAAACCTTTGTTTCAATTGGTCAATTTTTGAAAATTTACACACTTAATTAACCAAGGGAAATGTTAACTGCTTGCATTTTGGGGAAAGAAACATAGTATGCTTTTAAACAAGTGTAATTTTTGTGTCAAATTTCTCTTTTAAAAACATTTTGTGATAAAATGCACAGATAAAGTTGCTCATCATGGCCCTCCCTGGTGGCACAGCCGGTTAAAGCACAGCACTAAGAAGCTAAAGCTACTTCAGCATGAGTTCGATCTCTGCCCTGGAGGTGACCCACATGGCGTGGCAGACCTCTCCTGACCCACCGCTGCTCCCCTCAGCAGTGTAGTTCGTTGATCTGCCTGTTATGTTTCCACTCTGTCTCTGGTGAAGCCTCTCACCCACCACACCGCTGACCTGTACCCCAGTTCTGTATGCATAAATAAATAAATCTTTCTTTTTTAAAAAAATTTCTCATCATATCTATTGTTAAAAGTTCAGTTTAGTGACATTACATGTATTCACATTGCTAAGAAGCCATCACCACCCTCCATTTCCAGAATTTTCTCTTTGCCATTAATTAATTCCTCATTCCTTTTCCCCCAGCCCTGACAACTATTCTATTTTCTGTCTCTATGAATGTGACTAGACTGTGCCTATCACTTGAATCATATGGTGTTATTTGTCTTTTTTGTGATTGGCTTATTCACTTAGCATAATGTCTTGAGGTTCATCCATGTGGTAGCGTGTGTCAGAATTTCCTTTCATTTTCAGGTTGAGTAATATTCCCTTGTATGTGTGTCTGCAGCTTGACTGTTCTCCAGGTGATGGATGCTTGCATTGCTTTTACCTTTGACTACTGTGAATAATGCTGCCCAAGGGTTTCTGAGTCTTTTTTGGAGGCAGAAATGTTCTCCCAATGCAGTGGAGGTACACTGGCTGTTTGAAGGATTAGTTGTGTGCATGCGTGTTGGAAGATGTGCTCTCTGTTCAGCATATGTTGACAGAGCACTGGGTCTGATGTTGGCTTTGCTAGACATTGAGTTACCACATAAGAAAGCAGCTCTTCTCCCCCCAACTCCCGACCCCCTACCCTTGGATATATATTTTTTTAAAGATCTATTTTTATTTGTTTATTTTTTTATGCATACAAGAACTGGGGTGTAGACCAGAGCTGTGGAGTTGGGTTGGGTGAGATGATTCACCAGAGACAGAGTGGCGGAACAGGACAGGTAGATGTACTGGAATACTCTGCTGAACAGAGCAGGGCTGGTGAGACAGGAGAGGTCTGCTGCACCATGTGGGTCACCTCCCCAGCCCAGGATCGAACTTGTGCTTCAGTGGCTGCGGATAGCTTCGTAGTACTGCGTTTTAACCCAAAGTGCTACCAGGGAGGGCCCAGACATAACTTTTTTTTTTAAAGATTTATTTAGTTATGTATACAGAACTGGGGTACAGGCCAGAGGTGCTGAGGTGCAGGGGGTGAGAGGATTCACCAGAGACAGAGTGGGGAGCAGAAAAGGCAGATCGACGTACACTGCTGAAGGGAGCAGTGGGTGAGACAGGAGAGGTCTGCTGCACTATGTGGTCATCTCCTGGGCCTAGGATTGAACTCGCGCTGAAGCGGCTGTGATTTGCTTGCAGTGCTGCACTTTAACCCATTGTGCCACCAGGAAGGGCAGACATAACTTTTAACTGAATAATACATATGGTATTGATGGAGTACATAATTTAATTTTTTAATTAAATATACAAAAAAAGAACTTCTCTTTGATAACTTCTGATAATGGTGTCAACTATGATGTGGATAATCAGAACCTCCCTGAAATATTAATGATTCCAAAGTATTCCTCTGGCTTGTTGTCATGTTCTAATATTTTGAAAGGTTGGAAAGGAGGCCTGTTCAGGGGCAGCGGCTAGTGGGAGTGAGTTTCATTTAGAAGGGCCTCAGTGAGTGAGAATGTATCCAGATTCCACGGCAGGGTCCTGCCAAAACATGGAAGGTGTTGTGTGTGCTGAATTTGAAGGCAGAAAATCTGAATTTGTGTCCTAGATCTCCCTCTTAGGAACAAGCTCTAAGTCTACACCAGGAACTCTTCTGGAGGCTTCCATGCATTGACCTGCACAACAGTCCCCTAGGGAGAGCTTCCCAACTTACAAAGAATTGAACCCGTGTGTGGAGCTGAGCTCCTTGCCTCGGTTGTCTCAGTTAATAAATACTGACACCAGGGCTGGTGTCCAGGTAGCCTAACTCTGGCACGGGGACTCATCAGTGCTCTGCTAAACTGTCTTCTGGACATCAGGATCTGGAGGGGGAATTGAGAAGAATCAGTAGATGTGAAAAGTATTCTGGATGGCAGAGCTGCACTAAACATTAGTAGAGAGTGTTGTCATTTTTTTTTTAAAGATTTATTTATTTTTCATACAGAACTGGGGTACAGGTCAGAGATACGGAGGGTGAGAGGATACTCCAGAGACAGAGTGGGGAGCAGAACAGGCAGATCCACGAAGTGTGTCAGGAGAGGTCTGCCGCGCCATGTGGATCTCCTCTGGGGCAGGTGGGGATCAAACTCATGCGGAAGTGGCTTGAGCTTCTTAGTGCTGTGCTTTCACCCACTGTGCCACCAGGGAGGGCCGAGAGTGTTGTCATTTTAAAGACCTTCTTCCCTTCTTACAAGCAAAACCTGGGTTCCGGCTGGTAGTGGGCAAAACCTATTCCCCTGTGGATTTGCAGTCACGACACTGAGGAGTTCATTTCAGGTGTGGACAGTGTGGAGTGCTGGGGCTGCTGTAACGAAGTACCACAAGCTGGGGGACATAGAACAACAGCCATATGTGGCCTCACAGTTCTGGAAATCAGGGTGTCCATAGGGCTTTGTGGACTCTGAGGTACTAAGGGAAGATCTGGGCAGGCCTCTCCCCTAACTTCCAGTGGTTTCCTTCTGCTACATCACCCCATATCTGCCTCCCTGTGTGTTCCCAGATTTCCCCTTTTCTTAAGATACCAGTCACATTGGATTAGAGCCCAACCACTCTCATACACCTCATCTTTTTTTTTTTTTTTTTAGATTCATTTATTTATGCTTACAGAACTGGGGTACAGGCCAGACAGTGGTGGGTGAGAGGACTCACCAGAGACAGGAGGGAGTAGGACAGGCAGATTGACTAAGTACACTACTGAGGGTGTTAGGGTCCGAGAACTCGATTACTGCGAAAGACAGAGCATCACACAAGAATGCAATTCGCAAAGTAGAGTTTATTGGGCTGGGTAGCCAGGGTCAAGCCGTTTCCTGCCAGACACGCAGGACTGAGGGTTCAGGCAAGACCCCGACCAAAGGAATGTCAGGGAATATATAGGCCTTATTGGCTGTTACACACGTCATAGCCCGTGCAAATTCAACTTAGCCAATGCATTCAAAGATTAACAGATGTCACAGCCTGGGTCACAGTTCAACCACCCAAGGACAGGTTTCCAGGAATAGATGTCTTATTTCCTGGTGCCTCCAGTCCAATCAGCCTGCGCCACACCATTCCCATTATCCAATCAATTTAAATGTACATTGTCCCTCTTCAACCTATCCTGCATTCCAGGGGTAGGAGTGGGGGGGGGGGTTCTTGCCTGGGCTAGTTTTGCTCAGGCCTGCGTTACTTCCTCCATTCCTTCAAGGGGAGCAGCCGGAGGGTAGGGAGAGGTCTGCCACCCCATGTGGGTTAGCTCCCTGGCAGGGGATTGAACTTGTGCTGCAGTGGCCTTGGAGAGCTTCATAATGTGGTGTTTTAACCCATTGCACCACCACGGAGAGCCCCCACCTCATCTTAATGAACTATATCTACAAGGCCCTGTTTCCAAATTAGGTCACATGCTGAGGTGGTGCTGGGGTGGGGGTCTGTCTAGACCTCAACATGGGAGTGTGAGGGGGGACACAACCCAACCCCTGATGCCTGGTATCTCCTTCTGGTCTCAGTGGTGCCACGAGTGGGGGTGAAAATGAGCGTGAGGACCTGGAGCAGGAGTGGAAGCCTCCAGATGAAGAGTTAATCAAGAAACTGGTGGATCAGATAGAATTCTACTTTTCTGATGAAAACCTGGAGAAGGACGCCTTCCTGCTGAAGCACGTGCGGAGGAACAAGCTGGGATATGTGAGCGTCAAGCTGCTCACGTCCTTCAAAAAGGTGAGATGTTCTTAGACATTGCCTTGAGGGTTTCAAGGCTGTTTTGGGTTGTGGTATTAAACATGTTTACCCTCCTTGAAACCTGATAACAATGGAATTTTTATCTCCTTTGAGAACTGAAAGAGAGAAATGATCAAGAAGGAGACAAAATGGTTAAGAATGTCCTCCCACCCTTTTAAAAGGTTCCTGGGTGTTGGGATGAGGCTTAGCTGGTGACAGTCATGAAATGACGTGGCTTGTTTTTAGTAAAATGCAGCCAAGTGGGTGGCCAGGAAGATGCTGTGCCAGGACAGGGGACTTGGTGACCTAAGAGACACCTACCATGCCCAAATTACATAAAATCCAAGATTTTGTTTGTCAAGTTGAATAAATCAGAGGGAGGAGGGGCAGCCAGAACTCTGGAGGAAGAGCCTTCTGTGCCACTGCTTCTTGCTGTATCCTGCCACAACCTCATCTGTCTGTGGAGAGCTGGGGTGTCACTGACAGTCCTCTGGGCAGCAGGCTGGCCCCTTGCGGTCGGCAGATCTAGTCACTGGGCTGTGATCCCCCTTTCCTCAAAGAGTTGACAGAACAGTTGGAGCAAACACTCGGTTTCCGTTGGGGGCAGTTTATTTACTAGAATGGAAAAGCACCACATGTCCTGTTGTGTAATGGGAGGGGTGGGGAACGGGTCTAGGCCAACGGCTGTGCACGTTGTCAGCGTGGGAGGAGAGCCTTTCTCCTCGGAGCTCTTTGCTGCCTTGCCTACTGGCGGACTTGGCCCTCTTCTTGTGCTCTCTTTCCTTTATTCACTCTGCAGACCTGTTCATTTTGCATGCATGGATGCGAGAGTTGCATTAGCCACAGGGTATGCAAAATGAGCATTCTTCTCTCCTTGGGCAAATCTGATAAAGGAGGGAGGACTGAGTGAAGGATGACAAAGTGATCTACTATGGGAACCTGTAAAGAGTATTACAGAGAAAGCAAAGTACTACTGAGACCTAGTTGATCAGAGTCACTGTGCTGTGTATGGAACTGAGAAGTCATGTGAGAGGTGATGGATGGCATTGAGATAGGGTCTTGGACGATGAGTAGGAAATTTCAGGGAATAGGAGGAGGGAATTTCCAGAGAACAGTGACCAGCCCTCACATGGAAAAGGGGCACTTCAAAATGAAGTAGTCCATGGAATCTCCCCGTATACGCTTTTTTCCTTCCCAGGGGCCATAAGTCAGCCTGATTTTCTTTCCTTTTCAAGCTGTCACGTATGGAAATTGATTTAGGACCTATTTAGGTTCTCTACTGCTGAAGGTGGGCTATCGAAGGTGGGCAACACTTCCAACATGAGAGCCAACACTCTTTTTATTCTAATGGATGTCCTGGCAATTGGAATAAGTAGCTCAGATGACTTTGCTTCTCACTCTGAAGGGTACAGGGTTCTGGCCAGAGGCTGCTTCTATGATGGTTCCCGCCTGAGAGTCAGCAGCTGCATGCCTCACACCCTGGCACTGGCCTCCTTCCCTCCACCCTTTTTGGATCCCTACTTGAAGTCCCACCCTTTCCTGGACCTACTTCTCTGCTCTTGACCTGTGTCATAGCGATCAGCCTGCAGGACCACACAGAATCATGGTGAAATATCCCAGGTCCAAGTCTGAACGATTTCACCCAGAGCCACAGGGTCAAGTCTTCAGGAGCCTGTCTGTGCTGCCTCAGGGCCATGACAGCCCCCACAAATCCCTGTTGTGAGCCCACCCTTCTTGAGTTTGGGAAGTTCCTGATTCAATTCAGGGTGTCACTGTGGAGCAACCGTGTTGGCCCAGCCTCTGTGGATTCAGCATGATCTTGCCATTGCTGGCTCAGGTTACCCACCCCACCCACACCCACCATTTCTTCAGGATGACTCATTCTCCCTGGCCTTCCCTTCACCGGAAGTGGACCTCTCAAAAATTACTGTCTTACAATATAAATATAGATTTCACATACTGCAGTGTCGACACACAGTTTCCACTGGAAAGGAGTGAGGAGGGACAATTTTGTCACTCTCCAGAAAGATCACGTTAGATTTAATTCCAACTTCAAACAGCCCACTTCATTTTCAGGAGCTATAGCAGTGAGATATAAAACACCTTTGGGAATATTCTGTGTATCAAATATATAGATACAGAAACTCAACTTCAGAGACACAGTGGATTGTTCAGTCTCTAAGTTCTATCAAAATAGTGGCATGTAATACTTGAAATTAGGATGACACATACTATTTATTGAGTCCTGTGAACTAGACACTATTGTTTTATATATAGGAAACATGTGTCTGGGTGCAGACATGTATATTTTTATAGATCTTTTTATCCTTCATACCTGCTCAATGAAGTAGAATCTATAACATCTTCATTTTACAAATGAAGAGTAAAACCTTGCAAAGTTGAATAGCTTCAGGTCTTACTGCTAGTTGAGGGTGGGCGTTGGGTCTGTGAGGGCAACAGTCTTGGTCCAGAACTGGTTTAACCTCTAAACTTGCATAGAGTAGAATATTTCCATCAGCAGGGGAAGTTCTGTTGGACAGCTTGCTCTAAGCTGTGCTATCACTTTGGGGTTGTATAAAGTATGCTCTTTCACTAGACAGAAGACAGCCTATGCACATCAGGTATGACGCTACAGGCCAGTGGTACAGGGTAAAGGGGAGAGAGGATAGAGGACACAAGGTAGACAAGGACATTAAGTGCCACTTCAGATTTGGTTTGTGTCCTTCAGGTGAAGCACCTTACACGGGACTGGAGGACCACCGCGCATGCCTTGAAGTACTCAGTCATCCTGGAGTTGAATGAGGACCACCGGAAGGTGAGGAGGACCACCCCTATCCCACTCTTCCCCAATGAGAACCTCCCCAGCAAGATGCTCCTAGTCTATGATCTCTACCTGTCCCCCAAGCTGTGGGCCCTGGCCACCCCCCAGAAGAATGGAAGAGTACAGGAGAAGGTGATGGAACATCTGCTCAAGCTCTTTGGGACCTTTGGTGTCATCTCATCAGTACGGATCCTTAAGCCAGGGAGAGAGCTGCCACCTGACATCCGGAGGATCAGCAGCAGGTACAGCCAGGTGGGCACCCAGGAGTGTGCCATTGTGGAATTCGAAGAGGTGGAGGCAGCCATCAAAGCCCATGAGTTCATGATCATGGAATCTCAGGGCAGGGAGAACATGAAAGCAATCCTGATTGGGATGAAGCCACCCAAAAAGAAGCCCCCCAAAGACAAGAACCAAGATGAGGAGCCTGCCTCGAGCATCCACCTGAACAAATCTCCAAACAAGAGGGTTGAAGAGCTTCAATATATGGGTGACGAGTCTTCTGCCAATAGCTCTTCTGACCCTGAGAGCAACCCCACGTCCCCTCTGGCTGGCCGGCGGCATGTAGTCACCAACAAGCTCAGTCCTTCTGGCCACCAGAGTCTCTTTCTGAGCCCCAATGCCTCCCCCTGCTCTAGTCCATGGAGCAGCCCCCTGGCTCAGCGAAAAGGTGTTTCCAGAAAATCTCCGCTGGCTGAGGAAGGTAAGCTAAACTGTAGCACCAGCCCTGAAATCTTCCGCAAGTGCACGGATTATTCCTCTGATAGCAGCGTCACTCCTTCGGGCAGCCCCTGGATTCGGAGGCGCCGCCAGGCTGAGATGGGGACCCAGGAGAAGAGTCCCGGAGCAAGTCCTCTACTCTCTAGGAAGATGCAGACTGCAGATGGGTTACCAGTGGGGGTGCTGAGGCTGCCCAGAGGTCCTGATAACACCAGGGGATTCCACGGCGGACATGAAAGGATCAGGGCCTATGTATAAATTCCTTATATTTTTACTACTAGCTCCATTGAAAACCACCTTTGTGTTCAGGATTCTGACAAACACCTGGCATGACACAGCGTGAAATTGAGTCCCCTTTGAAAGATTTTGTATACATGTAGACCTCTTAATTTATATATTTGTAATGTATATGAAATGTCTGGTCCACTATGGTTTAAGACCACCTTGTAGTTCTGAACACCTTTCCTACCAGCATGACTGTTCCTGTGATGACACTTGGTGTGGTGTGGATGAATGTCATGGCTCTGCAGGACTGGGGGACAGCAGACCTCATTTTCGGGGCAGGGTTCTTCCCTGCAATGACTGAACTGTCCTCAGTTGCCCATGCCAGGGTTTACTGAGCGCCCAGAGAGTTCCGTGATGTAATGGCGACTACTATACTAGCAGCATGGTGTCTGGTAGGACCAAATATATGTTTCCTGTCAAGTGAATAAATAATAAAACTCTCGACTGGGAGTGCTGGCTCTGAAGTCATAGACGGTGCCTGACAAAGTCAGTGTCCATGCTATGAGGCCCTGGATAGTGTGTCATGAGGACCCAAGGAGCTTAGCAGGGACCACTTTTGTAAATGTACCCCAGAGCAGCTGTGGGGTTCTCAGGACTTGGGTCAACCTGAGGGATCAGCAGAGTTTTCGTGGAGTTTAAAGTATGATGTCTTGTATCACAATGAATTCTACCAAGAGAATGCAGCTTAGTATAGACCAAATTGTCTAGGGGATATTCCTGGGCTGGCAGCAGTGATGTTACGTGGGAAATTGCTGGAAATGCAGATTTCCAGACCTTTCCCCAGACTTAACTGAGGCAAACATTCTGGGAAACTGGATTTTAACAAGCCCTCTGCATGATTGTCAGGCACACAAGTGTTTGAGGCCCAGAGTATGGGCAAAAGGAATTTGACTTTGCTCTCCCCCGATTATTACTTTTGTGACCTTAAGAAAGTTACCAGCGCCCCTTGACCTCATTGTAGCCCTTCCACATGCTTTATCTTGATGTTCATGTCCAAAGTGCTGTTGACCCTTCACAAATATCAGCGTCTTTCCCTCAGGTTAGTGTTTATTAGGACTGAAGGCTGCCATGGTGTGGCAAAAGGACCACTGGTCTGGATTCCCTTGCTGGCTGATCCCCTGCCAATTTGTAGGATCTTAGACAAGTCACACATGATAGAATTAGTAATTTTTGAACAATGACCAGAAACTAAGGATGTTGCTAAGAGTTTTTCATGTCCTTCTCATTTAACACTCCCAGCATCCACACAAGAAGGTTCAGATATTGTCTCTATTTTATAACAGAAGAAACAGACTTTATGTGGGTTACTAATTTGTCTAAGATTTAGCAGCAGTTGGTAGGGCTGGCTTGAATCTAGTAGTCTGGCTCCAGAGCCCACATTCTTTTCTAAAAAAAAGTTTTACCTCGTTAGCAAAGAGGTCCCTTGGTTATCACAGTATGTCTTTCTATATTTGTGTATACTGCATCACAATCACCACCAAAAGCCTAATTTCCACCTCTCACCAAACAGTTGGCTTCTTTACCTGTTTTACCAACTCCCTACCCCTTCCTCTCTGGCAGCCACCCACCTGTTCTCTGTATTTGCAAGTATTTGTAATACAGTGTTCTCTGTATTTGTTTTTGTTTCATTTTATTTATTTATTTGTTTTGTTTCTTTATCTACCACAGATGAATGAAATCCTCTGGTGTTTGTCTTTGTCTGATTTATTTCACTTAGCACAATTTCCTCATGTTCAATCTGTGTTGTCACAATGGCAAGGTTCACCTTTTTAAAAAATGCTGACTAGTATTCCATGGTGTATCCACATCACATCCTCTTAATCCATCACATCCACTCATCTATCAAGGGGCAGTTAGGTTTTTCCCCAAATCTTGACATCAATAAATAATTCTTCAGTGAGCAGCACGGAGGAGGGGAGGTGCCGGTGGGGGGAGGGGCAGTGCGCATATATCTTTTTGAATTAGTGTTTTCCAGTCCTCCAGGTAATTCAAACTCCATACTTCTTTGCATAGTGATTGTTAATTTACATTCCCACTGACAGTGTATGAGGGTTACCTTCTCTCTATCTCTTCATGAACATCTGTCATTTCTTGTCTTTTTGATAACACCAATCTCAACAGCATCAGGTGATACCTCATTCACATTTCCCTAACAATAAATGATGATGCATATTCTCCTGTGCCAGTTGACCATCTGAATGTCTTCTTTGGAGCTTCATCTATCCAGGTCTTCCACCCTTGATTGCATATGTCCTTTCTATATTTTGGATGTCAACCCTTTGTCCCAAATATGATTTGCAAATATCATTTCCATTCATTAGGATGCCTTTTTGCTCATGGTTTTTTCTTTCACTTTGCAGAAGCTTTTTGCTTTGATATTGTTGCATTTGTTCATTTTACTTTTGTTTCTCTTGTCATTCGGGTTGAATATCCATGAAAGCTTTGCCAAGGTTAATTAATGTCAAGGAGTTTATCACTACTTTTTTTCTGTGTTTGTTATGGTTTTAGGTCTTATATTCAGATGTTTTGTTCATTTTTATTTAATATTTATGTATGGTGTAATTTTCTTTCTTTCTTTCTTTTTTTTTTTTTTTTTTTTTTTGCTATGGCTGTCTGTTTTCCTAACATAATTTATTCGTAATTTTTTGAAAAGACCTTCTTTTCTGCATTGTATGTTCTTGGCTCCTTTGTATAAAATGAGTTGCCCGTATATCGTGGGTTTATTTCTACAGCATCATCGGATGCTGCTCAACATCGCTGAAGTTCACCATGCACATTCAAATCAAAACAGCCACAAAAGGTGCTAATATTTATTCAGCACCTCCTATGTGCTAGGCACTTTGCTGGACACATTTTTATTTATCTTCTCAGTGTTTCTATAAGGTGTTAGATACCACTGTACACATGAAACTGCCAAGGTAGAATAATACTCAACCATTGTGAAAGCAGAACAAATTCATGTCTTTTAAATTATATAGGTTTATACAAAATAGCATAGAATTGTTATCTGGTTAGTGTGTCTCTTAAGATCCCAAATCCTTCTTATCAGCTAGTAAATGCCTTCAGGAACTACCAGTTGTGGGTAATCCAAAGGGCTGTATCTGGACTCCAAGCCACCAGGCCACCAGGCCTCTTGATACTGGTCAGTGCCATGACCCCCAGCCCTAGGCCCGCCCTGTGTTTCACTCCTGGAATGCTCCCACATGTCCCCTGTCTGATCCATCGCCACAGCCAGCCCACCTGCTCCTGCACCACGGGGCATCTGGGCTCATCAGCTCTTCTTGGCCTGGTTCCATCAGGCTGTTCCACCCCTTATGCTCCAGCTCATAAGCTACAACTCTATTTTTAGCTTTGCTCCTGTGAATCATAATTACTTTTAAAAACTACCAACACCCTCAACTTTCTATATGCATACAGATGAATCTGGCCTTCTGTAGCCTTATGAAAGAACTCTGAATTTGGGTCCAGCAGAGATGGTTTATAGTCTTGGTTTTTCCAACAAATTTGACCTTGACAGTAATTTTTTTTTTTTTGAGTTAAACTTTTCTCATCCAGCCAGTGACTAACAAAAGAGGACTCTTAAATGAAGCCAGGTATGTGAAGGTGCCTTGTGAAATAAACAACACTTTGCAGATATTAGTCATTACCCTGCTCTCTGGTCCTCTCCAAAGACAAATCTTCTTTCTATTGCTCGATTGTGTAACCCTGGTCTCATCTTTTAGTCATCTAGAGAGCTTTACAGAAGTTCCTGTGCCTACCCTGAACTGTCTGGCTTTATTGGGTTTGCAGTGAGCCTGGATACCAATGTTTTTTAAAACTCTGGAGGATTCTATTGGGCAGGAAGCCTTGTGAAGCCATGGTCCGCTGGGCATCCCTGTCCTCCATCCCCAAGGCTGGATCTTCGTCTCTTGGTCAGCCTTCTTTCTACACGTGGCCCTTACTCCTTTCCCTCGATCACAGTGGCCAGATGCTGGTCACCTTGTGATGAACCCAAACTTTCTCTCTGGCCAAACCTTTAGCTGAAGCCAGGGCTTCCTGTTTGTTAGCATGGCACTCTTACTGGAATAACTTGACTGGAAAACTCAGTCAATAGTATTTTTACAGATGTTTTCATTATTTTCATTACTTTAACTGGCTTCCTCTCCATGTTGGACCTGATGCCTGCTGGGCATCTCTACTGGAGAGGCTGGTTGAATGTGCCAAGTCGACTCCCCTCCCCCACAAGTACACCCTCACTCCTGACTTTCTCTCTCAGCCAGTGACATTGCCATCTTCCACGCAAGTCTGTGTGGCTTTGTGAAGAACGCAGGTATGGAGTTCCATAGCTGGGGTTCAAATCCTCATGGCCTTTGTTTGACAAATGACTCAACAGCTCTGTGCCTCAGTTTTCCCTCCCATAAAGGGTGAGTGACAGCAATGCCTACCTCAAACGATTTGTCAGGACGAAATGTTTTGGTATTGTAAAATGCTTAGTAACTTGCACATCATAAATGCTCAGAATATGAGGAGGTCATAGATCTATTTTCCCCCCTATTTCCCACATTCAGTCAACAAATGAGTGTTGTTAGTACTAACCCTGATATGAGTCTTCATGCTTCCTTCCCATGTGCTTTCTCAGTCCAGACACCCTCCTCCCAGGCTCTTGCTATCTCCAACCCTTCTCTATAACCTAGTCCCCATCGTGTCACCCAGTCCATCTTACTAAAATAGAGTTCTGGTTACATAACTACTTTACTTTAAAAAAGAAAGAAAGAAAAGTGCTGACTGCCTCTTCTCTAAATGCAGAATAAGGGCCAAACTGCCTCCGTGTCATGCCAGGTTGTGCATCTTGGGGGAAGCCCTGAACCTTCACTTGGTTGATCTACCACCCATTGGATTGTGGGGTGACCTTCTGAGCTGGCTGGCCAGGCCTTCTTTCTGCAGTGTGTCCCTGCCTGTTTCTTGTTTATTCTCCTCACTCCACTCCAGGGTGTGGCTGAGTTGAAAAAGGCTCTGTTTGGGCTCTGGCACAGGGAAGTGAAACACACGAGAAAGCACTTTTTGAAGACACACTGGTCCCTGGTTATTTTTAAATACTTGCCCCAGATTGTGAGTGAGCTTTTTCCAAGAGTTTTTTTTCAGCAACATATTCTACTCCTTATGAGTCATAAACAAGATGGAGACTACCTAGAAACTAACTGCCAAGTTCCAAGGAGTCCAGGATCGAGACAGGTAAGCCTGGCTTCTTATTTCCAACTGCTACTCATCCTGGTGGGTGCTTATCCCACCAGGGTGGCTGCAGCCTGAATCCTCCGTATCCTACAAGCGAGCGTTCCTCAGGATGACAGAGATGTTGCCCCAGTCCTCAGTGTGCATGCTGGTGGAACAATCCCTGCTGGGAACTGGAATAACTGGGGTGGGGATGGGGACATGTTGGAGCCTGGATGCAGCCTCCGGGTGTACTGACCCACCTTCACATGGGCCAATTTGACTTAGAGTTAACACATCCTAAAGATGAAGTTGGAAAGGTTAATTGGGGCCATTCAGAGAGCCCTAAATGCAAATTCCTCCCTTTGCTTTGTTCATGGCGCCCTCTAGTGTCCATCATGGGTCATAGTCCTAGGTCAACTCACCATAATGAGGCAGCTGGGCAGGGCAATTTACAAGTCCATGACGGAACTACAGAAAGATCCTAGTTCAACTTCCAGCTTGGTGACCTGCCAAACTATGATGTCTTCCTCACTTATCTAGGTTTCAGTTTCCTTGACTGTAAAGTGAGACCTGCACATTGCGATCTTTAATACCTACAGTATCAATGTTCTTGTAAGATAAAGGGGGATAATCAATGAAAAGCATTCCACATCATCCCAGCATAAAGAATTGCTCCAAAACTATGTCCTTACTAAAACTCTCAGCTGTAAACTTATCCTAAGTAAGAAGGCTGGGAAAGGTTTATCTAGAGAACCTATCACTCGGCATGATTGTCAATTGTTTACACACCATTTCTTGGTCAGATTATGAACCATGAGGTAAATTCCAAGGCTCTCAGCACAGTTTACAGTGTCTGGTTCATCGCTGCAGCTCAGGAAATGTTTGTTGAATGGATACTGAATAAAAACTTGCAGCCTTAGAAGTAATGTTCATAAATGTAGTGTCTCCAAACATCCAAACAGTTTATCTTACAGGCCATATAAATTATAAAGCTCTTTAATTCAGACTTTTTTTTTTTTTGGACAACTTCACCATGTCCTAGCCCTAGAATATACCTGAGGTTTGTATTCTGTACATGGTCTAAGTCTCTATGGCCCATCATAAGGCTTGGGAAGCATATTCTACATGATTAAGTCTAAGAAGCTGACTTCTGAGCTCTGAACCCCGGGTATGTAGGGAGAAAAAAGGGACGGAGGGATTTTCAAGAAGTCAGGAGGGATTTTCAAGGTCCAGTAGAGATTTTCAGAAGTCAGGCTTAAGAGATCACCAAAGCTATCTCTTTGGGGTATACAACAAGAGTGATTGTCCCATCCTGGAGCACCTGAACACACTGAAAAGTCGCCAGCAAGTTCCCAGATGCCTTCAATTATCTATGAGACTCTAATATGTCATTTTGAGCATCCACAGGGTGAACTTCAAGGAAAGAGCTACTACAAGTATGAATATCTTCTTTATCCCTCAAAGGGATTCTTCTCAGACCACAAGCTAACAGACCTATAACCAAGAAAAGAACAGAAATGAGGCAGTAGATATACAAGTAGATTTGTCTTGTTTTTGAAGACAAGAAATGTCCTGTGACAAATTTTCACTGTTTTTTTTCTTTGAAGGAGCCAAAGTTTTGAACATAAATTTCCAATAGAAACTTGCATGGCCCCTTCACAAGATGGAGAAGCTGATCTTGACATTAAGAATGGATCAGAAGCTGGTAAATGCAGTGTATGTTCTTTGGTATATTCTTAAACAAAATTTAAGGATGATGGAGTCTATAAGACCCCGATCTCCTTTGAGATTAACCTTGCAAAGGAACTTAAAGGAGATCAAATAAAACTTTAATTTGACTTTATACCTGGAAAATAACCAGATTTGGGGGCCATGAAATGATTGGGCAGAACTTCTGGAAGGGACTTAGTCCATATTCATCAAAATCTTGCCTTCTAGGAATATTATTTGTCCTTTAAAAGAAGGTAAACTTGTCATGTTTATACTAGAAAAAAAAATCATAGTGAACAATCCTTTGTCCTGCTTCTTGAACTTTACATAATCATTTTGAGAATCATCTGTGTTATAGCATATCAGTAGCTTATTCTTTTTTATTGCTGTGCAGTATTCCATTGTACCCATGTACCATACTGGGTGTATCTATTCACTGTTGATGGGTACTCAAGTTGTATCCCATTTAAACAATTAGAATTAAAATAGCAATGAACATCTGTGCACACATCTTTGTATGGAAGTGGGCATTTCTTTTGGGCAAATACCTATGAGTATTTTATGTCTGGATTACATAGCAACTGTGTGTTTAGCTTTTAAAGAATCTGACAAACTGTTTTTCCAAAGTGCTTGTGTCTTTTCTCATTCCCACTAGCAGTGTATGAAAGTTCTAGCTCCATCATATCCTTGCCAGTACTGAATTTCAGCCAGTCTAAAAAGTGTATGGTGATAATTCATTGTGATTTTAATTTGCATATTCCTAACATTGGAGATCGTTTCCTAATGTTGAAGATGTTTTCCTGTGCTTATTTGCCATCTGTAGGTCTTCTTTTGTGAAATGTCTGCTCAAAGTTTTTAAAGCATTTCAACAGATTGTCTTTTCAACAGATGGTGTTGGAACAAGTGAATATTCATAAGCAAAATCAGAATCTCAACTTATACCTAACATCATATACAGAAATTAACTGCAAATGAATCACAGACCTAAATGTAAAATTAAAAATCTATAAAACTCTTAGGTTAAAAAAAAAAAAGTAAGAAAAGACTTCGTCTTGGATCACACAACCAAATTCTTTAAAATTTTGATACATTGGAATTCATTGAATGAAAAATTTTGAAAAGAGACTGAGAAGATAAACCACAGATTGGGAGAAAATAATGACAAATAATCTATCCAACAAAGAACTTATATCCAAAAAAATACTCTTCAAACTCAACAATAAGAATTCAAATAACCCAATTAAAAAATAATATAATAGTTTATTTTCACATCATTTTGTGCATTTTTTCATCTCCGTTGTAATCCCCGTGGGCTTCTCATGTGCCATCACCATAGTCCGGTGTATTTCCCTCCCCCCACTGTTTTTCGATCCCATTCCCCACCCCACCCCCATAAAATGTCTCTGGTAGATGGCTGTTCATCATTATTGTTATTTTCTGGTCTGTTATACTCCTGCTATAAGTGAAACCATCCGGTATTTTTCCTTTTCTTTCTGGCTTATTTCACTAAGTATAATCTTTTCTAGTTCCATCCATGTTGCTGTAAAAGGCATGTGTTTATTTTTTTTTGGTTGCTGAGTAATATTCCATTATGTATATGTACCACATCTTTTTAATCCAGTCATCTACTTTTGGGCATTTGGGCTGTTTCCATGTCTTTCCTATTGTAAATAAAGCAGCAATAAACATGGAGGTGCAGGTATCTTTTTGAATCAGTGTTTTTGTGTCTTTTGGGTAGATACCTAGGAGTGGGACTGCTGGGTCATATGGGAGCTCCATGTTTAGCAATTTGAGGAGCCTCCAAACATTTGTTCATAGTGGAACAACCCAATTTTGTTAATGGGCAAAGGATTTGAATATACACTTCTCTAAAAAAAAGATATACCTACAGATAACAAACATATGAACAGCTATCTATATTATCCCTCATTAAGGAAGTACAAATTAAGAACCTCTATAATATACCATTAAATAACTTTTAGAATGACTAACATAAAAAGTTTGATAATAGAAAGTGCTGACAAGGATGTAGAGGAACTGGATCTCTCATGTACTGCTGGTAAAAATACATCATGGAAACAGGAGAAGCACTCTGAGGGACAGTTTGATATTTCCTTAAAAATTTAAACAAATACTTACTATTTGACCCAGCAATTCCAGCTACAAGTATTTACTATAGAAAAGGGGAATTTTATGTTCATACAAAAACCTGTACACAGATGCCAAATAATAGCACCATTAATAATTAATCCAGATAGAGACCACTCAAAAATTCTTGAATAAATAAATAGATTTTATAAAATAACGATGGTACATCCACTAAATGGAATACTACTCAGCAATAAAGAGGAACAGATTTTTGCTACACACGACAGTGTGGATGAATCTCAAATGCATGCTGCTAAGAGAAAGAAGCCAGTCTCAAAAATTAGATAGTGAATGATTGTCTTCATATGACAGTCTGGAGAGATTAACCTACAGGTACAGAGCAGTGGCTGCCAGGGGGTGGGGCTGGTACTGACTATCAAGGACAGCAAAAGGGAAGGTGTTTAGGAATTAGAGCTGTACGATATTGTTTGTGATGGTGATTCCAATCATTTACACACATGTAAAATGTTATAGAACTGTGCAACAACAAAAGCAAAATTTATTGTGTAAAACCTTTTTAAAAAGATATAAAAAGACTGAGTGATTTTAGGTGTATAGGTAGCCTGAACCTATCCCTTTAAGTATCCCAAACTTAATGATGCACTTGGTAAATAAAGCTGAGCCAATCTGGCTGGAACTAAGAGCTAGGGGAGAGTTTAACAGGGAGATCAGAGACTGGCAGCATCAGCCCACATGGAGTCCAAGGAACACTTGGAAAGAATCTACACTTTAAAGATCATTTTGGCTACAATGCAGAGTAGATGTATAATAGTCAATAATGGAAAAAGGCCTTTGTCATTTTTAAAATGATTAAAGAAAATAATAATCATACCTTAAGATGAGAGATAGAAATATTTGGGGCATTTTATTGGAACTAATAACTGGAGCACTTAGCTGAGAAGTAGGAGGCCCCCAAACAGCTTGCTTTTGAAAATGTGGTTCTGTCTTGTGGTTAGAGAGAATTTCCTTGCCCAGTTAACTCCAAGGAAGCAGGCACAGAGCTTTTACAATATGTCTTCTTGGCCTCCTGTCTCAGAATAAACAAACATGATGTCTCCAAGATATTTGGAAGGTCCAGTACAGGGTGACTGGCTCCCAACCACAGACTCTATTTTGCCAGCTCCTCACAGCTCACAGCTTGGGCCCTGTTGCTATAAACAAACACACGACACAGGAAGTTGGGCAAGTTTGAACACCTCCTGTAGCTGGTTTCTTTTCCATCTCAATTCCTCACAGACAAATGAGGCTGGACTTGGCTGAGCAAGGCATCCTGGGAAGGACTAGCACCTCTAATCTCAGAACACATTGGAAAGAGAAAACACTGGGAATCCCATGCCTTGCATTTGAGGCAGCAATAAACCCCCAAGTCAGGGCAGGAGCAGATAAACAGACAGACAGACATCAATTCTGTTGAGAGAGAGATAGACAAAGATAAAGACAGTGATAGAGAGAAAGACTAACTTAAGCCTAAACTTAAGTTTAAACCCTTCACCCCCTTTTTTTGCTGTCCCAGAGGGGGCATTATATTTGGATCCTGGGAAGTTTCTGCACCTTTTCCCTGCTTTGTTTCTACTCTTCAAAGCACTGGTCATCTTGGTCATGGAACAATTATCTCCTCAATGATAGGGTTAGACCTGTCTCTGCTGGAAACACTTGATGTGAGAACAGTGGCCAAGCTCCATGGTGCAATTTCAAGTTCTCTTTTAAATGTAAACCATTTGATATGGGGGTAGCACATTCGGTCCTGTAATCTTTTGAGTACACTACAAAACAAAGGGGAAGCTCTGAGTCACAGGTTTAACTTTGCCTGCAGAACATGGGTAATTATTCTCTTAAAAAACAAAGCAAAGCAAAGCAAAACAAAAACAAAAATAAAAATATAACTTCTGCAAAGTCCAAGATAAAATTCACCTTTAATCAGCACCAGAAGACAGGAGGAAATTCTTGGCTGGTGGATCCTCCTCACATATCACCTTTCTGTGTTCGCGCATCTGTGGTGATATCGCTGGGATCAAGAAGAGGACACTTGGGAAAATAAAAAACAAAAGTATGATCTGATGGGGGCTGGAGAGGTGGATTCATGTCTGGATCCCTTGTCAGAGAGCTCCATATTCTGGGGGATGCCCATGACCACTGGCCCTGCCTCGCCATGTGGTCAACTCCGGGGCAGGCGGGAATCGAACTCATGCGGAAGCGGCTTTAGATTCTCAGTGCTGTGCTTTAACCCGCTGCGCCACTAGGGAGGGCCCAGAGTCTGCTTCTTTATGTAGAAAATGAAGACTTGGTGCCTGCCTCCAAATCCTGTTATTCCAGGGCATCTTTCATATAGCTTAAATTCTCCAGTTTTTGCCCCTGGTCTTGAATTCTCCACTTCGTTCTAATACATATGTCTCCATCTTGATAGAAAGTCCCTGTCTGAACATCCTGCTGCTACCCCAAATTCAGGAAGTGAACAGCAGACCTCCAGATCTGTGTTCTCTTCCCCTTCCCCCTGTGAGGATGGAGTTTGTGGTGGGACCTAAGGGACAGCTCCCCCTTGCTTCTCCAGGGCCCCCTTTGTCTGTCTGTCTGTGGGAGAGGGGTGGGGATTATCTCCTGTCCCCTGCATCTGCCTTTCCTGGCACCTGTCCACTGAGCTCTATCCCCTTCCTACCAGCTCTGTGCAGCCGTGACCCAGGGCAGCACTGAGCAGTGTCTCCAGCGCCCTGTTGTGCCTGCAGATGTTTCTACATGTAGGGGAAGCAGGCCATGTGCTTCTTCTCTCTGCTCAATGTCACACAATTGGGAATAAACACACTGAACTTTGCTATGGGTTGGGAAACTAAAGAAGCTACAACATATGAAAAAGATAAGACAATTTTTTATAACACTTTATTTTACATTTTTACATTTTTTTTCCATCTCAATTGTAGTCCCTGCGGGTTTCCCATCACCAAGTCACCCATGTGCCATCACCATAATCCCATGCACTTCCCTCCCCAACCCCCAGTTTTTTATCCCATTTCTCACTCTACCTCCACAAAATGTCTCAGGTATATGGCTGTTCATTAT
>NW_004567124.1:2466102-2493970 GCF_000260355.1 Condylura cristata
ACTTGTGTGATTTTGCAAAGAACCTCCTGGAAACTGGAAACATGTTTCTTATAAAGTGAGAGACAAAGGAAATGCTTAGATGACAGGAACATAGTTCCCATTTCTGTCTGAGTGCGGTGAGTGGAGAGCTGCAGGTGTGGGAGGGAATCGTTCTTCAGCTACAACAGCAATGTTATATTGAGGGGGGTGTCAACCCACACTTGCCATTTTTTACAGCATTTCTCAAACTTGACTACATATCAGAACCACTTGGTGATCTCTAACAAGACCAATGCCTAAATGAGAATCTCTGGGGACGAGGTCTGGGCGGCACTGCTTTAAAAGCCCAGAGGTGATTCTAATTTGCTGCCAGAGCCAAAGAAACACTCATGTGCAAGGATCGGAATTACCACAGCTGGAAAAGGACAGGCTTGTTGTATGTGCTTGAAATGAATTCTGCAGCGGGCAACCTTGCTCCATCAGGCTCCTTTCATTATCTACTCAGGTGGGTGAAATCTCAGAGTGAGTCGTAAGGACACTGGATTCCTCTCATGCAGCTGCTACAGACGGTCGGGAATGGCAGTACCACCGATCTCAGAGGCAGATGTCAACCACTAAGCAGACTTCTTATTAATGTAAAGAGACGGCATCGCTGTCTTCCAGTGCCTGGTAGCGGGTTCTCCATGATACTAAACCGTTGACTATCGCTCAATTTGAACAGGCAGCTACCTTCTCTCACCAGCAGGTGGCAAAACACTAACGACCAAAAAGCACCGCAAAACAAAGTTAACTCTGCCCAAGGAAAGAGAAAGGGCTGAATAGTTGAGACTGGAAATGTAGCTTTCATGATTGTGTTTGAGACTTTTGTTTCTGGCCCTTTATCCTTTTAGGTAGGTGCATTAAAAACAATCAACGTAGTGAACAAAGGTGGGTATTGGTGGAGAACATAGCCCTACCACATGACCGCTCTCCTCCAGAGCAGAGTAGCTTGGTCAGCATGTGTGTGCTCATGGCATCTGGGGCATCCTAGTGCCCAGAGCAGGGCTGGGCACTAAGCTGTTCTCTCTATAAAGACAATGAGTGGTCCTAGCCGCTCTGCCCAGAAACACGTTTCCACATTATCTTTGTCCCTAGCCCTCCCCACCCACACGGGGAGACTTGGGAAACAACGAATCCATGGAAACAGTGCAGAGTCACTTACATATCAGTTAATAAAACCTCTGTATCCAAGTCCTTTTTTATAAAGCAGGCCTAGGTGCGAGGAGAGGTTGGCAGAGTGGTGGGTGGTAGGAGAGGCGACAGAATACCTTTCCTGATTGACGGGCTGAGTCTCCGCCCAGCTGCGTGGAGGGCCGCCCACCATAGAGCAAAGGGCGCTGCCTACCCCTTGGGGTCCTGGCTGGTGCTGCCTCGGGGCAGCGAGGCACAGGGGATGGGCCTTGGTCAGGCAGGCAGGGATACCTTGCTGCGTCTGTTCCCGCAGGACCGAGCTGTCCTCTGGGCCAGTCACTGCTCCCTGGGGAAAGGGAAGGAGGAGACAGCCCATGGAGTAGAGATGGATGGCTAAATGATGACTAAAATCTCTCTGAGTCACTTAGCTTCTGACTGTTCGCAGGAGAGGGAGGAGGAAAGGTCTGGCTGTAATGACTACTTAGACTGCAGGCATCAGGCTTTTCATGATCGTGCCCTTCAGTGCGGCTCACAGGGAGCAGCCCTGAGACCTCCCTCAGTATCCCGTCTGCAGTCCTGGACCTGGGTGTGGATGCAGCTCAGAGGAAATCCTAACTCCACAGTTTTCAGTGCATGGGGCCAGCCTCCACAAGTCCAGTTTATGCATCCCATCCCCCCACATTGCTATTCCAGATCTTCTTCAGAGTTACTGTCTAATCCCATGCTTACTCCAACTCGCCTCCCGACAGATGGCTTTGCCTTCTAGTTCCCAGAGAATAGTGAGACCATCTGGCACGAAATCCCTCCAACTCCCAGCCTCCCGCTACCAACTTATTTATGTCTGCCACCCCCTACACCCCCCATTTCCTTCCGCCTATCTCAAAGAACATGGGTGCCCCCACAACATAGAGATCAGAATCTCTTCACTTGTGCCAGATCCCCAAGGATTCATGTCCTCCCAAGTCTTTGTTATACCAACTTTCATCTCTCTCTCAAGCTCTTTGCATGTGCAAGTCCCCCACCCCCCACCATAAAAAAAAAATTGAAACAAAACAAAACCTCTCCCTTAAGTCTGTGTGTGACTTACAGGAACACCTGGACCCTGCCTCAGTTCCCTCAAACCTAAATGTGAGGCACCTGTGGAATAAATAGGTGTAGAGACACAGGGGGCTGAGGAAGACGAGGAGCTGCTTCCCATGCCCCACCTGTGGGCTGTGACTGCTCAGAAGTGGAGCCATGAACATAAACACAGGACCCAGCGGCAGCAGCAGGAATGTGGCATTGACCTTGAATTTGTCACTGACCTCTGAGCCTTTGGCAGACCGCTGAGGCCGTAGCAGTAACAGCCTCTGTCCTGGGTTGCCCTGGGCTTCCTTCCTGCTAAACATTGCCTTCACTCAAGGCCAGAGTGGATGTGAGCCAGGCAAGACTCCTGTCCTTTCTGAGGATGAAATAGGGGCAGGAGCCATCGCAGGAATAACACTTAGGGTGAGGGGTGGCAAGTTCAGGGCTGAGGTCAGCCTGGGCATGAGGAACATGCACAGCCTGTAGTCTAGGGGGCTTGGACTAATGTCACTGTCCAGATTCAAGTGGCAGAGAACCCCAAGTTCAGATTCTCTTCTGGGACACATCCAGCCTGGCCCTGGCCCTCACAGTCACGCCCTCCCATGGCTTCGAGCAGGCATTGCTCTCTGCAGTTGCTCTTGTAGGCTCTGACTCAAGAGTGTCCTGGATGCTGGCTCTTCCATTCTCCTAATCATTGCAATGAAACCAGCCTTGTGTGAGCTCATCCTGTGCGTCCAGTAATATGTGAAATATTCTACACACATCATCTCATTTCATTTACTCATTGTTGCTGACTCCATGAAGTAAGTCCTATTATCTGCCTCTCATGGGAGAGGAAAGCAAGACTCAGAGAGACAAGTCATCGCTCAAGTTTATGTAGCTGGTGAGCGATGGAGCCAGTTCTTGAGTCCATCTGTTTGGCTCTGTGCCCTGTTGGTCTGCCCAAGTCTCTATAATGAGTTTGTCCCAACACATTCCAGAGCCAGAATGTCACGTTGCTAATGTGACAAGCCCTCTCTTATCAGGGTGAGCCAGACTCGGTTATTCACAGGGAACCTCCTGTCTTTGCTCATCTTCCCTAAAAATCAAGAGGCAAAAATTAACAAAATTGTATTGTGAGGGAGCATCAATCCAAGGTAGCAACAGTGAAAGAGGAGGAAGTAGAGCAGAGAAAGAGCCAAAGCAGATACAACATGGTCCATGACTAAGCTGGTCGAGGCAACTCTCCGCCATGCTGGTCTCTAGGGAGGCCACAGGAAACTTCCACAATGGCAGCAGATTGCTGGTGGGGAAGGGAGGGGGGTAGTGTCAAGGCTCTCTGCTGCTTCCTTCCTGTCTTGAGTCTCTCCCTGGTGAGAATTCACTTTCTGGACATCTGCTCCCTCGTTCTTCCAGGAGGAGCCTCTGTGGGTGCAGGGCAGGTCGGATGAGGGTCCTGGAACCCTTCCAGATCTCCCTTTAGAGGAGACACAATGGAGGTCAGGCAGAACCTAATGTTCACCGTGGTGTGGCTGAACCAGCCTGCTGGGTGAGGAGGTGGGCATCAGAGACAGCACCAAGCAGGCCCAAGAGAAGTGTGGAAGAGCAGAGCAAGTGGGCTCAAGTTCATCTGGCTTTTCATTTCCTTCAAGGTGAAATCCAAATTCGTTTGTGTGGCATCGGAGCCTCTACACAGGGTGGTCAATCTTTCCCACCTGGTCCTCGGCACCTGCACACTCTCTCCCTTCAGGTTACACTGGGCTGCCCATACAAAGGGAGCTCTTATGTATGAAGGAGAAGAAGACACTTGGCTGAGTGTCACTGTCCTCTGGACCCTGGCTTTGGCGGAAGAACAATGTTATGGTATAAATTAGAAAGATAAGAGACTCAAGAGACTCTTCCTGGTCCTACCAGGTGCCAGAGTACACCCAGGGCACACGGGTGGATTTCATGTGCCCCCTGGCCACCCGTGCACAAAGCCTGGCCAACCATGGTGAATCCCAGGTGAGGAAACAGGCTCAGTGAGATGGAAAATTTTGCCCAAGGTCATAGACCCACTCCTAGGACTTGGTTTCTGACTTGACTTTACCCACCAACATTACTTCACCCTTAAGGCTTAGGAGGGCAACTCAAGCCACCATCCATCTCCCATCCCTTAAGAAACAGGTTTTTAACTTTTGTCTTCAGGTGTTCTAGAGCCCAAGGCTAAGAAGAAAGCCTTCCCTTCTTCCTCCCGTAATCTCTACAAAGTCCAGCCCAGGACTCTGCCAGTGGCCTCAGGGGGAACAACTGCCTGCTGACATCCTGTTTGTCTGTTCTTCCCTCCTCTGCTTATTTTTCCTGCTTTGTTATTCTTTGGTCATTTTTGGTTCTCTTCCCCTCACCCACCCTACACAAACCAAACTTTATTTTTGGTGACTATTTAAAATCTATGTTTAGACAGGGAGATGTTCTACCTGTTTTCTGCACTGGAGGAATGGAAGTGGAGTGTTATTTTTCTACCCTTTCCTGTCCCTCTTCATCCCCATGCTTTCTTTCTCAAATGTTAGACTTCAGCTTCCACAACTTTGAAGAAGCAAACTCAGAGGCAGTGTCTCTGAGTCTGTGTGAATTCCAGATCCTGTCTCCGCAGGAGAGTTCCTTTCTCCTGAATGCTGCTGATGGCGGAGGGAAGACACTAGCCGGTTGGGACGTCCTTATCTCAAGAACAAAAGACAAGGTCCCCACTGAAAGGCTACGTGGGCGCCCCATCTCTTCCAAGATCTGGTGCAGATTCCTTCACAGGCTTCAAAGACTTTCCCAAGAGAGGCCCAGTATAATCTTCCAACTTAGTTCCTGTTATCCTATCTGCTCCTCCCTTCCTGTGATCTGTGCCAGGAAACTCCATGCTGTTTGGCGCTCCGCACTTACATTCTGGGGCTCCTCAGCCTGGAATCCTTTCCCCTTGTGAATTCTTACTGGGGAATAACTCAATGTCACCTTCTCAGAGATCCCCACACCAGCTCCTCCAAGCTGAATCGGTTACGCCTTTGTGTTCCTTTTATTTTTTCTCCTACAGCAAATAGAATGTGTTTCTATTTATTCTTCAGTGTTAAGAACCTCATGTATATGCTCTCTTTGGTGGTATTTGACTCACTGGAAGCCGAGCTTCCTTTTGTGTATTTCTAGTTTCCCCCCTCCTTAAAAGCATCGCATGTACTTAGATTTATTTGTGTTTTGTGTCTGACTCGCTTTTCTTCTGCGAATGCACATGAGCAAATGTGTGTACATGCATGCGAGTCTGTGTGTCTGGGGTATGGAGGAACATTTTGTTAGTTGTAGTACTGAAATGTGATTTCACCACTAGGGTCTGTGAGGCAACGCTCCTGGGGAAGGTGTGAGCTGTAAAGGTTGGCCACTCACATAGTGAATCCCCCTAGGGAGTTTGTGAATCATTTAACAGGTGCCCCAAACCTGGGGCAGGTGCAAAAGGAAGTGCCTGAATCCTTAGGGCAGTGCTTATCAAAGTACAGTTTGTGGAGCAATGGCCTCAGAATCACCTGGGGGGAGGGGGGAGGCCTGTTAAACATTCAGACTCCTGGATCCTGACTTAGGCCTTATGAATCCAGATCTCTGGGGGTAGTCCAAGGAATCTGCATTCTAAGAGACTGTCTGCAGATTTTTCTGCACCAGAGTTTGAGAACCATTGTACCGTGTGCTTTGGAAACTGGGGTTCATGTCACTGTAACTGCTGGTTAAGGTTACTAGGTGTCTTTGAAGTCTCTTGTGGCTGCTTTTCAGGCCTCATTTGTGTGCTCTTTTTGGTGGTAGGTGACGCCAAGCACTCCCCTTGAAACTTTTCATCCCCTTGTCTTCTGTGACACCCTCCATTTCCTGACTTGGGCCTTAATTCTTTTTTTTTAAAAAAAAGATTTATTTATTTATTTATTCATATAGAACTGGGGTACAAGCTAGAGGTACAGGGGCAGTGAGAGGCTTTGCCAGAGACAGAGTGGGGAGCAGAACAGGCAGATTACTGAAATACACTGCTGAAGAGAGCAGTGGGCGGGTCAGGAGAGGTCTGCGGTGCCATGTGGATCGCCTCCTGGGCTGGGGATCAAACCTGCACTGAAGCCGCTGCAGCTAGCTTGTAGTGCTGAGTCCTAACCCTTTGTGCCACCAGGACGGCCCTGCCTTAATTCTTTAATCATTCTTACCATACTCCCAAGCTGGCTCTTCTTCATCCAAATGTCCCTTCCAGCTTGGTTCTTCTCCTGACTTGGCCCCATCTTGACATTCCACTCCAGACCGGCAGCTTCCACTACCACATGGAGATGTGTCTAAACGGATGTTTCTAGTACAGATGCTCTCCTTGGCCTCCATCCTATACATACAACTCCTACTGGAGCTTTCCACCAGGATGGCCCCAAGCAACCGCCTGTTTCTAAAACAGGCAGTTCTGTGTATCTTTGCGTATGTTTCATATCTTTGCAGGAGGTGCTCACTTAGATGCTTAACTGGATACCAGAAGGGTCCTCTTAACCCCATCACTATGTCAACTCGGACAAGTTACTTATCTCTGTGTGTATCCAGGTCTTATATATGAAATATGGGCACTGATATACCTGCCTCACTGGGTTATGAGGATTAGTAGAATTCATGCATGTAAAGGGCTTAGAATAGTCCCTGACAGGGGAAAGAGGCTTTGTACATGTCAGCTATTAATAAAAAAGATATCAATAAGGACTTTAGAAGTTAAGAATCATTTCTACTATCCTGGTCTCCTCCTTTACTCTCACTGCCTTCCCACAGAGCAGTTGTGTTCCATTTTCTCTCATGAACACTTTCCTTCCATGAGATATGCCTGTTCTTTCCCATCACTTCCACTTAGTCATAGAGTAACCTCGTTTCCCCCACACTTGTCTAGGACTTGTTTCCCTCTGAGGCTCCTCTCTCCTCACTTTGGAGGCCCCTTGAAGTCTTATGCTTTATTCCTCTTTATATCCACCAAAATCAACTGAGGGCATATTATCTACAGAACAAGTAAGGTGAAATAATGGATGGATGGGTGGATAAATGGCTGAATGTGTAGATGGACAACAAACAGTGGCCATATAGAAATTTTTGGAGGGCAAGATTCCTTATAAATTGCTATGGTAATGGATTCAAGGACTTGGGAAAGCAAATTCTAGTTAAGGTGAGATTCCCCAGATGGTGCTTCTGAGCAGAAAAACGGGGATGGGCCCATCAATGGTATCCATGTGTTGGAGGAAGCCTATCTCCTAGAATGTTATTACAGAAATCTGTCTACCAGAGGTCAAAATTCAGCCTGTTTTTCTCAAGGAGAGGGCCACTGGACCTGTGGTCAAGGATTTTCCCAACACTGAAGAGAGGGTGCTGTGGTCAGAAAAAAGTATTTTATCCTCCTTTGCTGCCTCTTGTGAAATATTCCCTAGAAACCTCCCCACTTCTTTTCTTTCCCATGGGGACTGAGCTATTTAGATGACTAATTTATCTTAAGGGAGCAGATTAAGGATTGTATTCTTAGAAAGGCTTTGCATTTTGTTTTTCTATCAGTAGTTCATGAATCTGGTTCTGAAACTTCTGTCCTCAAGAGCCCATTCAGCTCTGTAAGTACCAATAACACTGAGTTTCTGTACCTGTGAGGCTGATGACCAGATCTGGGAATCACTAATAAAGACGCAAGGCGAGTTTGGTGGCCAGGGTCACACATCGTGGGGCTCCCCAGCTCCACAGCTGTGTTTTCCAATGACAAGTAATGACCAGTGGAGTCCACTGAAGGAGTTCTGTGTTCAGTGTTGGTGTTCCTGGGAAGTGTTACCTAGCTTCTTGAGAACCCCTTCACCAAGATATCTACCCAACACTAAGCTTTGATAATTCTGTTCTCCTTACTCATTGGCCTCTGATAATATGGAACAGGGATGACAAATGGAAGGCATAGATATTGGCATTTCTACCTATGTTATTTGTACATATTACAGATGAATGAATCATGGCTTTGTTTTCCATTAACTCGCCCTTCAAACTTTTCTCAGCATAGTCTACCAGGAAGATACTGCCAACTAATTAAAGTTGGTAGCTGAGATGGAACATTTTTATTATTCCTGGTCTGAAAGTGGCAGTGACACATTGTTTAAAAAGAAACAGTATCTCAATTGGTGGTATAACACACCAATTTAAAATTCAGTGACTTAGAACTACAATTATAATTTCCCACAATTCTATAGGTCAGCAACTTGGGCCAAATTTAGCTGGGTAAGTCAGCTGACTTTGTTTGGCTATGGTCCTCTGGTGACTTGATGGGGCTGACAGGTCCAAAAGAGTTTCCATTGGGGTTGAAGCTGGCCTTCAGTTGGGCCATATGTCTTTAGCAGGCTGGTCCTGGCTTCTTTACATGCTGTGCGTGTGTCCACAGACTTTTCCAAGGTCTCACTTGTATTACATTGGCTAAGGCCCCCTTGACCCAACAAAAAATTTAACCAAGTCCAGAGTCAGTGTAGAAGGAGCTACATAAGAGCATGGATTAGAGAAGTGTGATTCACTGCCATATTCACTATGACAATATACTAGGGACCTGGGACAATAGGCCCCAGATAGGATGGTAGTTCACTACCAGAAACTAACTTAGTGACTACTGTGAGCCAGACAATGTCCTTGGTGCTGAGGATCGAATGATAAAGGAATTTGGAAGAACTCCGAAGACTGAAAAGGCTCTAACTTGGTGTGAAGAAGACAGAGGAGCATACCAAATGAACAGACGTTATAACTGGATAACCTGGATGAAATATTATCTGTGTGTGTGTGTGTGTGTGTGTGTGTACACTCTAGAAGGAAGAGATCTGGAAATAAATTATTCTGAAATAAATGATTTCTGTCTGACCACAGCACCCTATTCTGAAATAAATAAATAAATCAGAAATAAATTACTCCGAGCATTTCTTCTATTCTCATTTCATGTGGATTTGCACAGCCTATGTTGCAAGATTACCGCTACAGTCATTCATTGTGATAAGTGTCCCTTCAAGCTTTTCTTCTGACTCTAAAACATCCCAAATAATCAGATAAGTATACTTTTACTACCACAAAGAGCTACTTGAGATTTTTTTTTTCCCTCTAGAAACCTGGCCAATTCCAAGACTGAGGCCCATGCTTGCTAACTTGGAGAGTTCCTCCCTGCCTGCATTCCTGCCACCCACAACTGCTCCAGTCCAGAGTGAAAGTTCAGAGGCCAAATACTTACGGTCCAAACAACCTCTCCAGCAGCGATGGCAAAGAGACAACTCCACTTATGAAAACAATCAGGCTTTCCATTTAAATAGCTCTCGAGCATTCTTTTTAAAGTATGTTGTATCCTTTCTCCCATCAGATGGCTCTTAAAGCCCTCTGGCATGGGCAAGGCAGGTAACAGATAGGGAAACTGAGACTTAGTGGCACAGTGACTTTCTTAGTGAGAAACAAGGCTGAAATAACGCTCAGCTTCCTGATTCCAGATCGTGCTTGTTCAGTAGTTCACACTCCCCCATCAGAACAGAATGTCCCCCCCCCCCACCTCACTCCCCAGCTCAAGGGGAGCCTGCTGGTGTTGTCTACTTGACACCTTATGGTTGCACTGATATCCACTTTGCTTCACTTGCAAACTGTAGAAAGTGCAAGGGGAAAACATTCAAGGAGAAAACATTCAACTTTCTCAGGTGTCAGCTTCTAAATCTTTTGTTGCCAAGAGAAGGTAGTGGATTCTCTTTGAACTTCCAACTTCTAGCCCATAAATGGTCCAGTCAGTGACCTCCTAATGGACAAAAGTGGCCCAGAGCCAATTTTACTGTGAGTACCCACCTTACCCCCTCAACACAAAATATGATACAGGAGGCAATTGAATATTAAGCTTATGGGGAGGCCTGGAGACACTGCAATGAAGGAGTCCAGTGAACCAGGAGACGCCCATACTGCCAGAGGGTCAAGTGTGAGGCAGGCCTGCTTTATGGCACCAACCACCTGTGTCTCCCACAAGCTGGCCCTCCTTTACTCCCATTAGCAGCTTGAGAGGGTGATCTTCTGTGTCACCACTCTGTAGCCGAATCTATCTGCAAGCAGGGCTGGACTAATGTCCTTGTTCTTGTGAAATCCATTAAGACTGTGAGAAATGGGATGCCCCTTTCTCAAATTCCTTGCTCTTTGCAGACTTGTGGTCATTCTGGGTAAGAATCAAAGGGACTGACAGTGCTTTCCGATGCAAGCTACTTGATGAGGCTGGCATGCTGGATGAAGTCTCCTCACTAACTCCAAGTCCCAGACCTCTTGCAGAGACCTTGCAGAGAGGAGGCAATGTGGAGAATAACTGGGTATGTGTGAAGTGTACATACCTACCTCCTGGAGGCCCTTACATGAGAGGTTTTCAAGAGGGGCTTGGCCATGTGTTAAGAAATTGTTATGGCAGGAGAGGTGACAGTGACTCCCTCCCAGCTTTCACATCCACATCCAAGAGATGCTGCAATTCATCTTTAAGATTCGGGAAATGCAAAAGACTGTCAAATGCACAAAAGAATGTGCTGAACCATGGTTGGTCACATGACTAAAGAATAGCAGAGCAACTAGAGCAGGGAGGGACAGTAAAACCCATTTGCTTTGGTACTCCTGCTTGGCTGAAAAAGAAACGAGACCAGAGTAGGATAGCAAAGTCCCCAAAGCCACACAGCACTCCATGGCAGAGCTAGGGCCCAGATGTTTCCCTCCCAGGCCAACTCTTGACTTCACTGCTTACCCTTCCCTTCCTTCTACACTCTTTTCTGTTTCTCTACAGCTCTTTTACCTGCCCCAATGCTCCTCTAAGCCAACTCCCTCCTTGAGGAAAGGTTATTATTCTATAGAATCAGTTTAAATGGAACCAGAGACAGCACTGTCACTGGAGTGCACAGGCCAGAATTCTGGGCTGGGATGTCCATTCTGCGCCCTACCACCTTTTCTTGCTTTTTTTTTTCACCTTTTCTTACTTTTGTGGTATTTTAGCTCAGTCTCTGGGATGCATTTTCCTAATGTATGAAAATAAAGGAGGTACAAGTAACGTGACTTCTGGGAATCTGTCCAAGAGCAACATGAAGAATTTATGCAAATATTTAGCTGTGCAGATATCCACCACCACACTGTTAATAGTACAGAAAAAGTCGTAACAACATAAGTGTTCAGCAACAGAGAATTAGTTAAGTAAAGTCAGTATTTCAGGGAAATGGATAGTGTGCAGACACGGAAATGATACGGAGAAATGTGTCTGTAGACACAGGAAATGTTAAGTAAAAGGGGGAGAAACTAAACAGTATATGTAGGGTGAAGCCATTTTTGTTTGAAAAAGTTACATTTGTGTGTATATAGTACTCATATAATATGTAATATACATTACACCATTAATTATATCAATAATATAATTCATTATCTACTATATATCACATATATAGTAACACACATACATATTTTCATCTACCTAGGAGGGTATTTTACTTATGCAATGTAAGGCCACCAGGGATGGTTTCAAGTTGATGAAACTATGGATATTTTACCATGTCTTTTTATTCTAACTTGTCAATATTTTCTAATTTTTTTTAAAAGATGTACTTATTTGTGCATACAGAACTGGGGTATAGGCCAGAGGTGCAGGGGTGGTGAGAGGATTCACCAGAGACAGAGACAGAGCAGAACAGACAGACTGACGAAGTACACTGCTGAGGGGAGCAGCAGGAGGGTCAGGAGAGGTCTGCCATGCCATGTGGATCATCTCTGGGGCAGGCAGTGATCGAACTTGTGCAGAAGTGGCTTTAGCTTCTTAGTGCTATGCTTCTTTATTGCCTCGCTGTGCCACCAGGGAGGACCCAATTTTCTAATTTTTTAAAAAAGAGTTATTTATTTATGCTTACTGAACTGGGGTACAGACCAGAGGTGTGTGGGTGAGGGGGCTGGCCAGGGGAGGTCTGCCACACCATGTGGGTCAGTTCCCTGGCAGGGGATCAAACTCATGCTGCAGTGGCTTCTGAGAGCTTCATAATGTGGTGCTTTAACCCATTGCACCACCAGGGAAAGCCCTATTTTCTAATTTCTTAAATAGTAAGTAGTGGTGTGGTTTTTGATAAGAAAAAGTAATAAAATAAGCTTTATTATTTTTTTAAAGAGGGAACTTGACTGTGATTTTTAAAATGTTATTTTAAAATATTTTATTTATTTTTGCATGCAAGGTATGGGGTGTAGGCCAGGAGGTACATGGTCGTGAAAGGATTCACCAGAGACAGTGGGAGAAGAACAATGTAATATAATTCAGGTCTACTGAATTACACTATTGAGGGGAGCAGACAGGAGAGGTCTGCTGTGCCATGTGGGTCAGCTCCCAGGCTGGGGATCGAACTCATGCCGCAGTGGCTGTAGGTAGCTTCATAGTGTCATAGTGTGATGCTTAACCCCTTGCGCCACCAGGGAGGCCCAACTGTGATTGTTAAATTTCCATTACATTCGAGAATTCTGTAAGGAATCAATGCTCCTTCCTGTTGTGCAGGGAGGGGGAGCAAGCAGAAGGCAACCCCTTGAGTATGGGCAGAGAGAGCTGATGTCTTCCTTGTGCCTGGACAGTGACCTCCATGTCTGTGCACCCCCAGCCCCCAGCTCACGCTCCTCTCTGTCCTAAGGTTACTCATCTTTAGCTTTCTGGTCTTATTTTGACTTACTCTTCAGACATCATTTAAAAGGAATTTCTGCTTAACCACAGCCCCACATGAAGAATCCCACTAAAACTTATTTTAGCTAAGTTCTAGAAGACAGCTGACTTAAATTAGCTCCACTGGCTTTGGAGGAAGCCCCCAAATCCTGAGCTGCGAAGGCAGTTGCTGCTGGTAGGTCTGATCAGTTGGTGGACACACACACACATACACACACAATGTATATACACATAGGCATGGGACATACATACGCTTCCACACACACAAACACACATGCATATCACGCATATTCAACCGTACATCCACAAAGCACAAAGCTCAGTCCTGAACTGACACATGTACCCTCCTCTACTTCAATTTCCAGTGGGAATTGGCTGCTAGGCTGGTTCCTGATGTCTCCTCATGTCTACCCCAGAGACAGAAGGAAACCCCTGTAATATTAGACATGCCTGTAGCTTTGGAGACCTCAGAAGATTCATTGTGTCAAGTTGTAGGTGAGCTGCTTGTTTCATAGGAAGCTTTAACAAACTCAGCCATTTGGGGGTTGCTCCATGCCCCCCTCCTCTCCTTTGAATGCTGATTCTCCTTTCTGTTTCTCTTTCCCCTGTGCCCACCTCAGAGAAACTCTCCCATCCCTCTCATACAGTGGGAAGCTTGTATGGGCTTCAGAACTTGCTTGGTGGCCCCTTGGGAATGCGGGGGTGTGTTTTATATTCCCTATTAAGTTTAACGTCCCCTGAGGCCCCCTTGACTCTTCTGGGTTGGTTACACTTGGCTCGAATCTGGACCCCTGTGTGTAACCAGAGCCAGTGTAGGCAGTTAGGGATGGTGGGAAATGGGGGTAGGGGGCTTTTCCACATTTTTAGAGATAATAGAATAACATCACATTTCAGACTAGGATGGGAATAGTGAGAGGAAGCATGATTGTGAGATCGGTGGAAAAAAGTGGCTCCCACTATCCTAACAGCCAATGGTGGGAACAGCCCTGCCTCAAAGCAGCTCCCTGGCTTAACCCTGGACCACCCTCTGTTACAACATAACTCTCCTGAGAGTCTTGTTTTTGTTTTTTTTTTTTAAGATTTATTTATATATGGATACAGAACTGGGTGTAGGCCAACAGTATGGGGGGGAGGGGTGAGAAGATTCACCAGAGACAGAGTGGGGAGCAGAACAGGCAGATCTACTGAGATACACTGCTGAGGGGAGCAGTGGGCAAGAAAGAAGGGATCTGCTGTGCCATGTGGGTCAGCTCTCTGGCCAGCTGGATCAAACTCTGCTGCAGTGGCTGGTGATAGCTTGACAGTGCTGTCTTGAACCCCTGCACTACCAGGCAGGCCCTCTTCTGAGGTTCTTAAGAGCCATGGCTCTCCCTTCTCAGAGACTTTGCTGCTTTCTGCACTCACAGTCTCTCTTACATTGTGTTTCTGTTAGTCCATGTCAACTCAGAGGTTAACCCCAGCTCTTCCACTGGATTCTAAACAGCATCCCCACACCATAAGCTCAATAGCTTCTGTGCCCACCTCGTGGGCAAGTACTTGAGCCCCCTTTCCCCACCATACATTCTTTTGCTGATGTTTAGCTTCCCACAACCTGCCCCCATGCCTCTCACTCTGTTCCAGAAAAGACCAAGTCCTCCTTTCTCATGTACAGCAAATCCATCCCTTCCTCTGAAGCTGCCTTTAGCTCCCATTCACACCTGCCATTTTCAGGCAAATGGCCTTTCCTCTAGCATCATCTTGAAGGTGAGGACTCCTCTCTCCTTCCTTCTCTATCCCCAATCTGACAACCCCAGGAAGCACAGGACACAGGCTTCTGCTTTACACTTAGCACTGAGTCATAATCAGTTCTCTCTTCTCCAGCAAAACAGTGAGCTGGTGAGGGAGAGGACTAGGTCTTTCATGTGGTTTCCAGCTTGCTCATCACCTGGGCCTTCAAACAGATGTTGAATGAAGTTGGATTGGGTGATTCTGGAGTCAAGGCTGAGTAATGCCTAATATGGAGTGGACTGGACTGCTGATATGTGCCTGTCCACTGAGATCAAGGACAGAAGACTGTCTGTTGGGGTAGAAAGGAATTCATCTGAGATAACTGGGGTGTGGAGGCGGTAGGCAGGGAACACTGCATGACATATCTCTTCCCAGAAAGAAGCCCTGAGAGCCTTCCCCAGGGGCCAGTTGTTTAAGGCCCACCCTCCTTGTCATTCATCCAATGCCATTTCTCAAGTATCAACTACAAGTCTGTCCAGTGCATGATGCCAAGTGGGGAAACCAATCAAGCGCCATGCCCTTCCTGGTCCCCCAGCCAGGTAGTGAGGAGCCATAAGACACATGTGATCATCATTCTTCACTTCAATGCCAGGTGTTTGAGATGAAAGGAAGAACCTTTAGGTTTTTCCCTGGTTTTGTCCAGACTGCCTGCAACAGGGGCTGTGAAATCTGACCTCCCAGAAGCGAGAGCCTGCCAACCTTTGGCATAGCAGAAGGAAACAACAGAGCACACCTCAAAGTCTCCAGTGGATCATCTATCCAGTTGGCTCCTGATCTGGACTGACTGCAGCTAGTGGTGCATGGGCTGGGCATTTGCAGGACAAAGGAGTCCACCTCTGGGTCAGTTCTCAGACAAGCAAGGCAGCCATGGCTGGCCAAGATGTTTGGAAGTGGTGTTTCCATGCAACAACACAACCAGATGTAGGTCCCCAAGACTTCCTCAGCTGCCGCCCCCTGGAAGCTTGTCCTTACTCGTGTCCTTCCTGCCACCTGCAGCCTAAATTTAGTGGCAAGTGCACTACAGCACCTTCCGCTTGGGCCACGTTGCCAGGCCATCATGTTGCTACTAAGCATGGACATGTATGGTCTCCAAGGGCCACTGTGGGGGGAGGGGAGCCCCATAATAAACATCCTGCACCGTGCATGGTCTTAAATTTTTTCTTTCATTATATAAATAATATTTAATTGGGAAACTGCAGGAAAAAAAGGTAAAGAAAATAAAGAACAGTTGTTTTCTCTTCCGTACCAAATTTCATTTTTAATATTTTGCCCAGACTGATTTCTTTGTATTTGAATCATACTTTTATTTTGATAAAACTAAGAACTTTTCAATGAAAATAGATGAGTATGAGGAGATTCTCAGTATCCAGAAATACCACTGGTATATTTCTTTTCACATATTTTTCTGTCCATTTTTTGTTCACAGATTTGAAATCACATCACACAATGTCATATTTTACTTTCTCCACTTACTATTTTACAAAATAAGCTTCAATTTGTTAAGATAATATTTTATTATCTTCACATACTATAACTAGATCACTCCCTTCCTCTAGCTGTCTAGATTGCTTCGAAATTTTGTAGTTATAAATCATCTTATGCAACTTGAGGGACATTTTTATGCCTGAATCTTCAGGGACATTTAGTATTACTTCCTTAGCATAAATCATTTGAAGTTGGATTGTACGAGGAAAGACTATGAATATTTTTTTAAGCATTGCATTCCTTCATACCAAAATGTCCCCAAAACATTTCCAAAGCCTGGATGATTTCATGATCTCTCCCCAGCAGTGCAAGAGAGTGAAGAGGTGGCACTTGGACGTGAGTGAAACCAAGGTCAAAGAAAGAAGTAAGAGTCACAGGTAAATTTTAGCCTCGCGAGAAAGAGCCAAAACGGAGAGTGTGAAGTGTCACCTCTTGCTGAGAGAGCAACTTGTACATTAGGCTATAGGAATGAGAACCATGTGTATTTCCCAGATCAAAGGGGGAAGTCACCTGCTTTTCTTCTACTCATCTCCCTGACAAGGCTCCCAAAGACTAAAGCAGTGCCACCAGCCAGCTCTTGTGGGGACAGATGACTGTTCACTATAGTCACCACCCAAAAGGAAGAATCTGCCAGTAGGAAAAAATCTTAAAAATTCTTCGATTCACGAATTAACACGCTGAAGTTAGGGACTTTGCTGGTGACACAAATTGTTAAAGCACAGCACTATGAAGCTATCCGCAGGCACTGCAGCACCTGAGTTGGCTGAATTTGATCTCCCATCAGAGAGGTGACCCACATGGCATGGCAGACGTCTCCTGACCCACCCTCAGCAGTGTGTTTCAGTAGATCTGCCTGTTCTGCTCACTACTCTGTTTCTGGTGAATCCTCTCACCCTCCCCCCCCACCTCTGGCCTGTACCCAGTTCTTGTGTGCATAAATAAATAAATGTTTTTAAAAAAGAAAAAAAAAATTCTTCGGTTCAGATGCTTTGTCAGATCAGAGCCTAGAAAATAAAACGAGTTGCCTAAAAAGTGATTGTCAACGTGGGGGGAAGGGAGGGAAATGCACGGGACTATGGTGGTGGCACAGGGGTGATTTGGTGATGGGAAACCCGTGGGGATTACAATTGAGATGAAAAAAAAAATGTGAAAAATGATGTAAAAATAAACTTTTTAATAAAAAAAAAAAAAAGTGATTGTCAGCCAGCCAGTGGCAAACCTTGAACTAACCCACATTTGCTAGTCTCCAGTCATTTTTTTTTTAAGATTTATTTATTTATTCATACAGAACTGGGATACAGGCAGAGATGTGGAGGGTGAGAGGATTCACCAGGTACAGAGCGGGGAGCAGAACAGGCAGATCGATGAAGTACACTGATGAGGGGAGCAGCGGGCGGGTCAGGAGAGATCTGCTGCGCCATGTGGATCTCCTCCAGGGCAGATGGGTATCAAACTCATGCGGAAGTGGCTTTAGCTTCTTCTTAGTGCTGGGCTTTAACCCGCTGCGCCACCAGGGAGGGTCTCTCCAGCCATTTTTGATGACAAATAAAAAAACTACTGTACATCACACGGTCTCATATAAAGATTCCTCATACATGTGTGTCCTTGTATACGTTTCCCTCATTGACTCTGGAGGGTGTGGTTGATGTTGCATAGTTGTATGTAGTGCTTGGAAGACATTTTTAAAAATCTGGTAAACTCAGCTTCAGTGTTCTGACGGTGGTATATACATTACTGGGATGAGGAGTTCCTCATGTGTTGCTGGTTTTCTGTTTGCTCATCAAGGAAGTGGATTACCTGAGCTTTCTATTCTCAGGTGCTCTCATTCACCTGGGAAGCTTTTGTGCCAAATGGAGGATTGTCCCAGGTAGGTGTGAGCTTTTTGTTGACATTAGGACACTTGAAATGGGTTGACCCTCAGATATGAACTTGCTGCTAGAACAATGTAATCAGTACTTAAGGCTGAATTTAAAGCCCATCTCTTTCAGGTAAAAACAAACCCCAAAACTTTGATCCTTCCCCTTCTTAGGCAGAAGTGTTCATTTTCTCTTCTAAATTTTGGCTGACCATGCCAGTGGCTTGAACACCCTATTTGAATATGATAATTCTTCTTTTTTAACTTAAAAAAATGCTCAAAGAACTCATACGACAGTATTTGTTCTTTTTGCATCTGTTTTAAAAGTGTGTGATACCTGAAATCCTAGCTTTCAAGGAATTATTAATTTGTTTTAATCAAGGTAATATCACTGCCAAAAATACTGTATTTTTTAAGTATTATTTATTTTGCACACAGAACTGAATTATAGGCCAGATGTGCAAGGGTGATGAGAGGAGTCACCAGAGACAGAGTGAGGAGCAGAACAGCAGGTACACTGCTGAAGGGAACAGCTGGCGAGACAGGAGAGGTCTGCTGCGCCATGTGGGTCACCTCCGAGTCTGGAATTGAACTTGCATTGAAGCATTGCAGCCAGCTTGCAGTGCTGCATCCTTATCCGTTGCATCCCCAGAAAGGGCAAAATTCTGTACTTTTAAGTGGCTATATCAACCATAACATATATTTGAAAAATAAGTTTATGCATTTCTCTGAGATGTGTCTGAATCATCTATAGATATGAGGATTTATGGTCCTTGATACAAACTACAAATCACAAGGGCTCTAAAGTCCAAAGTCGGGGAACCACTGGCCTATTGGCTATATTTACAGTGAATCACAGGCCAAGGCATGTCGCTTGCATTGTCACCTCGCTGTTCAGGTTGGACTATGTCACTCATGTAGACTGAAACTTTTCTAAGAACTTCCTCTTTCATGTTTTTATACCCCCACAAAACTACTGGGTCAATCAGTCAGTTAAGGGGATGAATTAAGTACTAACCAAGCATGACTGTGAATTAGATTCAGAGGAGACACAAAATAGGAGATGCACTTCCTACCCTTAAAGATCTCACTGGGCAGTCACAGAGATGCAGGAATTGTCTCTATAAATGCATTAACGGATAAATGAATTAAGGCTCTGAGAGCAAGTATTGAGAAATAAAAGACTTTAAGTAAAACATTTTAATAGTTATTAGTTAATAAATATAAATTAAATATATAGATAAAATAGAAATATAAATATTTAATAAAATATTTAGATTCTGTGGTTTACAGAGTTCCATATGAGATGAGATGAGCAGACATGAGAGGCTATGGGAATGGAAAAGAAGGTGCTAGAATGTGCTGGTGAGTAGGGAAGCTCTGTAGAGGAGGCTTTGAGTGTGAACCCAAATCGTGCTGAGGTCTTGACTTCCGTCAGCCCTGGAAGGGGCTCAGGGAATATATGAATGAATGCTTGAGTGAGAAAAGCCCTCCAGGACATTTGTTTCCAGGTAGGCCATGATGTGATGATTTCTTAGAAATAAATATTTGGCCATTCAGACAAACAAAACATACTTCTCATGCATACTTGGTCTTCCTCTGCAGTTCCTGGTTCAAGGATCCCAGGAATTTCCTGAGTATTTCATGAGAGAGGTGACTGAGATGACTTTTAAAGGTATTTACAGATGTTAGGAGAACCAAGCATGGTGGTAGGGGATGAAACTTGCAGTTCCATATCCCACCCTAACCCCCAAGAAGACGGTTAAGAGTTGAGTTCAGTTAGTTGTTCATTGCTAATGATTTAATCAGCCGTGACTGCTTCATGCATAAATGCCCCAAGCGGATCTGAAGACTTTCCCCACTGGTGGGCATGTGGAGACTAGAGGACAGTGTGCACCTTGAGGGGGCATGGAAAAGCCACACCCCTTCCTCAGAGCTTTTCACCTATATTCTTTCATCTTTCTGAGCCATACCCTAAGTCACCATAAATGGGTGATCTACTGAGTGAATGGATTTCCTGAGCTCTGAAGCCTTGTTAGAAAATTAACTGAGCCTGGAACCTCTGATTTACAGCCAGTTGCCAGAAACACAGGTAATGACCTGGGCTTACCACTGGTTTCGAACTGGAGGGCAATCTTGGGAGACTGAGCCCTTGACTTGTAGCATCAGGAAGACAGTGGTAGAACTGAGCTAAATTAAGCTGAAACTTGGCCACCCTGCAACTTTTCATTAGATTCCACACACTTTCATTTGAACTGGATCCAGAAATCCTACTTATAGGCACAAAAGGAAAGTCCCATTCTTTTTTCTTTCTTTCTTTCTTTTTTTAGTTATTTATTCACACAAGAACTGGGGTGTAGACCAGAGGTGCAGAGGGTGGAGGATTCACCAGAGACAGAGTGGGGAACAGAACCAATGGATTGACTGAAATACAATGCTAAGGAGAGCAGAGCACGAGACAGGGAGATCTGCTGTGCCAAATGAGTCACCTTCATGGCTGGGGGTTGAACTCATGCTACAGTGACTGGTGATAATTTGATAGCATCAGACTTAACTCCTATGCCACCAGAGACCCAAAAGATTTATTTATTTAAGCACACGGAACTGGGGTACAGACCAGAGGTGCAGGGGTGGTGAGAGAGTGGGAAACAGAACAGGCCATCTAATGAAGTACACTGCTGAGGGAAGCAGCAGGCGGGTCAGGAGAGGTCTGCCATGCCATGTGGGTCACCTCTGGGGCAGGGATCGAACTCATGCTGAAGTAGCTTTAGCTTCTTAGTGCTGTGCTTTAACCCGCTGTGCCACCAGGGAGGTCCCAAGTCCCATTCTTTTAAAGAATGACATTTACTCTGAAATACACAAAAGTCAATTTCTTGAAGAGAACAGTGAATTGAGAAGAAAGGTGCTTTCTTCCCAGGAGCCTCCAGATTCAAAGTCTCTTAGAATATTATTGCTGGGGTCCAGAAATCATGTAGGTCAACTTTTCATAGGTAAGAATCTTGAGGTTCCACTGGTGAAAAGAAGCTTTGTCAGGATCATACAATAGTAGCAGAACCTAGACTTAATCTCTGGGAGGTGGTCTTCAAAACTAGTGTTCTTTCCAGGTTTTCTCGATACCCCAAGAATCCCATCCCTTTCAGTGAACTTTTTAAAAAAATATTTATTTATTTATGTACACATGAACTGGGGTACAAGCCAAAGGTGTGTTGGGGGGGGTGGTGGTGAGCGGATTCACCAAGGTGGGGAGCAGAACAGGCAGATCCACAAAGTACACTGCTGAGGGGAGCAGAGGGCAAGACAGGAGAGGTCTGCTGCGCCATATGGGTCACCTCTGGGGCCAGGGATGGAATGGCACTGTGGTGGCTGCAGAGAGCTCCACAGTGCTTTGTTCTAACCCGTTGAGTCACCAAGGAGAGACCCTTACCCTTACAAGGAGTGAACTTGTCAAAACAACATGTCTAAAATAAGTTTACCTGAGGATAACTCTTCCCCGCCTCCTTACTCTAATCATAATGCTAAGTTGGCCTTCCTTCTCTTGCTATCTAAACATGCCCTAACTAGAAACTCAAAGCATCTCCTGGGTGCAGGCAAGGCTTCAAAGAGATTGTGAACTGACACCCACTATGCCAAAACCATTCTCATAAAGACAGTGTTAATTACAAAATCCAAACCATTGCTCTGTGGACTGTGGGGAGCTCAACAGTGTGGGTGGGAGACGGGAACACTTCTGGAGGCGCTGTCTCCGCTGCTGCTAGTTCTCACCCAAACAGAGGGAGCTGCTTCTGCTTCGACTCATAGTATAAGCAACTAAGCTGGCGCTCTTCCAATGAAGCTGCCACTATTTGGTGAATATTTTTTTTTAAGATTTATTTATTTATTCATACGGAACCGGGTTACAAACCAGAGGTGCAGTGAGAGGCTTCACCAGAGACACAGTGGGGAGCAGAACAGGCAGATCGATGAAGTACACTGCTGAGGGGAGCAGCAGGCGGGTCAGAAGAGGTCTGCTGTGCCATGTGAAAGGGGGATCACCTCCAGGGCCAGGGATCGAACTCGCACAGAAGAGGCTGCAGTGCTGTGTCCTAGCCCATTACGCCACCAGGATTGGCCCTATTTGGTGAATATTTGAGCGGCTGGCTGATCTGAAAAGTCCGAGCGGACATGCTTTCTCAAGGCTCAGGTACCATCTACAGGACAAATGTCCTCAAGAATAGCCCCCGAATTTCCTGGCCATGTGGGTTGAAGCAACGCTGCTGCTTGAGCATGTTCCATTGTGAAGTAACTGGTAAATTCGGAGACCTCTCTCAATTGTATACTTGTGTTGTCACAGTGGTAACTTTTTCTCATCACCATCAAAGACTCCCAGATCTTCTCTGTGCTTTCTCTTCCCTAGAGAGCCTTGCTATCGCCGCCTTAGTTCATTGATCCTGCCACGCAGTAGCATTTATTGTGTGGTGTTAGTGAAGTGTAGTCACTCATTAAGATAACCATGAGGTGATGTACTTTCCAGCGCTGAATCAAGCAGCCAGGAGGCTTTGACAAGGCATTCACTTACTCTTCTGGTCCCTGTCCTGCTCTCTCTGGTCCAGTCTCCTCACTTATAAAGTGAAGGAGTTGGATGAAATGATCCCCTTTCTTTCTGTTTGTGTCATTCAGGAGTCAGGACTAAAACCATATATTGTTTGGGACAGGGAAGTTTAAAGAAATATTAGCTAATACCAGGGAACTGAAGCTCTGAATGTATAAAGTAAACTCTGAGGAATATAGAACTAGACAGAGGGCTCTACTCTGGGGCTGATGGAGGAAATCCAAGGAAGGGGCCAATCTGTTATGTCCCCAAACCCAAAAAAGGAGGCCGAATATTACTGGAGAAGATTAACTGGAGCCCAAGGAGGGGTACAGAAATTCATCAAGGGGCTATGGACTGGGCCTGGCAAGAAAGGAGCATCCATTGGTGTGCTAGAAAGAGCTGCTGAGAAGCTACCGTGGGAGCAATACAGAGGTTACTGGGAAGCTAGCTAGGATACTTGTGGAACTCCCTAAAAGCTGCCCTGGGGGTGTCACTGAAGTTGCTTGGGGTGAGTATGCCCCTTTTGGTCTCCCACCAGAAGAAAATCACAGGAGAAAGAAAAGAAAGCACACCAGGGCCAAAAAGAGGAATCCCTTTTCCTTACTGTGTAGATTCCCTGCAGAAGTTTCTATTGACAGAGCTCAATATCATGCCATGCTGTGGGAGAAAGGGGATGAGAAAAGTTTCTAGCCCACATGCAAGGCAAGGAAGGGCACATTTGGTGAGGAGAGGCAAAATCAACAACTGACACATTATTTTTCTAGGTTTCTGCTATTGTTTATATTATTTTTCTTTGTTTCATCCAATTTTAACAATAAAATGCATGAAATAAGTGGAGCAGTTGCATCATCCCTAACCTAAACATCATCTGAGTCTATCTTGTCATAGCTATTCCCATCAACTCTAGTTTGCAATAAAGGATTGCTCCAGAATGAGAGTGATCCTGGGTAGGATGATCTTTGACCTTAGAACAGAAAACATAGTATAATCATACACAATGATGATGATAAGTATGTCTGTATTTCCATTGACAATATTATTAGTAATGAACTCTATTAGTAAATACATATGCCAAGGACAGAAGTGAATCTGTCCAATTCTGAGACAGAAGATTGAAGGGAGTAAATAAAACCCCAGAGATGGATGCTTCCAGAGGAATGAATAAAAGATGCCAAGTCACCCATGGGGATTACAACTGAGATGGAAAATGGCACAAAATTATGTAAAAATAAAATATTATATTATTAAAATAATAACAGTAACAATAAAAATGCCAAGACCTTCAGATCCTCTTTTTTTTTTTTTAAAGATTTATTTATTTATGCACACAGAACAGGGGTACAGGCCAGAGGTGCAGGGGCAGTGAGAGGATTCACCAGAGACAGAAAGGGAGTAGAACAGGCAATCGCTGAAGTACACTGCTGAGGGGAGCAGCGGGCAGGTCAGAAGAGGTTTGCCTAGCCATGTGGATCTCCTCCAGGGCAGGCGAGGATTGAACTCGTGCTGAAGTGGCTTTAGCTTCTTAGTGCTGTGCCTTAACCCGCTGCACCACCAGGGAGGGCCCCAGATGCTTTCTAATGGTAGTAAATAGCTCAGAGGAGCAAAGCGATCAAGGCTGAATTTAATCTCAAACCAAATATCAAGAACAAGTTGAACAACTGAAATTGTGATACAAGTTCATAGGAAGAAATAAAGATCACTAGGTTGAAATAGTCAAGGAAAAACTTATGATGACAGCCAGGTGGAAGAAAGCTGAGTGATGGGCAGAGTTGTGCATTAAGCGCTGAGGAAATAGGCCAAGAATTGGTGACAAATGAGAATCAGAGTAACTGGTTCCTTGCTCCAGATTGACTAATCTAAGGTTTTGAACTGAGTTAGTTGCCAAAGGGCATGTAATGCACACAGATGCTTACCTTGGAGGTCAACATTCGTGATCTCCAAGTGCCACTGGGTCCCAGACGGCGTCCTTTGAAGAAACATCGTTATATTGACCTTCCCGCCATTTGTGTGATTCTCATGTCAGTGGGTGAACATTTGCTACAATAGAGGATTTTCTGTTATAATATTCAGCTTCTGCTCAGCACATAGTTGAACTGAAATGTTGGAATACTAAGAAAGAAAAACAAATTATCGATAAACTTGTGGTTAACTGTGCAAAGGCAGCCTTACTCCTAAGGTGCCTCAGGTTTATTTGCTTTCGCGAGTGAACGTTGGGCAAAGGAGTGGCCCTGAAGTGTCTTGAGTGTTTGGGCAAGCCGTACTCTGTGTGACAATGACAGAAGTGAAGTGGCTGTTGACTTCTGTCAGTATCACTGCACTTAATATTTCCTTGCATTTGACCTCTGTGACCTGAGTTTCTTGACTTTCCCTCTCTTTTTGCTGGCCTGTGCTTCTCCTCCCATCCCCTGAGAGGTGCCATTCTGTGGGTTTGTCCCAGGCCTCCATCATTCTGCATAGTTCTTAGGCCTTCTTATTTGTTCCTAGGACTGAGATTCCCAACATCATCTGGCTTTTTCTCTTGAAGTACAGACTTGGCTCTCTGCCTTAGATGTGGGCTATTAAGGTAACTCAGCACAAGCATCTCTAATCTAACAATGTTTCTCACCTCACAAACCAGTTGTTGCTTCTGCATAAAAAACAACTTTCCTGCCCTTCAGTGCATAAATGAAGCACCAGAAAGTCCTTTACTTTCCATTCTTTCACTCACCTCTTGGAAACCAGTCACCAAAGTCTAGATATTATACCTCCCTTAACTCCGAGTTTTATCCCCACTCTAGTGCATATGTCAGAACTTCTAGTCTGGACGACTATGGCCAGTTTTAATCATGCAAATGTTTTACTTAGATAAAAAGCTTTATTAAAACAAATCCTGCAAGGGATCAATTTTACGGTGAAGGATGGGGTTAGGCTTTTAGAGGTGAACTTAATATAGTATATGCAAATCTTGATCTGTAATGCTGCATGCCTAAACCTGTATAATGCTGTAAACCAATGTGACTCCAATGAAGAATTTAAAAAAAAAAAAAAAAAAGAATCCTTCCAGACCTTGATTGAAGGTATGCTTCTCTGGTTGGTTTTAATTTGCTTCCTGCCAAGGGGTATGAGCTAAAGAACAATTTCAATACCTATTTCTTGGCTTCCAGGTGCCTAGCCTGTGGAATTAGCATCATTCAAAATGCCTAAATTAAATGGGTCCAGAAATGGGCTTAAAAATCGATAGTGGGCCCTCCCTGGTGGTGCAGCACGTTAGGACACATCACTGCAAGTGGGCCAAAGCTGCTTTGGTGTGAGTTTGATCCCCACCCTGGATGTGATCCACATAGCAACAAACCTCTCCTATTGTACCCACTGCTTCCTTCAGCAGTGTACTTCGTTGATCTGCCTGTTCTGCTCCCTACTCTATCTCTGGTGAATCCTCTCACCCCCAGCATCTTTGGCCTGTACCCCAGTTCTGTATGCGTAAATAAATTAATCTTAAAAAATAAATTAATAAAGATCCATAGTGGAAAGTTCTTCTTCTCTACTGAACCATTTCTCCAGGAATCTCTTTGGCTGGTGGATACTTTCCAAGGTGATCTTTTATGGAAGACCCGGGTTTCTGATGGTTTTCAAATTCTAGCTCTCAGCCTTGTGTTTTTATTCCAAAAGCATTTGCTAGGTAGCATAATATTTCTGTTACTTGTCATCACAAAAAAAGGTTAGAAAAATTGGAAAATTTTTAAAATAAAATGAAGCTATATCTTTCAGCTGGATTTCAGAGTACTTCCAGGGCTGTGCTACATCCATGCTACAAAGTATTGTGTAAGCCTACTATTCACAAGTCATCCTTTCATGAAAGGAGTCACAGCCGTCTCTCTCAGAGCACACACGGTGTTATGTGGGGACTTGCTGATACCACACAAGCGGCAGCAGGGCCTCCATCAATAGTTCTTCATTTAGAAGAGTCTGGTACTCCCCGAGGACCCAGTGCTTGCAGAGCATGTCAGCAGCTATGACACAGAGAACCCATCGGATGTCACAGTGTCACTCTCCATTCCCAGTATCCTAAGGCTTAATTTCTGTCTCATTTTTTTTAAAGATTTATTTATTTGTGCATACAGAACTGGGGTACAGGCCAGAGACTCAGGGGCGGCGAAAGGCTTCACCAGAGACTGAGTGGGGAGCAGAACAGGCAGATCAACAAGTACACTGCTGAGGGGAGAAGCGGGCGGGTCAGGAGAGGTCTGCCACGCCATGTGGGCCACCCCCAGGGCAGGTAGTGATCGAACTCATGCGGAAGCGGCTTTAGCTTCTTAGTGCTGTGCTTTAACCCGCTGCACCACCAGGGAGGGCCTCCGTCTCATTTTTTTAAGTAGAAATTCTGATGGCTTATTTCTCTTCCATGTAGTCAGAGAGCGTCTCACCCTACTTTGGAGAACACTGTTTTATAAAAGGGTGCCTTGACTTGAACTGTGTTCCTCTTGAAGAAACATTCAATTCCTCCTCCTTGCTGCCTGTGGATGTCACCTTGTTTGGAAATAATGTCCCTGAAGATTAGTTCATTAAGATGAGGTCATACTGCATGAGGGTGGGGCCTTTGTACAATAGGACCGGTGTCCTTACAAGAAGAGAAGACCTGCTTAGATTAAGAAGGTCTTAGATAAAGGGTGAAGGCCAGGGGGTGTGGGAGGCAGAGTGGCGTGAAGCATCCATAAGTCAAAGAACACCCAGAACTGCTGGGAAAACACCAGAAGCTAGAAGAAGCAAGCAAGCAGGTTTCAGAGGGAGTGTGACCCTGCTTCACATGCTTTTGAACTTCTAAACTTCATAACTATGAGACAATACGTTCTTATATTTTCCAGACACGAAGTAAAGTTTGTGGTACTTGTTACAGCAGCCCTAGGATACAATCCAGTAGGGGATCCAGAGAAGGAAGAGAGTTGAGAGAGGTAGGGGAAGTACAGGTAGAGCAAGGTGATCCAGAACCCTGCAGTGAGAATTTAGGAAAGAGGGTGGTGTGGACAATGGTTTCAAATGCATGGGGAAGCAGGAGGATGTGAGCAAAGGTACAGGAATGCACTGGCTGAGGGTTTGGGGGCTGGGAGGTGAAACATACCAGTCTTAAGGCTCTCAGGGGAGTAGAAGAAGATACCCCCTGGACTGGGTGGGGACCTGCTGCAAAGACACCTAAATGCCCATTCTTTCTGCTCCTTTGGGTTTCCTTCTTCTGGACTCAAATTCCTTCAGCAGCCTTCTGTTTGGTGTAACTCTCTGTGTTGCTTTCTTTAAGATTTCCTTTTGACCCACTTCTGGGCTTTCAGAGACTTCT
>NW_004567124.1:2494525-2501076 GCF_000260355.1 Condylura cristata
CAAAGACTTAAATTCTGCATAATCCTATTAGACTTGGATGACCTCCTCAAGAAAGACAAACTAAAACAACTAGAAGACATTGTCTCTGGAAAGGGAGCGGGTGGCAGGGACAGGAAGGATCACCAGCATCCTTTTCAATGACATGATTTTATACATAAAACTTTTTATTTTATATACCTATTAAAATAATTTAAAAATGAGACAATACTCTTCTAATTGTGTCACTGACATCCTAATGCACACTATTATGGCAAATGGTAAGCACTTCAAGAGGTGACTGAAGAAAGAGACAGACTAAAAGTGGCATCAAGCATTAAAAGAAGTAATAGAGGACCAGGAATATGGACTGACCCTGCTCTAGTCCCATTTCCCTTGAAGGCATCAGATATTATCTGCTGAGCCCAAAGCAGAGCTGTTCCCTAGAGCAACTCATAAAAAAAGACAGGCACCTTCATTCATTTATTCACTTGGTCATTCGACAAATAATAAACACTGACTTCATGTTCTCTGCTAACTGCTGAGAATATAGAGAAGAACAAAAGAGAAACAGTTTCTGCTTTTAAAGAGATCACAGCTGTTTAATGCATGCATGCCTTAACAAGCTGTAAGATAAATGGCCACCCTAAAATACACAATGTCTGTATTCCAAATATTATCTGTGTGTCACTCATTTGGACATGAAAGGCAGAAAAATGACCTTGAGTATGTCCACATCTTGAGCCCTAAAACCTGTGAATGTGTCACCTTACATAGCAAAAGGCTATTTGTAGGTGTGATTAAGTTAAGGATTTTCAGGTAATCTGGGAGGCATCTAATCACATGCCTCTTTAAAGTCAGAGAAACTTTTCATTAGATTCCAGAGTCAGAGGGAAATGTCACCATGGAATGGTCAGAAAGATGCATTGATGATGACTTTGAAGGTGGAAGAAGCGGCCACCAGTCAAGGGGTGTGGGCAGCTTTTTAAAGCTGGGAAAAGTGAAGAAACAAACACTGTCAACACCTTGACTAGCACAGTGAGACCAGGTCTCCCATACTACACATGTTCTATAATGAACTTCTGATCGACCCCAATTCCTCCCTACAACTGCTCTATCTACAGCCTTTCTCATCCAGTGAATGATAACTTCCAGGTGAGTAGGACCATCATTGACTCTGATATTTTATATCAGGTCATCAGGAATTTTTATAGGCTGAAGCTTCAAGGTACAGCCAGAATTAGAACACTTCTCTACTCCTGTTACTTTGTTCAGATAATCATTGCTCTCAGTTGATACACTTTTTCCCGACGTGACTCAGAGAAAAGCCATGAACTGATCCTACCAAGCACTACATAGACAGAACTCTTGCTCTTTTTCATGAAGTCCCAGTCAGACTGGCACTTACCATTTTCTGATTTTTGTTCTTTAGTTACAATGATTAATCATAAAAACTCATGATGGTGCCTGGCACTTAGTAGCTACTCAATAAATATTTCAGGAATAGATGAAGTTTCTCAATCACAAGATCTTGTATTGGATAAATTCTCCCTTAACAATGCTGTTTGCCATTCTATTTGTTTTTTGAGGTATTTGTTCAGACTCTCAATTTTGGACAGTACTGACTATAACTTTGAGATGACAAAGAATTCAGTGTCCAACAATCCCCAAAATGTTGCCATTAAAAACAATCAAGGAACATGTCTGAAAGAAAACTTGATTCTACTGATTCTACCCTAGAGTCCCACTTCAACTCTGAACTCTAAACTATACTTGTTCCAACATGAATTGGGAATGAAACTGGAAATTCAGAATTCTGAATGTTCACATAACAGTAACAAGTGATGCTTTATAAAGCATCACTTTGGTGAGTACTCATATTCTTAACTCTAAAGCTAGGTCAATGAGTCCTTTATTTAAGACGGCATTGTTAAATCTCTGTATATAAATTGACTTTTTACAGAAAACTAAGTCATTTACGCTATTCAATAAATCCACACTAACTTGCTGGGCACTTAACTTGAGGAAGTAGTATAATTACTGCTTAAGAGCATAGACCCAGAACTACACTAACATGTTGAAACACAGATGTGACCACTTTGTGAATTTCTATAACTTTGTTGCTTTAAGTTTTTAGAAATACAAATAAAATGCAAAGACTAAAACAACATGTTCTGTTACACTGATTCCTAAGCCTAATAAAACATACATTAGGATAAATCTAATTCATGGCTGGATTTCCTTTTCTATTTCACTCATGGGCCATAGAAGGGGTAATATAATCTCAGATCACCCGAAATTATGAGATCTCAAAGTGAGACATGCCAAAGGAAATATGAGGCCAGGTATTAGCAAAAGGAAGCTTACTAGCTTCTCCCAGGGGTGTGCTGACGCTGATTCACAAGAGCTGACTGGTGAATTCTAAAGCCCTTTTGTGAGCTGGTTGATATTAGATTACAAGCTTGCACTCCATGATGGAAGTATTTATACTGCGGAAATTGGTAATTACTATATACCAGAAATGTAGTAATTACCTGTCCCAAACTAAATATAGCAGTTAAAGTTTACCAATACATCACTGGTTGAGTCTCCTCATTGAGAGACTTTGTTGTGTCAATAAGCTTTCCATATTCCCATTTCAATTTTTGACTCTAAACCTGAAGTATTTTAACTTTCTAGAGAGAATAATTTACAGGTATATGTCATTTTATTTAAGTTTGACTTCATAGTTTATTTTCTGGAAAAACAAATTATATAAGCATGAGTACCTTATTAGGTTTTGGCTTAACATTCATTTACAGGACTCATAACTACATGACTTGATTAATAATTGCTGACTTTGTTCTTCCCATCTCATGACCAAGTGCATGGTCTCAAGAACTTAGCACCATGATTGGCACATCCAGGTATGTTAGTTATTACACAGTAACAACACACACATAGATGGGAGGGAGATGTGGTGCTTTGATGAACAAATAAGTTGACCAATATTTATAGCTTAGGAGAAAAAAATTACCTGAAAGTTACTTTTCAGTGGTTTTGATATTGGGGGTCCATGTGCAAGCTGATCCTTTTGCTGGTTGAAAGATATCAAGAGAGAAGTTGATTCTTCACACTCAGAATAACATTAGAGAGTTCTTAGAGAGTTCTTAGAAGAAGTTGATGTTGTGTCAACTTGTAAAACTAAAAAGTGTTTGCCATTTTTTTTTTAAAGATTATTTATGATTACAAAACTGAGGTATAGGCCAGAGGTGCAGGGGCAGTGAGAGGATTCATCAGTAACAGTGGGGAGCAAAACAAGCAGATCGACACTGCTGAGGGGAGCAGGGGGCAAGACAAGAGAGGTCTACTGTGCCTGTGGATCACCTCCAGGCATGGGACCCCAAAACCCAAATCACACTGAAGCATCTGTGACTGGCTTGCAGTGCTAGAACTGGTTTTCAGTGCTGCGCCTTAAACCATTGTGCCACCAGGGAGGGCCAATATTTGCCATTTTCATACTTTCTCATATCTCTTCTAAAAGCTCTTCTAAAAGTTCTAAAAGCTGTTTCATCATTGTCCATTTTCCTTTTACTAACGATCATGATTCATGAGGAAACAGAAGCAATCTATGTCAGACCTTTACTTTTCACTAAATATGTAGCCTATATGTTCCTGTATTTACTTTCACCCTGTTACTACAGATGACATGCCCAAGCGCCTATCTAAGGAATTACAACCTTTTAACATTCTCAAGGATCTAAATCCTACAGGTGCCTCTTTGTCTGTTTCAACAATCCTCCCTCCTCTTCATGAATCTTCTTCTCACAACCCACAAAAGAAGTTTTAGTAGTCTGATCTAAATAAAAAGCCTTCTGCTAACCTGTTGTCATTTTCTAGGTACAATCTTCTTTTCTTTGCTCTCCTTCACACCACCTCACTCTTCACCACCACCCCATTAACTTCTAGTCTTTCTTGATCCTAATTCCCTATAACACTGATGAAAATTGATTTGCCAAGGCCACTACTAGCTTTGATGAGGCCAAACCCAATTGTCACTTATCTGTCTTCTTGCTTCTCTGTCCATTAGCAATATTTGGCAAGACTAACCTTTGAAAAACTACCCTCTCTTGGCTGCTCTAGGTTTTCTGTCTACTTTCTCGATAGCTCCTATCAGTCTCCTTTGCTAGTACCTTCTCCTTTAGTTGGTTTCTAAATTTTGGAGTGCCCACCTCTTGGCTTTAGCTCTTTCTTCCACAATAGCTATCATCTGCTCCCAGTTTCAAAAGTTCAACTTACTTGCCTTTGATTATTAGATTGGTGTCACCAGAGCCACCTTGCAATGAGTTTTATTCTTGATGTTTAGGTCATCTACTTAATATAGCCCCACTTGGCTGCTCATTGGGTCACTGGAACCAGCATGAACAAAATAGAACTCTTGACTTTCTCCTGAAAACCTAGATTCATGATGAGCCCTATTCAGTTAATGGTGCCACCATCAGCCTTGCTGTTTAACATCTCACACTCCATATCCAGCCTACCAGCAAGTCAGTTCTATTTACAGATTATATCCCACTCCCCTCAGGCCCTTCTGCTTTCTCTCTTGGTCATTGATGATTCTTGCCCCAGAAACAGAAAGATCTTTTCAGTATATAAACAAGATTCTGCCAGTACTGCTTGTTCAGCTTCCTAGTAGAAAAACTTAATTGGCTTCCTTTTGAAATGAAACTCAAGTCCTCATTTTGGCCTACAAGGTCTTATTCACACTGACCCCAGCCTGACTTGCCAAATTCATCTTGCTCATATTGTCTTTTTTTTTTTTTAAGATTTATTTATTTGTACATACAGAATTGGGGTACAGACCAGAGGCTCAGTAGCGGTGAGAGGCTTCACCAGAGACAGAACAGAAGGAGCAGAACAGGCAGATCGACGAAGTACACTGCTGAGGGGAGCAGCGGGAGGGCCAGGAGAGGTCTGCTGTGCCACGTGGGTCACCTCCGGAGCAGGCGGGAATTTAACTCATGTGGAAGTGGTTTTAGCTTCTCAGTGCTGTGCTTTAACCCACTGCGCCACCAGGGAGGGCCCACTCATATTGTCTTTACACTTTTCTCCAGCCACAATGGCCTTCATGTTCTCCCACAAGGTGCCAAGGTGGATCTCCTCATGGGGGCTTTGCACTTGCTGTTTCCTCCACGCGGAGTGTTCTGCCCCCATATTTATACTTGGCAAACTCCTTTCTATCACTCAGACCTTGGTTCAAAGTCATTTCTCCAGAAAGAACTTCCTTGACCATGCCAAGTACAGTCAGCCCCTCCTCCCCTGTTTAAGCACATGACTCTATTTTTTTCCTGTACCACTGTCTCCATTGAACTTGGTCACTCCTCCTTCCCACCACTCTGGCTAGAATCAACCTCCATGACAGCAGGTCCTCTGTCCATCTTGTTCTTTTCTGTTTTCCTAGCACGGTCTCACTCGTCATCTATGACTAGTCAACAAATCCTGTACAAGTGAATGAACATTTGTAACAAAGATATTTCTAAATATTACAATAGCAAAGGTGTTGAGATGGTTGTCTACTACAATGCTGAGTGTCCTAAACATAAAACCACACTCACATGAGAAATTTATATTAGAACACAATATCAGGAAAACTTGTCCTCTGTTGAGAATTTATTGTCCATTTCCTTTTCTGGTGTTAAAGCTGTCATTCATTGTTTACATTTTTGTTGTGTCCTGGCTATTAAAAAGCTGAAATCTTTTCTCAAGGACAGAAATAATGGTTGTTTTAATAATGAACATGATTTCTCCCTTTCCTCAGATTTGTTTCCTAGTTTTGTTATCAAGAGTAACAGTGAGATTTGTTTCAAGTTACCTCAGTTACTTTTTGGAAAACAGTGTGATTTTTAACAAAAGCACTTAGAGTGTTTATATTCAGACATAGGCTGGGTGTGGTTGGCTTGGAGCCCTGTGATATTGGATGGTGGCTTTTGGCTCTGTTTATGTAGTAGTGTGAGTAACCTATATTGTTAGTTGAATGACTGATTCATAATGGAATTCCATAAACTTGCTTTAATTTGGGTATGACTTAGCTAGTAAGAGTCCAGCATTCTAGGTGTTAGGGTTTAAGTCATTTGCATTTATTGATTTGATGACCTTAGAGTTATGAGTCAAAAGGTCGATGGATCTTGGGAGTTTATTATTCTACCCAAACTCCATGTCTCAGTAATGGAAGAAATGCCCCTTTAGTTTAGCCTTAAATTGCCATGCTTTGATCTTAGGCAAATTCATGTATGATAGCCTTTTAACTTTCAAAGGAGTTGTTCTTAATTGTTATTTAGGCCTATGGATGGTTTTGAAGTTTATGGCACAATAAAAGACATACTTCTCCCTAGTCTGGCAACTTTAGATGAAGATCTTTTGAAGTTCAGAGTGTTTTGACATTTTAATTTATTTAAAATAGTTATTTTACATAGTTGCCAGTGGCAACAGAATTGGTTAAACAGTTGTAGGCATGTATTAATCCATTAACATTTAATATCTTTTGCTATTTTTACTAAATAGATATAGATGATTGAAATAAATGCATGTGATTAATC
>NW_004567124.1:2501302-2527309 GCF_000260355.1 Condylura cristata
AACTCATGCGGAAGCAGCTTTAGATTCTCAGTGCTGTGCTTTAACCCGCTGCGCCACCAGGGAGGGCCTGCTTTTAATTCTTAATGGCTATGGTGATAGCACACGGGTGAATTAGTAGTGGGAAACCCACGGGGATTACAACTGAGATGGAAAAAGGCACAGAATAATGTAAAAATAAATTATTATATTATTTTAAAAAATCTGTAATGGCCTAAATGCTATATGACATAACACAATTGTATACAAGAATTGTACCTTTATTGAAAATTTTCTGTCCGGTAAGTAAGCATTGTAAGTAGGCATTGCATTAGCAATTTGATACAAAAATGATATTTTCCTTGTAAATAACTTAAACATTGGTACATGTAATTTTGAAAAAGGGTATTAGAGGGAAAAAAATCACAAATTCTTTTTTTCTAGGAAGAAAATGTCTGAGTTTTTTGGTAACTAAATTCAAACATAAATATACATATAAATCCTGTAAGATATGGTGTGAAGTACTCATTTTCAAGATTAAGCTTTTTAGGTATACATTTACCCACAGTTATATTGATATTGGTTGAATTTTTCCTTTAAAGATCTGCTAAAAAAAAAAAAAACAGAATGGTTATTACCAAAAAGTGAAGATATGATAATGTTGGTAATTATGTGAAGAAAAAGAAAAAATTGTGCACTATTGGTGGAATTGTAAATTGGTATAGCCAAATTGGAAAACAATATAGAGGTTCCTCAAAATGTTAAAAATAGAACTATGATCCAGTTCTGAAGAACACTGAAACAATAATTTATAAAGATCTGTGCATGCCTATGTTCATTGCAACACTTATTACAGCAGTCAAGATATGGAAACAATCCAAGTAGCCAGTAATGGAAGAATAACTGATTAAGAAGACATGGTATATAGGCAGAATGGAATCCTACTTGACTGTAAAAATGATTTTCAATGTGAATGGGCCTTGAGGGCATTATATGAAAAAAGTCAAGAGGACAAAGCCCAATCCTGTAGGATTTCACTGATTTGTGAACTATTAAGTAAAGTAAAAACAATCAAACATACACAACACAACAAACCAAACAGATTGACAACAAAACAGATTCCCCAGTGGGGAAGAAGGGAGGAATAGCTTGCTGGTAAGTGGTGACTGGACATGCTGGCATGCATGGTATGATGGGAAATACACAGTTGCTGAGGTAAGAAACTAAAGCTTATACTTGAAACTTAAAAGGTGGTATAAACTGTTACCTCAATAGGAAGAAATAAAATCAGGGTATATATAAGGGTGTATTAATCTATGAGGATAGCTTATGAAAGAAGTTCAAATACTACATTAAAAATATATAATCTTATATCATAGAAAATGACATATTCAAATCAAGTGTTTGTAAGGAAAGCCTTATTAGAATGTCTATTGGCCCTCCCTGGTGGCGCAGCAGGTTAAAGCACAGCACTGAGAATCTAAAGCCGCTTCCGCATGAGTTCGATTCCCACTTGCCCCGGAGGTGACCACATGGTATACACAAGATTAATGTAGCAGAGTGTAAAGCCACCCTCAGCAGGATAGATTAAAGAGTGCTCCCCACTCTGTCTCTGGTGAAGCCTCTCACTGCCCCTGAGCCTCTGGCCTGTACCCCAGTTCTGTATGCACAAATAAATAAATCTTTAAAAAATATATATATCTATTGACTAGGACTTTTCCTTTCAATTATGAAGGCATCCAGTACATTTGAGTGTGGGACTTACTTTGACTTGTTCTGTCTGCAATGTTCTTTCATTAGCATGTGCAGCAAGGATTTTTAATAAGACCCGTGGAGTTCCAGAAGGGAAAGAATATAAAGAGAACAAGTAAAACAATTATTCAGAATTAATAAAAATAGCCTTTATTTGCCATGTTTTCAATTCAAAAAGCAAGAAATTTTTCTACTCAATTTATTTGATAGAGCTAAAATCTTGAAAGTTCATAGTTTGTATATTTCATGATGCCCAGGAGAAGATAAGAAAACTCGTAGATCCAGACATTTTTACTAAGGAGTCAGACACTTAACTGATCCTGGAACCAAATTCCTTGGGTTTATGTGGGTTCCAGGAGAATAGGCTGTTTTCAGAGAGGCAATCATCAGCTCAGTCTTTCAACCATTTGAAAACTCAGGGTCATCAATGAACTCATCAAAGTGAAACTTATAGTCTTTCTGAACTTGATGCATCACAGGTGAATGACAGTCTGTAAGTGCCAAGGAGGACAGGCCAGCAGACCTCTTCCTGTATAACTGGTATACACAAGATTAATGTAGCAGAGTGTAAAGCCACCCTCAGCAGGATAGATTAAAGAAGTTTCTGTAAGAAGGAAAGGATTTCAGAACCCAGAAGTTTTAGTGTTGAATTACTAAGAAAGCTCACACAAGTGTCTATGGTTACATGTAGCAGACGCTGTCTCCTCTCCCCACTTTTCTTTTTACCTCTTTAGTTTTCCAGGATGGAGTCACTGGAGAGCTTACTAGAAATGCAGAGGGTTTTAAAATTGGAGCCAAAGATGACCTACTTATTTTTTAAAAGCTCTTGTGCAATGTGTTTTTTGTTTGACTGTAGCGAGAGAAGAGGGTGTGAGAACTGCCTCAGGTCTCTCATTCCTGGGCTGCGGTATGAGTTCTAGGTAAGGGTGCCCTTCCTGGTGAACTCATGATCACACGTGGCTCTGTAGCTATCTGCCTTGACATTCAAACTAGGAGAGAGTAACCAATGTCCTGAGTACCTCCTTGGACTCAATGACTGTTGGCAGAGTTCCCTGGGCTACCAAGAGCAGCAGACAGCTCTGAAAATTAAGAGGGAAGTCATTGAACATGAAATTCACAAGCAAAGCTTGCCTGGAAGGGAATCTTCCTGTTTGAAAAAGGAATTATTTTATGTGAAAATTTTATATTTTGTGTGTTGATTTTTAATTCTCCTCCTTCTAAGAATCATCGTGTCATCTTGTAGCCATTAACATCTCATGGCCTTGAGTAAACAAATTCCAGTTCTGTTGTCTTACCTGCTCTGGATGGTCTTCTGCCTTTTGGGTCTGTCTTCTCACCTATATACACTCATTGAAGCCCCACCCAACATTGGGTATTACCCACTTCTGTAAAATTGCTATATAATTTATAAGTAGTTATTCTCTAAATCAAGTTATCTAAGTGTGTATTAGCTTTGATTCGCAAGTCCCTTGAAAGTAGGGGCCAATTTATGGAAGTGGTAAGGAGATTAACTTTGTCATCTTATATTACTGAAGATATCTTTACCATGTGTATGTATAATTTACTAACATAATTTTTAACAATGCATTTCTCTTCTGGTTTCATATATTATAAATGATAAAGGCAAAGCAAAACAAAATCATATTCAATATAATAACAAAAATCCATCTCAGACTGATAAATAGCCTTTGCTCTGAAGTGAAGATAAAAATAAACAATGGTGACAATATTAACAAAACCAAACCAAACCTGTCTTGCTAAAAGCTAATAATAGTGACTTTACTCATGTAAGGGCCTTCCAGATCATTTAAAAGAAACTTACTGCTTATTCAAGCCAGTGCTATTTACTTAGTTGCTCTCAAATGGGAATAAGCAGACATCCGCTATCAGATTTCTAGCCTGGAAAAATTCATAAAGTTCATTGGACACAGACACCATGGGGACATCATGCAGACAGTTCATAAAAATAACTTGCCCAACATTTTTGGAACCTGATGTAAGTTGTACTTGTGGCTCTGTCTGTTTCCTTTGCTTTAACCAGTAACAACTAGAGACCAGCCAATCATCGGACTGTGAGGACTTGGATGCTTCAGGGGAGACACAGCACAACATAAGGTTGTAATTAATAACTTAGCAGACAATTACCTGGGGGAGGCAGAGCTACTGGAAAGCAGTTAATATTTAAGATTCCACCATAGAACTAGCTGTACATGGGCACTTATCAAGTCTAGAACAACTTTGTTGATTAAGGTGTAAGTATTTTGAGTAGTACTGTCATCCCAGATCTTCCTACATATATTCCTAAAAAGCCTTAGGCCAACAGCAATTATTACTCTAGTAACCAAAAAGAATGTATCAATCCATTCAGAAATATTTATCCAGCACCTAATACATGCCAACCATGCTAGACAATTCAAAGAGGTTGTCAAAGAAAACGTATTATGATCTCTTCTTCGAAAACAAAATTTGTTAAAAAAATGAGTTATTCACTGGCTGTGATAGTGAAACAATGCTTATTCAGAACCATGTGTTAGTAATATGAGAGGAACAGTTTAACTATGTGGAGGATAGAGAGATCACTTTTAGTTGTTTGGTTATGGAAGGCTCTTTAAAGAAGAGGCACTTTGAAAGGAAGTGTGATTACAAAATATTAAAATACAACACAAATTAAGGGCATACATATAAAGAGCACAGACTTTTCACATACTGACCGTATGAGTTACTAGTACCCAGACAGAAAAGCCTATCAGAGCTCTCACCACCATCATGGGGTGCCTCCTTCCAATCAAGCTTCAGAGAAGTAGGATTTTGCTGGATGACTGTAGACAAAGAAAAATGCTGGAGGAGGGATCATTGTACATACAGACTTGGAAATTGAAAAGCATGAGCCATGTTAGAGGAATGGTGAAGGTTTTGAAGAGTAACTGGGGAGTCAGCTGGAGAACAGGGTTGGGTCCATGTTCTAGAGCCTTAGATGAATGACACATAAAGGAGCTAGATCTTATTCATTCACTGCTGAAAATTTTTGAGCAAGGGAGGAGTATTATGTAAGATTCTTTGATGATGGTAGATTATTGGTGATGGGAGAGGCAAAACTAGAGGTCAAGCGACTGGTTGGGAAACTTCTAGAACATCCCAGGAAGGGATTGTTTTGGCTTGCATTGGCAGGGGACGACAGAGTGTAGCTAACCAAGACACATTATAAAGAGCCAACGAAAACTAAATAGCCCTGGGTCTTGAGGAAGGAGTAGTCAAAAGAAAATTTGTTTGTATAGAACTAAGCAAGAAGAAATTCGTAATTTTCTCAGTTAGTTGTTATTTACTTTACTGTTGTTGTTAAGGGTTAACATAGCCTTAGAACTTTCTCCAAGAACGTTCTGAAAATTTTCTTACAGTATTTGAAAAACTGGAGTTAATCTAAGGAAAGAACTGCAAAGAAAGTGACTGACCTTTCAAACAAAGAGAGTTCTTTGTTAGTTAAAAAGTTGGACTGTTTGTCTTTGCAAATGGGTGCATGCTAGAATAAATATTTTGCAGGGAAAAACAGACTCTAAGGAAGACTAATGAAGATAACAAGTTAACAGCAAATTATTAAGTGCGCTGTCTACCTCTCTCTCCATCCTACCCTCAAATGAGTCCCATTACTCCAGATTTCTGAGTAGCATGAGCTAATTGATTTCATCCTATATTTTCACATGTAATTCGTTTAACAAATTTTGTTTTCGAAGAAAAGATTATGATACGTTTTCTTTGACAACTTCTTTTATCACTTTGGTTATGTGTGTGTGTTGGTTATGGTTATGTGTGCATTTTTTTCTTGAAACCACTTTCCCTGCTCCTGTTGCCCTATCCTACCCTCTCCCCCCATTGCTTTCTCTAAAGCAGCGGGTGTTTCACTCAACAAATAATTAACCGAGCACCTAACATGTTCCTTGATTTACTACAACGTGCTTCAGAGTTTTTTCAACTGTACATTTTGTACAGCCTCATTGCTTAGAGGCTGTTCGTTTCTGGAAATTTTCATATGCGTAGTTTATGCAGTTAAACATCAGCAGATGGAAGGGACTTTGCTTCAGAGAGTACTTGTGTGTGCAGGTGACTCGGTGTCCTTTCAGGGACCAGCGGAAGGAAGGGCGCTTTATTTGGAAAGGCCATGCGGGAGTCAGAGAAATATGAGACCTGGCGTAGGCAGGACCCCGTGTTCTCTTTAGACCGGAGGCTCCACCACCCAGGTAGGCGGGCATGAATGGCCTGGAGGCGAGCTCTGGAGACATCAAGCCACTCACCGATCACCCGCACAGCTCCCCAAGCAGAAGTCCCAAACTTTTCCTCCAGCAGGGAGAGGAAGGGTGTTATTAAGTTTGAAAGGGAAGTCCCTCCCCCTTCCCGGAATCCGATTGGCGAAGCTCAGCCCCACCCCTCCCAGAGCCGCGGACTGATTGGCTGAGGGAGGCGGGGGTCCGCCCCGAGCCGCGGGCCGCGGTGGCCCAGGTGGCAGGTGGGGTCTGAGCGCCAGCGCCGCCGCCGCCGCCTCCCGGCGCGCTCGCGGCTTGCAGACTCTAAAGTTCCCGCGCGGGTCGGGGGCGCCGTGGTTTCTGATCGCCGAACTGTCCAGATTTGGCCATGAAGACCCTCAAGTCTCGCTTGCGGAGGCAGGACGCCCCCGGCCCTACGTCCCCCGGCCCCACCTCGGTCGCCGTCTCCAACTCGGTGAGTCCCGCGGTTGTGCGCGTCCCGGGCTCTCCGCGCGCCCCTCCGGGGAGGCGCCGGGGGTCCTCTGCCTGCCAGCTCGCGCGCCGCCCTCTTGACTTTCCTTCCACCCGTTCGGCGCCGTGGGCGGTAGCGACTCAGCTCTGCGGCGGGAGCTCCGCTTCGGTCCCGAGACCTCGGGGCCCCCGGCTCCCCACATCGCCCTCGGATCTTGTCCGGACGTCTTTCCACCACTCACCCCCACTTCTCCTGGCCGTCGCGATTGAATCTCCTCCCCCTCAGCTCGTTGTTTCTGGATTATCTCCCAGGGCGGTGTCTTCTCCGGCGACCCCGACCCCTCCCCTCTCCCCCGACTCTCCCACAAACTAGGCGGAGGCCGGCGGTGCCCCTCCGTCGCCAGCGCTGCGGACCGGCGAGGGCTGCGAGTCCCCAGTCTTGGTGGGCAGGGCCGCGGACGCGGCGCCACCTCTCCAGAACTTTGGACCTTCCTTGGGTCCAACACTCGCAGCCTTGAGCGCTGGTGGGGCTCGCTGGACGTCGAGGGGTGGCCGCTGTGTCTAGGAGAAAATCTGATTCCTGAGTGAGGGATGGAATCGGGTGTGATTGTGAAGATGAAGCCCCAAAAGGGTGCAAGTGATAGTGAAGTTGGGACGGTGGCTGTCCTGTGATTTGTGTAAGTGTCTGTCACCTGTGGGACAGTTCCGTGCAGGACATGCCTTTGGTGGTGTTCTGCAGCCCGGCCTCCGTGTGTGCTCTCAGTACTCAGGGCCTCTCTTTACTTGGCAGGGGAACAGAAATCTTGGGAAACAGCCTGACTGCAGATGTTGGGATTTAGCTAATTTGGCAGTTAGAAGAATGGCAGTATCATCAAAATTCTGTTACTAAATTGAACATTATTTTTAAAAACTCCAAGAATCAGAAACGAAAGGAGAAGTAATGCTCAAGGCTCTCTTGTCCACTGGAATAGTTAAAATGGATTTTTAAAATTTCACCAACATGATAAGTTTTGGATGTGAATACTAATTCATCTGTCTTTGAGCTTGAGATAACTCAAAAATTTCCTCCAACTATTGCTAGTATGACTTTTCTTCGACTTAAAGGACATTGTGGGGAAAAAAAACTGTAGTTTGCAATTCAAATAAAAAGACAGCTTCAAATGGCAAGATTTTTGATGACTTGATGTTTAATAAAGCAGGATGTTGGCTTATAAGCTCTTAAGCGAGTTTACTTTGTTTCACATTATTTAAAAAAATAATTGACAACAATGCCATTAAATGATATGGAGGTTACTATAGTTGGATTAAAGATTCAACTTCTTTGTAGTACTAGTTGTTTTTCTAGGTCTTTTCTAGGTTTATACCCACACTTATCCCTGTTTCTTAGGTTTGTATTAAGGAGTCATGTCAAATATTGCACCTCAATTTGGTTTTCTAGGAATGAAAACCAAATTTTAGGTGTTATTCAACTTGACAGTTGCATTTTATACATGGGACATGAAGTGCAGCTCTCTGAACTTCAATCTTTAGCACTCGCTAAATTGAGCATTTTGTTATTTTTCTTAAGCTAACAGCATAAAGATAAGGAGAAATACATAGTATAAAAAATAGAATCTGCTTAGAAAAAGTGACCCTTTCTGAGTTTAAGTTAAATATTGGGGATACGTTTCATACAAATTTTAAATGAAAATAAACTCATGGCATGGCTAATAAAACCAAGTCAAAAATTGATAGAATAAAATGATTGTACAGGGGAAAGAGATGACTTTTGCTTTTCTATCTATAATCCATAATCTCTCTCAGTTCAGATTGAGTTACAGGTGTACATATTAAGATTGAACTTTTTTTCTTTTTCCTTTAAACATGTTAAGAATTTTATTTGCTTTTAAATAGACATTTTAGCCTGTTACTTAATATTTGAAAGGATCAAAGCCAGCTAAATATCCTTCTCCCACCTGAATCCTTTATCCTCCCTAGCCCTCCCTACCATGTCCCTCTAAAAAGAGTTTATATAAATAAGCCCATAAGCAAATATGAATATAAATATTTCACTCTTCTTTATCTTCTTTGTTAGCTGTACATATATTGACCAATTCAGAGCATCCCTGTTTAGATCTTTTGCTATAATATGCAAAGCTGATGAAATAAGCCCGTGTCTATTTTCCGTGTGTGTGTATATTCTTGTGGAATCAGTTCCTAAAAGGGAATTCAAGAAAGCATGCATTTGTAATGTTGAAGAATGTGGTTAGATTTCCTTCCATGCATCACTTTTTAAAAATAATAATAGGCGTAAATGGAATTTTTTGATATGCTATATGTGAGAAATTGTTTTTCTCATGCTTTCATTAGAGGCCAGAGGTTCAGAGGGGTGAGAGGATTCACCAGAGACAGCGTGGGGAGCAAAACAGGTGGACTCACTGAAATACACTGCTGAGGGGAAGTAGCAAGCCATGCAGGAGAGTATGGGGATTAGCTCCTGGCTGGGGTTCGAACTTAGGGCATAGCAGTCATGGTACTGAAACTTAACCCCTACGCCACCAGAGAGGCCCTATTCACATGTTTTGATCTTTGGTGGCCTCAGAGGTATATATAATATCTCAGGATGGTTTAAATTATTATTTCTTTTATTCTGAACTGGAGCATATTTTCGTATATATATTTTTATTTATTATATCAGTTTATTTTTACATATTTTTGTGCATTTTTCCATCTCAGTTGCAATCTCTTTGGGTTTTCCCATCACCACGTCACTCATGTGCCATCACCATAGTTATTTTCATATTTTTAAGAGCCCTTTGTGTTGGTCTTTTTTATGAACAGGTTATCCTTTCTATTTATTGGATTTTTGATTCGTTTTCCTATTCATTTGCATTTTCTTTTTGTTAGTCCTTTTAATGTGAATAATATGTTTTTTTAATTAGTTATGACTTTATGTTGACTTTTGATATCTAAGAAGTGGTTATATTTTATACAGTGTATTTTTCATTTGTCATAATGCTATTATATCTTTACCATTAGCATGGAGATGATCATGATTTGCACAACTTTGACTTAAGAAAAAGCTTTTTAAAAATCTATTTTTTCTTTTTTAAATATATTTTTTACATCATTCTTCATTTTGTACACTTTTTCATCTCAGTTGTAATCCCGGTGAACTTCCCACCACCAATTAACCCCTGTGACATCACCATAGTCTGCATGCGCTTCCCGCCCCAGTTGTGATCCTGTTCCTCTCTCTGCCCCTGTAGAATGCCTCTGGTTTATAGTTGCTTGTTGACTTTAGTTTTTACTTTATTACTGTTACTTTTTTGAGGAAAAGTTTTTTTCATAAATATTTTTCTTTATTTAAGTTTAACTGACAACATTAGCAATAGGCTGAGGTCTGTGAATGTTTTATAATATGTGAAATATAGCATATTAACATGCTAAATTATAATTATATGCAGCCTACATGCCAAAGAAGTCATTTAAAATATTCCAAGTACTACCATTGTTATAAATATGTCAATGAGTCTAGAATTCGTTAAGTGGTGAGTATGTATTTATATAAGTTATACAATAAATGTGGTTCACAATTATAAATGGTGAATAATATACAGTTGAGAATGTTTTATTAGTAAAATCTGGAGAGCTAGATATTTTAACTACAAGACAATTTTTATTTTTACATTTATTTTTAATTACAAAATTGGTGCTTCAAATTTTCAAAAGGGATAATTTTAAATAACTTAATGTTATTTCAAACCAAGTCAATTTATATGTACAATTATATGAATAGTGAGAATAGTCTTATTCCATTTTTACCTAGACAGGAAATTTAATTAGAGTTAAGGGGGGTACAGTGAATAAAGTCCTCATTGTGGGTAACTATAGGACAAATGACCTGTAATTCAATAAACTTCAAGGGGAAAAAAATGAACATTAAAAAATATTCAGGAGACATCAGTTAATGGTTGACTTCACTTAGACCCTGATTAAATAATTGTAAAAGGTAAAAGTTTAGGAAACACTTGAGGAAATGTAAACACCCACTGAATAGATAATGATTTTGTAGATCTTTTATTTTAAAATGATTTAAATGTGAAAATGGTAGTGATGTAGTTACATTGATTGGGAGTTTTTGCCTTTCAGAGAAATACATAGAAATATTGGTATTTCTAATCTGATATATTCTATTTCTATTGTAATATTCTATTACAGATGAAATAATGTGAAGTCTGGGGTTTGCTTCACAATAATTGATGGTGGATAGATGGATGGGAGAAGTATGACTCGTAGTTGAGATAGAATTTATCATGAATTACTCTTGTTAGCGGGGTGGGCCATGTCTGTTTTACTTACTTTTGTGGGTTTTTCTTTTAAATATATATGTTATAAATGTTCTGCAATGATGGTTTAACTGGGTGGTCCCTAGGAAAAGGGGAAATTCCAGGTTCCCTGCCCTATCTAGAGGGAGGGTGGAGCTGAGAGAAAAAGGAGAAGAGAGAAGGAAGCAGGATGGAGAGCCAGAAGGAAACCTGAGGAAGCCACATGGAGCAGCAAAGCATCTGATGGAGAAACTGTGCTCGTTTCTTGACCCAGGACAGGTTAAGGCAGATGTGGGTGAGATACTTGTAGGGAGGTGACTATGGCAGTGTTTATATTGATTTTGATTTTGCTCTTTTCCTCCCAGACTTGTCTGGCCATTTCTGACGCTTTTCTGTGGGTCCGGGCCAGAAGGTGCTTTAGGCTCGTAGTGAGCTTTCAGGCCTTGCTTTGGGCCAATCCCTTTTGGGTGGACTTTTGCCCACGAGGGGATGGGTAACTTCAGGTGTTTGATTTAGACATTATATTCTTTGTCTTCTGTATTGTATACTCACTGTATTAAAGTCCCTTTTCATTAAAGTTTTCTATGTTTTGTCTTGATGCAGCGGATGGAGAACCCACTTAGAATAGGCAGGTTTGGGGGTTCAGTGGTGCCCCTTTCTCCCTGCCTTGTAACAATGGGATAATGCATAGTCTTCAGGAATTTTAAGATGAGTTAGCATCCATCACCACACTCAGTAAATCAATTTTTAATTGCAGAAATAAAGAATAGTAAGCCTTAGACAAACAATTACAATTACACAGCATGTCAAGGCTATAATAGACACACATGCACATATTATGTGTGCAAAATAGATACAGGTGCACATGCGGTGGGTGTTTAATAGACGTGCGTGCACATGTGGTGTGTGTAAAATAGACATGTGCACTGAGTGTGCATGGGCAGGACAAGGTCAGGGACAAGGTAGAACCGTGAAGCTGGAGCCTGGGCCAGGCGTAGTCTGAAGGTTTTACCAGGCAGAAGAGCAGCCCGCAGGAGGGAGTGGAGCTGGGAAATTATGTAGTCCACTGAGGATGCATCAGGTTTAGAAAGGAACTTTGGTGATAGGGTAAGGGGGTGGTGCAGAGTGAGGTACAGACAAGAATTTCAGTGAAGGAGTTAGAGCGTGGCAGTTTGCTCTCTCAGTCTCTTTTTTCTTGACTAGAAAATTTGAATTACTTGGCAAACCTAAACAATTCTTTATAGAGATTTCTAACTGGTCAGTGAAGTTTCATTTTTAGAAGTTGTCTGGTTAGTGATTTAACAAGTTCACTGGTCTCCAGTAATTGCCAGCAAAACTTTGTCCTCATCAGCCCTATTTAACTTACTGTTGTATCCGTGGTGAAGAACACTAGAGCTTAAGAATGTTCGATTTAGACTCTATAGCTCATGAATTCCTTGTTTCATCTCTGTCATTTTAAATCCTTTATTGCCTCGTTAGAGATGACTTAAACCTTTGTCTGCCCTGATTCTTAAGGGATATAAGAATGCATGGGCTTATCCATATAAGAGAAGTAAAATTTATTTCTGTAGGGAGTTTGCCTAAAAATGGGTGGTTGATATGCATGTATTGAATTAGAAATAGAATGGTAGGCTCATCTTTGAATATAGCTCATTTTTCTATTCTTAGAACAATGAAAAGCTTTCTGTAACTTTTCAGGCTTAAAATCATAGCACAAAAGAACAAGAATAAGCTAACTTGTTTGTAGTCACAAAAGCAGTTTTGTCTGTTGGACTTTTTTTATTCTCAAGAATCTTGAATACTATTGACGTTTTCTTTATTCTAAATGGTGCAGTCTCCCTAGTGATGCATACAACCTGGATCCCTGTAGTTGAGTAACTAAAGTTCTGGCAAAGGATGAGATGTGATGAACTGGGATTACACAATCAGCTCAGACCTTGTCAATGCCCTGAAGAGAAAGAGGTCCATGACTAAGCCACTTAAGCTAAATGGCTAGCTATTGTTTTAAAGTGGTACTTAAATTAAATTCACCCCATAAAAATCATCCTTGTTCATTGTAGAAAATGAAATATAGTTGAAGATAAACAATAAAAACACATCATCCGCAGTGCTTGCCAGCAACTGTTGGTTATGCCCTTCTTCTGTATTTTAAAGATTCCATTTGCCTCGTTATTATTTAGCCAGCATTTAGTTTACCTTGATGTCATAGTAATGACATAAATACAAGACTTGAATCATGGCCCATTCTAATAAATTTTGTACTTAAAATTATAAGTAATTTGAAATGTTTTGAGCAGATGTAAGTGTCCCATTAGGAATACTTAGTAAATCCTATTGAATTGCTCCTACTGCCAGTATCTAGTATTTCTTGAGCATGCATGTCCCAGGCATTATTCTAAATGCTTTATGTTGACTCCCTTGGTCCTTATAGCAACCATAAGCAGTAGGTACTGTTGCTGTTATTTTATAGATGATGCTCAAGAATTCACCTGCCCAAGATGCCATAATTAATACGGGGAGAGCTGGTAGCCTGATTTTGGAACTCTTGTCCTTTTATGTTGTGAACAGATATAATTTCAAATTTAAAGCCCTGGAATTTGTACCTTAAGCCATTTACTGGAAAAGTACAGCAGGTTAAATTGCAGTACTGCAAGGCTAGCCATAGCCACTTCATTGCAAATTCGATCCCCAGTCCTGGAGGTGACCCACATGACATGGCAGGCCTCTCCTGTCTTGCCTACTGCTCTCCTTAGCAGTGTACTTAATCTGTGTGTTCTACTCGCCACTCTGTCTCTGGTGAATCCTCCATACCTCAGTTCTGTATGCATAAATAAATCTTTAAAAAATCCTAAATTCAAGTCCCACCATTTAAAAAAAAAAAAAAGGAAAGGGAGGGATGTTTGAGGGGGGAAGAATGGACTTTCAGCCTTTCATGGTAAATCTTGAAATCAACTTATAACCAAATTTCTTTCTTCCCAGCAGTGTATAAAATTGTTGCAGTGCTATTTTCTTCTAATAATAAATAGTGTTATTGAAATGTTTGTTAATCTGATACAAAAAGAGTATTGCATTAAGTCTGTGTTTTTTATTTCTGGGCAGTGTGAACATATTTCTAAACCATTGCCACTGACTTCATATCTCAAGAATTGTGTTATATGTCCTTTGAGCATTTTCTATTGGTGCCATATATATATTAATCTTCAAGAGATTTACACCGTGAATTTTGCAACTTTGAGAGTAGTGTGTGTCTCTCACAGACATAAAACATAGTCTGTCAGCACACAGTTGTGTTTCTGCCATTTCCTTTATATTTCAAATGGTTTTGTTTCATGTATTTAATTTTATGATAAATGATTCATTAAAATTCTCGACTATTTTACATTCATTGTAAAGAAGTGCAGCTATTGGTATTGGTTTGTTCCATTATAACTTTTGTCTTGAATTCTACATTTTTCATCACATTATCGATTTTCCCATTTTCTTTTCACCTTTTTGATTGATGTGAATATTTATCCAGTGTATAAGCATCATCTCTGGTTTTAGACATTAAGAAGACCACATGGATGAAGTTAGTTCTGAGATTCTGGTATAGCTAAAAGTTGATATGTGTGTCTCTAAGAGAATATATATGTTTTGGGGGAATAGTATGTTTTTAATAGTGACCTCATTGATGTGTGTCAAAGTTTGACATTACCTCTGTAGTGGGTTGTCCCTTTCAGATGCACTAATAATTTTTTTAGAATCTCGGTGAATTTTAATAATTCAGTCCTCTAGCTGGTTCTTGTAATTGTGTGGTGTTTGTGCTGTGGCACTGGCCTTGTGTTGGGCTCTGGTGAGGCTAGCACATTCTGATCTCTCCAGTCCTGCCCACCAGGAATAGCCCACAAACACTGATTTTTGTGTGAGAGATTTTTTTTTTTTGAAAAGAGAGTTCTTTTTTGATTCATCTCTTTTTTTGGTGTGTGAGTTCCATTTTTAAAATGAACATTTTATACTTAAAAAAGCACTTATGAAATGTACATAGCATTTATGGTAATGGATAATTAAATAATTACAGAAAATAGAATGCTTTCTCAGCTTTAGAAAGGCAAATTGGTCAAACAATGTCTGTCCATTCATAGCTTTTGAAGCTGTACCTAGAGCCTTCTGAAGGGGCAGGGCAAAGGGTTAGCGGCTCAGACTCAGCAGTCTGGGGGACCTGAGTTTGAATCTCTCTGCTCTGGTCATGACCAGCTTCATGACCTCAGGTTGTTATTTCTTCACATGGAAAATGGTGTTAAGTGTAGTTTAGGATGCACTTAATGTTGGTTCTTATCATTACTACTGAAAATCTTACCAGGGTCCTTTCAGTTTTGTCCTTTATTACCAGAGGAACTTCATTCTTTCTGCTCTTTGGCTTTCCAGCTAATACATGCCCTCCTGGACTTTTATATACCCTGGGTCTACAGAAGATCATCTGCTCTAGCCTTCCACCCTCAGGGAGATATGTGGTCTCTGTTTTTCATTTCATTAAAAAAAAAATACTTGAGTGTCTAGGTTATGCTGGGGGAAATGGAAGATGAGGAAGGTAAGCAGCTCCCAGTGTTGCTAAGTGTTGCAAGGGGACTCTGTAAACAGATGATATAAAGTAGTGACTGCTGTGATAGAGGGGTGTACACCTGCTGTCTGGGCTGAGGAGACTGGAGGTGTTTTGTAGGATGAGCTGCTGCTGCTGCTTCTAATTTTCTTTCGATTGAGGTAAGGTTCACACAATGTAAACTTCCTCAATTCAAGATGAGCAATGGGATATTCACAGTGCTGTGTAATAACCATCTCTACTTGGTTCTGAAACATTTTCATCACCCCAGAACGTATCCATCAAACACCTGCTCCCCCCCTCTCCTCCCCTAGCAACCGTCAACTTGCAGGGTGAGTTTTACTCTGAGGCTTAAAGAACTGGGTACATTGATCCAGGAAAGAATACAATTCTTTTCAAAAAGTCCAAGAGCAAAGCCTGAAGAGAAGAAATGTCACAGCGTTAGGGTCAGGGGCAATTGGTCACTCTGCTCAGTTCAGCTTTGGTGATGCAGAGTAACAAATAGACCAGGGAATCGAGTGGGAGGTAGGCAGGAGGTGAAGCTGGGCTTAAGTCTCGGAATTGCTTAAAATAGGCCATATTTTAAGAATGTTGGACTTTGTCCTTTGTATCCAGAAGTGAGAAACACATGATAAAATGTGTTTTAGATGGATTACTTTGGAAGTTTTGCTGAGGATGGATTTGAGGGGATCAAGCTCAGAGGCAGTAACTTATTTATGCAACGATTGCAGTAGAACACGCAAGAATTAGTGAGGGCCTGAGTCATTACAACCCTGGAAGGGAAGGAGAGGAGGACTTGGTTACAGGTCACCTGAGACTTAGAGAGGTTCTGGCTTGCTAGTCCGCAGGCAAGTGGTCAGAGCCCCTGCCTGCTGCTGCCTCTCGTGATGCCCATGAACCCCCTGGGCTGAAGTAATTGCAGGAGGTGCAGCCCAGGTGGAGCTGAGTTCCATTCGAAGGGGAAGAGAGAACCCTGACCACACACCTCTCTGTGCTAGTGACTTAGCTTTGTTTTAAAGTGCACCTATTATGGTTTCACTCATGGGGATATAAAGAGACAAAACAAAGGAGTGCAAGAAGTAGACTACAACACAATCTACACATCTGACTGCAGAGTCGAGGCCACGAGCTGGTTGGCGGGAGGAGGAGAACAAAGGGGCAAGCGACCCAGTGGGCTCTGGTGGAGATCACCGGGGCTCTGGTGGTGATGTGTGGTAGCATACATCTGAGGGGTGTGAACCTGTAGCTCCTAGATCATATATGGTATTGTAAACCAGCATTACCAATAATAAATAATACAATGAAGAAAAAATAAAGTGCCTCTACTTATAATCGATTTGGATGAGTAGCTCAATGTTTTGGTGATGGTTGAAAAATACTTTTCATAGTTTAACTTACTAAGCTAATGATTATCAGCACTGATATTAAGCACATGTCTTAAAATTTGTTTTCTCCGACTTCTTACAAAAAGTTGAAAAATACATAAGCCCTGTACAATGAATGAAGATCCACCTACTTGCGCCTTGTATCCAGATGTGCATATTCCACAGTGTTTGCTCTGTGCATCTGCCAATCCAAGTATATACACACACATATATAGTGTATACATGTTTTTGTGCTCATGTTTTTGATTGAATCTATAAAAGTAAGTTGGAGACTATATATTTTAACTTTAAATTTTATAGCCTACATCACATAGAACAAGAAATCTTATTTACAGTGTAATGGTGGTAGGCTGGGATTTAGGTGTTAGGTGACTTATGTAGCAGAGTTGGAAAGAATGTTTTCTAGTTCTGCAGACTTCTTTATCTTACATGTACATGTTAACATTCTTAAACGTCAGTGTTTAAGATGTTATCTTAATGTTATCGTGATGATGTTTGTTGCATCCATCCATGAAACACTGGTGCTAATTGTTAATATTTTTCTTAAATGAGTCAGTCCACACTGGAGGGGACAAATCCTATATTATCAAAATATTAACAAGGATTAGAACAATGGTACGTCATTAATAATGTAAAAAATAAAATGAGTCACTTAAAAGATAATATATTTATTTAGGAAGGAAACTGTATGAAGGGCAGGAAGAAAATGGAGTCCTGGTGGTCCTCAGATCTGCAGAAATGGTCTTTTTATCATGAATCCCCCTAGGGAAAGAGTGGCAGTGAGGGGGTGGGGGCAGGTGGAAGGAGGTTGGAGTGGGAGGGTGGGGCTGCAGGGTGTATGGGCACTTGGACTCTGCTGGCCCTGTCACAGGGCTGAGCCAGGGACCAGGCCTTTGGTACATTTTGGACATTTTCCTTCGTTCACCTCTTGCTTCATGCTCCCTGCTGTGGGCCAATACTGAATGATCTGCAACTTTAAAAGAAACTGCAAGTAGACTCTGCCACCCACATTGTTCCTGAGCCAGTGAGGCCTATACCTTTGCATAGTGCTGTGTAGACCACACTCTGAGAGGTCCTCAATTGCAGTGTTTAGCTAACTAAGTAAATACTTTCCTGTTTGTGGACTGATTAAACTTTGCTTTATAGCTGAGAATTACACTTTGTTGAAGTTATTATTATTCAGTCATTTATTGGTGAATATGCTTTTTTAAAAGTCAGTGGACATTATTTAAGTATTTATAGTATACAGACACTATTACCTAGGGATTGTAAAAATAAATCAGTGTATATTCTTGGTTATTTGAAGTATAATTTTCTTCAGGTCCATTTCTCTAGTGTTAAAAACCATTTGGAATTTAATTAAGCACAAGATAATGCCATTTTTAATAGCATAGGTTACTATGCTTATATAGAATGTGTAAATTATTAATGTATCAAATATTTTATATGAGAGCTTATATGAATGTGTAAATTATTAATGTATCAAATATTTTATTTGACTAATGAGTGCATAGTATCTTTAGAATATTGGATAATTGGTCATTTTTGTTTTCTTGTATTGGTTTTTTAAGATTTTTATTAAAAATCAATATATATATATATTTTTTTTAAGATTTATTTATTTGTGCATACAGAACTGGGGTACAGGCCAGAGACTCAGGGGTGGCGAAAGACTTCACCAGAGACAGAGTGGGGAGCAGAACAGGCAGATCGTGGAAGTACACTGCTGAGGGGAGCAGCGGGCGGGTCAGGAGAGGTCTGCCACGCCTGGTCGCAGGCGGGAATTGAACTCATGTGGAAGTGGTTTCAGCTTCTTAGTGCAGTGCTTTAACCCGCTGCGCCACCAGGGAGGGCCAAAAATCAATATTTTTTTAACATAAAATATTATTTTACTATTTCCTGTATAAATATAAGGACAAATGTGATGTAGTTTTAAAAGTATCTTCTTTCATTATATTGTCAATACTGTTTTAAGTTGAGATATTCTAAAGACAGAAGGATCAGCAAGGACAAGAAGAGGTCAGAAAATCTGGTTTGAATCCAGGCACTGTTACTTCAAAGCTCTTGGGCAAATCACTTGATCTCAGTAAGTTTCAATTCTTCCTCTTTGAAGACAAGATGGGGATAATACCACTTGCCTTTCTACCCTTCCAGAGGTTTAGGGTGCTAGAAATAACGAATATATTTAGAAGTGGCATAGCAGTATAAACAGAAATTTGAACAGTGGCTGCTACTTGTCCATTAAACTATTATGTTAGTGTTTCTTAGGTGTGCGCTGAAATTGTACTGATCCAGTTCTGAAAGGATAGTAAATGTGGCTCCTCACATCTCTTTTTATGAGGTGAAGGAAACAGCTATTGTTTAGATGTAGAATGAGACGCTTTTCTGAATTGTAGTGTAAGTTGCTTTTCACTTTGATGACATGAGTGGAAAATAAGAAGAGTACAATTTTTGTTCTTGTACAAAGGAATTTTGACTTGGATAGTTGAATACAGTTTCTTTTTGAGGTGACAAATAGACATTTGTTCCCTCCCTAAGTTTCCATCATAGAACCCAGCAATGAATGAGATTCCTCAAGCTGTGGAAAACACCACACTGTGTATCTGACACAGAGTGGAAACTCTGGCTAGTGTTTTATATTTATGACTGGCGTGAGCTTCTCATGCTAGGCCATTATTCAGAGCTGTCAATGTGCTTACTCTTTCTACTCGTTAATACCAACAGGCAAACTGCTGACCTAATTTGCTAGCAACACGTCTTTGGAATTCTGTTAAGGAACTGTATGCACTTTTGTTCGCATGTTTGCCATCGTTCAGTTCCACTAATATTTGATGGGCTTTTTTTTTTTTTGGTCTTAATGCTTCTGTTCCCTGCCCTTACTTTCTCCTGTCCCTCCAGACCCTGCCATGAAGCTCTTTGGAGCTGTCCACACCTGGAGCCCAGCGTCAGCCTGCTGGTAGGGTTAGTGTCTGTGTAAGCTGAGCTCTGGGAAGAGTCCTCGTCTTGGTCTAGGAGGTCAAGTGCCTGAAGCTAACACACATATTTATGGCACTTACATATTTACTTGATACTTACTTTATGTCATACTGTTTTTTTGTTTTGTTTTGTGCTGGATTTGTGTGGTGGGAATGGGGACGGTCTTAAAGCCAAAATGGGTGAGCTGAAGGCTCTGCCAGCCTGATCTCAGGGATGTAGGCTTAGTCCTACTTTTCTTGAGCACTCTTGAGTGGAAGAGCCTGTAAATGACCTATTTTTTCATTTGGCTCCTTAACCTCATATTTCACACCTGGAGTCACGCTGCAGTTTTGTGCTATGGAAATTGTCACTGGTTCAGAGTTTATTGCTTCTGGTTTTCCCAAACCTTATGATTTAGCACTAAAATGGCACTTTTATTTCCATGTTCATACTTCTTTCTTCCCTAAATTTTCAACTTCTTGTTGCAACCACAAAATTGGTCCTCTAAAAGGTGACAATTTTACAAAAATTATTCTATTTTCTTAAGTATAAGAAACTTCAGTTCCTTTTTGTCTTAGCTAACTTTAAAATTCACATAATTTATTTTCTTTGTAAGTTTTAAAATAGCCTTACATTTTATTTCTTTAAGAAGTTTAAGTATTAGGGTTTTAGCATTTTCAGGTTGGAAAGGATTTAGAAGTTTTCTAGTCCAGTGGCTAGATCACCTTTAGGCTTTTGACTTCCACCCTTTTAGAAATACATTTTCTATTGTGATGCGGAAGTGTGGTAGGTAGAGTTCTAAAAATGGCCCTATGGCTTCCTATGTAATCCCTGGGATTTTGAATATGATGAGACAATATGTCCTTGATTATGTCTTGTTGTATGGCAAACGAGATTTTCCCGCTGTAATTAAGGCTAAGAATCATTTGTCTTTGAGTTAGTCCAAAAAGGAGATTATTCAGGCGGACCTATTCTAATCTCATGAACCCTTTACAAACAGGTTTTTCTCTGGCTACAGCAGCATTGGGAGCCTGAGAGATCTGAAGGACAAGAAAGGCTTGTCACTGGCTGCTGGCTTGCAGGTGGATGGGGTCATGTGGGAAGGAGGGCAGGTGGCTTTGGGAGCAGAGAGAGGCCCAGGGCTGACACACACAAGGAGAGGACCGCAGCCCTACAGCCGCACGTTACCAGCAACCTGGAAGCAGGTTCTTCCTCAGATAAGATCCCATCTGGCTGGCATCTGGATTTTGGCCTTGAGAGACCCCAAACAGAGAACCCAGTTGACCCATCTGGACTTCTGACCCCCATGGTTGTAAACTAATAAGTATTGTTTTAAAGCCTCTGAGTTTGTAGTTATTTTTTACACAGCAATAGAAAATTAATTTATAAGACTGATTTGCAATCTTATGAAGAAATACTGTGGGAGAAATGGAAATTTAAGTGAAAAATGAAAATATAGGTGCAACCTAATATTAGTCATGTAGACTGTCCACTGGAAAAAGACCAACAGGGATTATACAAGATGATCATAGGACTGATGAGATCATTGTTTTCATTTTTTTTTGTTCTGCTATGATTTTAATAATAGACTTGTATTCATGTAATTTGTAGTGAACTTATTTATACAAAACTGAGAACTTAATTTTATTTGGTAATTTATTACTAGGAACCTGCAAATTCATAGGCTGAGAGACTGGCTGGCAAGCGTTACATGTTAAAAACTGGTTTTCCCTAACTTAGCTTAAGTACTGAATGTATCACTAGATAACTGATAACAAGAATCTGTAGGTAGTAAACTAAGAACCCCATATTTGGTAACATTTGCCAATTCACTGATTGGCTGAGGAAATAGCTTTTACTGTCCTGTGTCCTGTCTCCTGAGGAGAATGTACAGGCCTATGCCTTTTCGAAGAGCTGCTGTGTAGAGGTACAGAAGCAGCCACTGGAAAGGTAGGTGGGAATTTGCTGTGTGTGGTGTTTAGAACAAAGCTGTGAGAAGCCTTCTGCCGGCCTTACCTGTCTCCATGCCACCTGAAGAGTTTTCGCCTTGTTGAAGGGATTTATTACAAGGGGTTCTGTAAGTTAAGCTTTATTAACCATCTCTTTCTGCCTACACACAGGGGACATAGAGCAGCAGGTTTCCTAGTGCTCAGATCTCATGCCTTCCCACTGTGGGACTGTTTGTAGAGCATGGGGAAGGGTGAGTCACAAAGGAGGAAGGAACTGCACTTAAGGCCCATTATAAACATTTCTGGGTGTGGTGGTGCATTTGGGTGCACTCTTAAGGCAAGCGGAGCAGCTGTCTGATTTAATGCAGGAAGACTGTTCTATAGGGTTTTATTTGTGGTTGGTTCCGCCTTGTACGGTAAATTTTCCTGTGTCTGCTTCTAACTGCTTCACATTAGTGAAACTCCTTTAGAGAGGGCTGTAGTAGGGAAGGAATGGCATGACATCTTAAAGATAAAACCCTTTTATGTCATTATCTTTGTGTAAGATTAATTCTTTAAAACTCATTCCTATGTACATAGTGTACTTTGACTTTTTTTTTTTTTTTTTACCTATTTGTGCATACAGAACTGGGGTACAGGCCAGAGGCTCAGGGGCAGTGAGAGGCTTCACCAGAGACAGAGCGGGCAACAGAACAGGCAGATGGTCAAAGTACACTGCTGAGGGGAGCAGCGGGCAGGCCAGGAGAGGTCTGCCACACCATGTGGTCACCTCCGGGGCTGGCGGGAATTGAACTCATGCGGAAGCGGCCTTAGACTCTCAGTGCTGCGCTTTAACCCGCTGAGCCACCAGGGAGGGCCGTACTTTGACTTTTTAAGAGTTCCTGAGTGATAGCAAAACTGATAAGGTTCTATAGCAGTATTTGAGAAAATGGACTAAAATTAGCACTTCTATTGGAAGTGTGACTACACCTGCCTAAGAATTACAAACCATGTGTAAACCCAAAGTCCACTTTAATAAAAGGCACATTTTTGGAGTTCCTGGAATGGAATTTGCCTTTCTCTACCTTCCCAATTTCAAAATCTGTAAGTGACCCAATTGTAGACGTGCAGGTGACCCTTTCTTTCTGCTGGGTGTTCTGATTCCCTGTTTGGCAGGCCCTGTTTGACAGGCCCTGTGGTTCCTGGAGGGGATCCGTATGATGTGTGTGCTGAGGATTCGCAGAGGCAGAAATCAGTGTTATTTTCTACTGTTAGTATAAAATCTCATGCACTGGAAGTGAAATGAAGGCATCAGGTTCTTGCTTCATATTTTGGGTCATTGCTTTGTCCTGAGAAGCTTCACTTAAATTTGGTACCTTAAGTCCCCACCCCTTCACCCTGCTCTCAGACCTACTCATTGGCATACTGCTGGGTTAGCAAACTCCTCTCCCCTTTCCTCTCCTGCTTCTCCCTATCCCAGAAAATCCAGAATGAGGGTCTTAAATTGGTTTTTACATATATGACTTCACTTGGCCATTACTGTCACAGATCTGTATTTGATAGCAGAGATTATTTATTATACAAATATTTACAAGATTCCTTACACATTTGAAGTGATTGAATTTATGTACAGCATTTTAGGACCATACATATTGTAAGATCAGTTTATATTAATTAATACTTCATAATTATAATGACTGGGTTTTCAAATGTAATGCCTGTTTTTTAAATGGTCCTAGGAATGTTCTGACTTGTTTTCTTCATTTATACATTTTATTTATGTAACCCATTAACAGCAGCTTCTTGTAGTGTGTTTCACATTTGTAAATGGTGTAGCATGAGAAATGGAATTGGGAGTTAAGTTGCCAGAAGCATGAATTGGAAAGAGAACAAGGATTAGACATGAATTATCATTTTAAGAAAGAATTTTGTGCTAGGTATCACATTCTAAAAGCAATAGTATTAATTTAGTTTAACTTCTAACATGATTACCTTCTTTTAAAAATGTGATAATATTGGCCCTCCCTGGTGGTGCAGGGGGTTAAAGCACAGCACTAAGAAGCTAAAGCCACTTCAGCATGAGTTTGATCCCCACGCCAGAGGTGACCACATGGCGTAGCAGACCTCTCCTGACCCGCCCGCTGCTCCCCTCAGCATTGTACTTCCTCAGTTGGCCTGTTCTGCACCCAACTCTGTCTCTGGTGAATTCTCTTGCCTCCCCTGCACCTCTGGCCTGTACCCCAGTTCTGTATGCATAAATAAAAATCTTTTTAAAAATGTGGTAATCTTATTGGCTAAATTATATTAAGTTAGAAATCTAAGTATTATCAATGAAATTTTGATTTTTTAATATATAAACTGAGAATTTGGTATATATCTTACATGCCTATCAATAAAGTGTGCATTTTAAAATCAGTTGAATGGCTTTTTGAAGTAAAATTATTTTATCTTGGCAGGAGTAAATCCTCTACTAGGATAAGTGATAATAAAGATAGTGAACTTGAAACTTCATGATTTCTTGAGTATAGAGATTATTTGGAAATTTGTTGAGTATATCAGCATTCCATTAAAATCAATAAAAATATTTTAATTCTAATTATATAGTAAAATACAGTTTTTAGCTTGCTATAAATAGGAATGGACTATAAACACAAAATACTTAAAGCATATAAATTAATTTGGAAGCTACTTATTTCTTCATGCCACATTCAATTTTTCTTTACATACAGCTGCTTGGCTGATATACAATAATGTGTGAACAAACCAAGTTGCTTTTAAGAGTTATTAAATGTTTCATGTTCTTCCAAAACATGAAAACTAATTAAACCAATTAACCAATTTAAAAGCTTGGCAATTAACTTCCATATCCCAAGCTAAGGGTGTTTCCTATATATACAGGTATTTACCAGCACAGTTGTAAAAGTATTATCTCTGATATTAAGTTCCAAAATCTGTTCAGAGTATACTTGAAGTAAAAAAAATAGCAGGACTAAAGTATTTGTTACTCATTCCTGTTTTCTCTAATTATAGTTTTCTCTGACTATAAAGATAATTTAGAAATTGCTTAGAGGGCCCTCCCTGGTGGCATAGGTTAAAGTGTGGCAGCATGAAGCTCACTGCAGCCACTTCGTTTAATCCCCAGCCAGGGAGGTGACCCACTTGGCACAGCAGACCTCTCCTGACCCGCCTGCTGCTCCCCTCTACAGTGTACTTCACCGATCTGCCTGCTCTGCACCCCACTCTGTCTCTGGTGAATCCTCTTACCATTCCTGCACCTCTGGCCTGTACCCCTGTTCTGTATGCATCAATAAATAAATCTTTAAAAAAAATCTTAAATATCAAATGATTGCCAATATACATTTATATACTATATGGACAGTGAAGTTCTGAAGAATATTCATTTAAAATAGACCTAATGAATCTTGAAGTGCTTCATGTTACTCTATGCTATGCTATATGAAATAATCTATTTGTTTTGATTATCTTTGTTTCTAGTTATTACATAATACTGTTTTTGTATTTATTATGAAATCAAATGAGGAAAATAACTAGTTATTATACTTTGTAAAAATACTTGTATGACAGAAACATAAATGTACATTTTTCTTCTATAGATTACTTTCCCCACTCCCCATGAGAAAATGCCAGGGAAGGAAGAAGGAGGCTTCCTTTTTATATGCCCTCTGCTGTATTGTTAGCTCATTTTTAAAAACCACATGAATGCAGTTTATAATCTAAAAAAAGTAGTATAAATCTTTAAACTGCCCGTTTTCCTAACCACCGCCTGTTTGCTTGTACCACAACCACACCTTTATACTTAAAATGGAAGGAATTTGCAGTTTAAGATGACAGCAAAGAAAGAATGTTCAGGACTGATAGTGAGTGGAAAAATATACATGGTGTGGGGCTGTACACTGTGTGCTGTAGACCCCAGCAGCAGCTCCACATAACTCTCCTCATGAGGTTCCTAGAGGAACTGACTTCGGGACCAGACTTTGAAAGACTCACACAGTTCTGGTTGTCGTTGTTTGTTTTCTGTGAGATTTCATTTGTGGCACTATGTCTTGATGATAAATCCTGTTTGTCTTAAGATAACCGAATGGGTGTGTTTCTTACAAGTAAAGAATCTGAACGGAACAATATTCTTTGCAAAAAATTGAAAGACCACAGAAAATGTAAACACATTTTTTTTTTTCTAATCCTACATTCCATAGCTGTTAACTCTGGTTATTTCTCTCCATTTTTTTCTTCTGAGTGTTCCTTAAAATTACGATCTTCCACATGGCCCAGCAGACCGCTCCTCTCTCAATCGCTGCTCCCCTCAGCAGTATACTTGTCAGTCGGCCTGTTCTGTTCTCCACTCGGTCTCTGGTGAATCCTCTCACCGCTCCTGCACCTGTGGCCTGTACCCCAGTTCTGTAT
>NW_004567124.1:2527444-2533862 GCF_000260355.1 Condylura cristata
CCCCCCCTGGTGGTGCAATGGGTTAAGTCTCAGCACTGTCAAGCTACCACCAGCCACTGTAGCAAAAGTTCCATCCCTGGCTGGTGGGGGAACTGACCCACGTGGCACAGCAGTACTCTCCTGTCTCCCCCACTGCTCTATTCAGCAATGTATTACAGTCAATCTGCTCCCCACTCTGTCTCTGGTGAATCCTCTCATACCCCCACCTCTGGGCTACACCCCAGATCTTATATGCATAATAAAAATTTAAAAAAATCTTAAAACATTATCTTCCAACTTTGATTTAATATTTGCATACCTTTGCAATGTACTGAGTTCTATGATCTTCTAGTTCAGAAAAAAAATTAAAACCAAGTAAATGAAATAATTGAAACAGTGATTTTGGAAGTATGCATTTTAAAGTCTGAATTTTGGAAAAGTTCAGTTTCATTTTGAAAAGAACAGATAAGAAGCTCTTTGAGTGAAAATAACCAGGCCTGTTTAAAGTTTTTATTTGAAAGTTTTGTTAGGGGAGACCCCATTCCCTGTGTCTAAGGGGAAGACCTTTTGTCGTCTTAAAAATTCACCTTAGGTTTGTTTAAGCAGACAATTCAACCTTGATTTGAAAATGCTGTATTACCCTGAAAGATCACAGAGGAATCAAATGTCATCTTGTTCATGTATAATGAGAACAAAGTAGCTGACTCACAGGCTGAATACTTTCATCTAGTCACTCCCTAAATTTGGTGAATGTGGAATGAGAACAGTGGAAATAGTGATGGCTTACAGATGTAAACAGTCGTGGTGTTTTGATGGCTGGTGACTCTGTTATCTTGGATTATCCCTGTCTGGTCAGTGCCAGAATTCTTGAAAACCTTCCTTCTGGCGCTCACATTTAGGTACAGCGATGGGTACTTCAGGTGGATTCCACTCCTTAAATGATAACGTTGGATACATATGTCAAGCTAGATCATGGCCCGTCCACCTCGATGGAGACTGTGGAGAATTAAAAGTCTTTCAGCAGATGTTCTCCTTAAGGGTAAAAGGATAGTATGACGTGTAAAGATTTCCTTTCTAACAGAGAAGAGAAAGGTTTACCTGAAGTTGTTGACTACTTCCTCTCAATGATTAGCAACAGATGTGCCCCTTGACAGTTAAAATGACCATGCTTTTCTTCCATTATTGACCTCTACCTTATCTGCTGAGACCAGGTCAGTCTGTGGACTTTCTTGGTCAGAAAGAAAGAATGTTGAAAATTGATTTATCCCTATTCATCACATATACTGCCAAGCATTTACCATTCCTGGCCTAGATGGTCCCCAAGCGCTTGATTCTATTGTAAATGTATATATTTTAAACCTTAACATACTTTAAGATAGCAAGGGAAGGAATTAAGTTTTATATTTTTTTATGGATCATGTTGTGTGTGAGGGTAAAATTGTTTAGGAGTCATCAGATTTGCAAAAATATCAACTAGGTAAAAATCTACCAAAATGTCTCAAATCTATCAAGGTTATTTAGGCTAAGAGGTATATTGCAAACCTATTGCCCTTTTTGATTGGGATTCCCAGATTCCCCACCCCCCCCAACCCCCCCGGGTTGGTGTAAATTGAGCCACTTGGTGTCAAAATATAAACATTTAGGGTCAAAATTTACTATGTACTTAGGGAATACATAATATATGAGTTCAACCCATGAAAAGGTCACACTCCTTAAGGCAGATGTAGCTATGCCTTGGTTTAAAATACTGCAGTATATGCACTTCCCAAAGAAGCCACAGAACACATAATTTAATTCATTATTGTTATTAGTATTCATTTCTATGAAAAGTGAAACTCCGTAATGCAGTATAAAACAGTGTCAGACACTTTTTCAGTTGAATATGTTATAAAATCAGATCATACACATTAGAATTTAAAAATATTTCAGAGGTATAAAAGGGCTATCATTTGCATTGTTTTCTGTGCTCTTTTGGATTCTTCTCTTTAAAGCTGTACTGTATCTGCGAGTGAATGTGTTATATATATTTGATGCATTATTTTGATCAGGTTTGATGAACACCAGCTAGGAGGCCTGTGAAGCAAAACAAGCATATTTGTAATATTATTTTACATTTATATAACCAGCTTTTATCTGAAATGATCAGCTTTAAAAATACTTTTTAGTATTTTTTCATTTTTGTTTATTCCATCGGGACTGCTTTAATTTTGGTGTTTGTTAATTTCACTTTATTCAGTCATTCAATAGAATCTTTAGTGTCTATGCAGACAAATAGCTAGGTTGTGGACATCCAGAGCTCCCTGCTTTGAAGAACTTGCAGACAATAAGGAATACAGTTACAATGAAAATTCACTTACATGTGAAACTTCAGTGGTACTTCCTAAACTTTATGAAAGAAAGGTGTATCAGAATATTAACTATAGGGAAGGTCTGACATGGTCTGGAAATTCAGAGAAAGTATCTCTAAAAATGTTGAGCTGAGATCTGCAAAATGAGTTATTGTTAGTAGCACAGGGGAAGGGAATCTGCTGCCAGGTGCCCTGTGAGAAAAGTGGGTATTTACCTTTGAAGAACTTCACTACTCCGAAAGAGATTACGAAGCTGGAGGCAGTGGGAAGGTCTGAAGAAACCAGACTGTAGAATCTGAAGAATCTCAGAGGTCACATTCAGGATTTTGATCTTGAGCAATAGAAAGTTATTAAAAGTGTGTAAGTACAATACACTTACATTTGAAAAGTTCAATTTGGTAGCTGTAGCGTTTTCTCAAGTGTTAATGCTGCCTAACCACACCTCAGCATCTTGGTGGTGACAGTAGTAGTAAGATTTAATTGCTATTTGTTTTGCACTTTTTCTGTGTCAATACTTTGGAGCATACCCCAAAAGAATAAATATATTAACTCCAGTTAATCAATATAGTAACTCCAGTTCTTATCTGCTCCGGTTGATATCTGCTTCATTTCACAGAGGAAAATGAAGTTCAGAGGGATTAAGACATTTGATTAAGGTTCTAAGAACCTAGTGATCAAACTCAGTTCAAATTTATGGTGCCAGTCCCTGTTGGTAAATAAAAATTCATTAAAGAAAATATCTCCTGTACACTTTATGGCTACACTGTACATTCAGACAGGTTCATAAAGCTGCTTTTAAAAATGATAAATTAGTGCTGCTTTGATTTTCAAACTGAACTATTTAAAAATAATGGTTCTCTTAGTTGCCAGCAGAGGGAGCCAGAAAGATTGATATTTTAATAAACTGGATTTTCTGAGTGAGGGATATTTATTCATAAACATTTGAACTCATACTAAGAACCCACTTAAGTGAAATTTGTGTGTAGTGTTTTCTCATTTTGCTGTCAAAGTAAATGTGATTCCAGATATTGAAAAGAAGTCTGGAAAGATGTATAATAAATACAAAGTTTTGGTTATCTCATAGGAGGTACATACAGGCTATCCATCAATGGAAGAGATGTGTAAGTCTCTTTCAAGGGTGGGAATGTTAAATAGTGAACCATAATCTAATCTACCACACTGTCTTCTAAGCACCAACCTTAACCTCCCACCCTTCAGCATACAAAATATATTTACCTCTCCCTCAAAAATTTCTTCAGGAATTTCTTTCAGTCACATTAATCTTGCAGTCTGGAACCTTGCTAGAATTTCTACATCACTTATGTTTGTAAATTTTCTTGATCCAGAGGCCAGACATCTTCTACCCTTCCCCTATGCAACACAGAGTGGTGGAGCAAGGTCAGACTATCCACAGATTGATTTCTTGTGGGAAAGGAGAAGAGTGGAGGCAAAAGGCAGTCACTAGTTCCTGGCAATTTTGGAAATCTTGCTGGGTAAACATAACATCTCCTACTAGGAGATGTTTCTTGACTGGGGCCTGGTTTTGCTGCCACAACTAGCTTCCATTCTTCTGTGCTGTGCCCTCTGTGAGGTATTCCCTTTAACATAATGTCCATGTCCCCATCTGAGTAGAGAGAACGGTATGTTCTTGACTGGGGAATGGGTTAAGGGTGGAGCACCTTTCCTTAACTGCTAATTCCCTATAGAAATTTGGGGGCTGGCTTTCCCTGGTGGCGCACTGGGTTAAAGCACAGCATGAAGAAGCTAAAGCCACTTCAGCATGAGTTCGATCCCAGAGGTGACCCACATGGCACTGCAGGCCTCTCCTGACCCGCCTGCTGCTCCTCTCAGCAGTGTACTTCTCAGTAGGCCTACTGCAGGCCTCTCTTGACCCGCCTGCTGCTCCCCTCAGCAGTGTACTTCTCAGTAGGCCTGTCCTGTCTCTGGTGAAGCCTCTCACTGACCCTGCACCTATGGCCTGTACTCCAGTTCATATGCATAAATAAATAAATCTTTTTTTTTTTTTTTAAAAAAAAAGAAATTTAGGGGCCCAGAGATCTAGAAGAGGAGCAGATTCTTAACTCAGGCTGAGGGTTTTTTGGAGGTTGTCTGTGGGTTTTTTTTTTTTTTTTTTATCTATTTGATTTCAGTTGAGCCATTGCTAAGCCCTCAGTTCTTTGAAATGTACATTTCCTGCTAGACTTCAGTAGTTATCTTGAGCTCACTTGGCTTCTGTGGGACACATATTTAGTATCTTCCTGTGGGAAGTCCTCCCTCAGGCCATTTTGTTCTACTGAGAGGGTTTACTGGGTGAAAGGAAAACACTTGTTTCCTCTAGTCACTGCTCACTTCTTGCTCCAAGAATGTGTGTGTTTTCCCACATCAACCCTTTCTGCCATTATCTGCAGACACGGACTGGGGTCCTACAGTTTAACTTAATTCACATGGTACCCAGAGTTAGTTTGGGTCCCCCACATTGCCTCCCCCTGCCCCCAATGGCAGTCAAGGTCTAGGTTGTTAGCTGTGTTTATGACTGACCACAAGCCCTCCTCAGGTGCAGTAACTTGGTAGAACGGCTTACAGAACTCAGGAAAATAGTTTACATTTTATCGTACAAGAATACAACTCAGAAATAGCCAGGCGGAAGAGATGTATTTAGTAGATGTGGGAGTGCAAGCAGATCTCCCTGCCTTCTCCAGGTGACTATGCTACTGTTCCTCAAGGTATTCTGCTACCCAGAAGTTCTCCAAACTCTGTCTTTAGGATCTTCAGGGAGGCTTCCTGATAAAACTGAAAAAACCACCAGCCACTGGCGACTCATTCCACCTCTGGTTCTTTTCTTCTTCTCAAGCTGAAAGTTCCAGCCCTCTATATAACCATCTTGAAAGGAGCAGGAAATTGAGTAATCTCAAATAATAATAAAGTTTACCACAACTTTCTCAAATAGTTCTGGATGATACACAAAAAGCAGCCAGAGTGTATACTTTTTTTTTTTTTTTAATTTAAAGGCATATTACCTTTATATACTTATCAGTTGGGGTTCTCCAGAGAAATAGAGTTGGTGAAGATTGACATCTGTCTGTCTATCTCTGGATCACCTACCCACCTTCCTAGCTATTTAGAGAGAGACTTCTTCATGCTGAGGAATGGGCTACATGACTGCGAGGGCTCACAATCTGGCATTGTGAGGCAGGCCCTCATGTTGGCAGGCTGAGAACTCAGGCAGGATTTCTGCAGTACAGTCCTGAAGCAGAACTGCTTCTTCTCTGGGAATCTTCAGTGTTTGCTCTTAATGTCTTAGGTAATTGGATGAAGCCTACCCCCATTACTGAGGGTAATCTTTAAGGCAACTCAAACTTAGATGCTAATCACATCTACAAAATACCACCACAACAATGTCTGGGCTCACATTTTACCAAACAACTGGGCACCAGAACTGAGCCAAGTTAACACATCAAATTTACATATCACATATGCAGAGTACTCCTTTACAGGTAGACTATGAATACAGAGTACTTTGTCATAGGGTTCACGTTAAGGCAGCAAACAGATTAGCTTAGTCACAGCTAATAAGCCAGGCATATTTTTTTTTCCTGGAGATAATTAAGGGCCTAAACCAGGGCCTGGCAAACTATAGTCTACTGCATGTTTTTATAAATAAAGCTTTATTGGAACACAGCCATGCTATTCCTAATATATCATCTTTGTTTGCATCCTATAATGGCAGACCCGAAGGCCTGCAAATTCTAAAAATATTAGTATTGGGGCCTTTACAGAAAGTGTTTTGCCAACCCTTAAATAAGACAGAGAAAAGGTACTTCTGCTGTGTGCCCTGTCTGGTCCACTGCTGAACCATTTAAGTGTTTCCATTAAAATGTGAATGTATACTCATTAAACATTATTGTAAAATGTTGCATTACTTAAAACCCCAAATTTTACTAGAGCCATAAAAACAAATAATTTCTTTCTTTCTTCCTTTCTCTCTCTTTTTTTTTTATTGCACAGCCATCCAGACTTTCTCTTAGGTCACATGTTAAGTTCAGTTTTTATGGATAAAATGTATCTGAATGCTGTTAGTTTTTTTTTTTTTT
>NW_004567124.1:2534657-2546339 GCF_000260355.1 Condylura cristata
TCAGTGCAATGCTTTAACCCGCTGCGCCACCAGGGAGGGCCCAGAAAGGACTTTTTAATAAAATTTTATCCACTTTATATTATTGCATATTTCACTATGTGTGTTAACTGGAAATAAAATCTCTATGATAATTAGAGTTTATTAGATAATCAAAGTGAGGGTTAGAATATTAGGGAATACTTTGACAGATTTTACTCTGTGATAACTATTCCAACAAGCACAATTTTGAATTTAGTTTATGTAGGTAGGTACAGTGAATCTTTGACATAAAAATGTAATTCTTGAGGGGCGGGTAGAGAGGGCTTCTGGTTCTAAGTTGTTTTGAACTAAAGATAGTTGAAGGCAATGCTAGTGTTTGTCTCTTCCTTTCTAAGGATGCAAGGTAGAGACTCAAGGACTGGTAACTCATTATTTAAATTTTCTTTATCTGGCTCCTTGCTCTTTTGTTGGGGTTGAAAAGACTAACTTTACCTGTAGGCAGCAGACTTTGCAGAGTTTTTTCATAAACACAAGTCTATGCAATTGGTCCTGTTCTCTTGTCTGCTCTAGCAGGGAAGGATTATGTTCCCAGAACATTACACAGTATAGTCAGATGTATATTGTCCTCCTTTTGGAATGGTAAATGTTTATTTCTGAACCCAACTCATCCCCTTCTCCAATTTTAGATTATGGATTGATAAAAGTAAACTATTAGTTCTCAATTTGATTGTTCTCATACTTATAAAACTGAATTAGTCTGTAAGATGTGTTTATTCCAAAAAGTAGATTGCAGCTTTAGTTGGTGGAGAATGTCTAGATTGAGGATCCTGACAGTCCTAGTTTAAATTCAGTGCCTGACAACAGTTCCTCTACTTGCTGATGTTTCCTTAGGTCAGGGCTCTAACTCATGATTGTTATGGTGGTCTGTCTGGGGATACTCGGGAGGCTGCATTATCCTGTAGCTCCTCTAGGGCTACACACCCACATGGAGGCTAGTTTGTTCACTTTGTGCCAGCTGCTTTCTATACACAAGTTCTCTCGGGGCCTAAATTCAGGGGTCACAAGCCCAGTTCTGCGTTATTCCATCTGTCAGAAAAAGTCCCAAGTCCAGTTCAGAGCTAAGAGATGAGGAAGTAACACCATCTTTCCATGGGAAGCATGGCAAAATCACACTGTAAAGAGACAGTGTTGATGGGCATGAACAGAACTAACAGCAGCAGTGTTGACCACTCCTGATGGCCTACTTGTTCCCTGTGCCACCTGGAAGGTACAAGTAATATGAACTTGAGTGGGTTTTGCTAATGTTCTAGATATCTCTAGAAAACACTTGGAAAGAAGCATTTCTAAAATTTTGGAATCAAATCCTCATTTCGTTATAGACCTAAATACCACAGGAGAATGCACTTCTTCCCATGGTCAATTTGACCATGTGCCTTAAACACAGAGACATGTATTAAGACTCACTGGGGTGAAGTTCTGTATCTAGTAGCTGTAAGGGGAGGTAGGTGTTTGTATAGTCACTTAATAAGTAAAACCAGTGAACTTCCAATGTTCATTTTCCTACACCGCTATCTTTTTATGTAGATATCTTTGTTTTCCATTTTAAATTTTAAAATACTGGCTAGTAGTGTAAGAGATTTTTAAGAGTCTTTTGTGTTCCAGACATATGTTTTAGTTAGTGTTTCATAGCAAAACTAAGAATAAGATATAAAGTCAAAGAAACAAAATTGTCTTTCCATTGTGGCCAAACTCCACCATTTTTTTTTTTTTAATGTAACTAATTGCTTATAACTGTCCAGAACTTTTGCTATTTTACTTTGTCAGGGGTAAACACTGACCACTTGTCCTGTTTGGCGTAGATATCAGATACTGGCAGAAGTGTTTGTTAAAATTCACCAAAGGTTCACTGATATGTGTAAGGTGGGGTGGGAGGCAGTGGACCCTTCTCAGATTTTACATTTATATTAAAAAAAAAATTCACTCATGATATCAGGCTTTTAAATAACTAACTTGACCCATTTTTCTATAAAACTTTTCTAGGAACAAAGTTTGTTTTTTCCCAAACAATACATTGCTTAACATTTTAAAGAAGATTTTAAATAAAATCTTATTTAGACAGAGAACTCTGTTCTTGTATCATATACATTATAATTCATTTTGGGATTTTATGCTTCTCTTAAGGACGGGAAAAGTAAGTAGTATTACAAAACAAATGCTATTATTAAATTTGGAGAGGCGTGTTCTTGTCTATATTTTTAATAAGCTTTGTTGGACGTCTAGACAGTTCTAATAAAGAAACGAATACCTGCAATAGGGAGGGGTGGACAGTCTGGTATTTATACAGCAAACTAGAATAGAATCAAACAGGGTGGTTACAGATTCTTGTCAAAGCAGTGCTTTCTGAGTCTTTCTACCTCATGCCCTTTCAGCTTCTTTTAAGGTTTCATAGCCACCGATAGTTCTAAAGAAGGTAGATTTATTACCATCTTTTTGTCCTGGACATTTTTATGTAGAGAGATTCAGTAAGACAGGATTAAACTTGCAGTTTATTGCCTTGGTCAGAAAAGTGATTAACAGGAAATAACTTTCCCTTTTTTCTATTTATTCTATTGAGTCCTAACTGTATCCTTTCAAATCGTACAATGGAAGTTTGAGAGGATAAGAGAAATAGATGGGACATAATTAAACATAAAGAAACATCAGGAAGGGAAGAAAGTTTAGGCATCAAGGAAAAAGAAGCTGTAGGTACAACTTTTGATTTCCCGGTTTTACACCCTTCTTTTCCTTGTGTGTTATGTAAGCTCTGATTTGCTGTTATGTAAGTGGAAGGACTAAATAACCTTTGGACTAAATGGAATGGGGGAAATATTTCTCACTATCATCAATCCAATGAACTGTAGAACAGTTCTTAATTGTGCAGCCTAATCTTCAAGGAATGTTTATGCTTCATGTGTTTTGCTTGCTGCTTTTTGCTCTGTTTTCAGTTATGCAAAGCTTGTCTTGGATTTAGCAGTGGGGAATGTTGATAATTGTAGGGTACTATAGATGTCTGTTGTACTGTTCTCCAGATAGATATTTAGGAGACTTGGCCTAAGCATTCATGTCATTTAGATTTAATTTAGCATTCCTGGTCTCTGACAAGACCTGTTTGCCTTAGTTTGATTCCATGTACTTTTTCTTGAAGAGCCTTATTTTGAGAATATGATTTTGGAATTCTCTTTTTGAGATGCTATTTTTCTTTTATGGTAGACCTTTTTAAAATAGTTCATTGCAAAGTTTAAGAGGTATTTGCACATTAGGTTTCCAGACCTGAGGTGGATATGGTGGATTATAGTATCTGTTATGTTAAGATAACATTAATCTTACAAACATTTCAAGGTAAGATGGTTATTGTTGGTTGGTTATTGTTTTCTATAGATTCAGTTGGTTATTGTTTCACATAAATTCTTGGAAGTGAAAAAAAAATAGTATGTTAGGATAAATTATTATTTAGACTTGATTCTAAAGCGGCCAAAAAAACCTTGTGGAAAGAGTTGCCTTAGTTCCTAAGAAGTTCCTTTTAAAAAATATTTGATAAAACTTCAGATCTGGTGGTGCCTGCCTCCTTCTCCTCTCCTCTTTCTCTATGATCCCTCTTATTCATTCTGCATATGCTGTGCTGTGCTGGCATTCTTTCAAATATGCCCACTGGTTGTTCCCTCTGTCTGAATGGGAACAATTCATTCCAGCATACTGCTTGTTTTTCACTTCCAAGAATTTATATGAAACAATAACCAACTGAATGTTAACTTGCCTTGATATGTTTCTACGGTTAATTAATTATCTTAACATACAGATGCCATAATCTACCTTTTCCACCTGGATTTTCCTTTTGTGCAGTGCTCATCCTCAGTATCACCTTCTTAGAACTTTTTAGGTTAATGAACAGGTACCCCCAGCATTCCTATCCCCTGTTTTTGCCTGATAATTTCTTGCTTTATATAGCAGTTGTAAAAGATGTTAGAGGTAGAATAAACTCTCTCCATCTTGTGCCTGAAATTCCACCTCACTGCTCTTTTAACTTGCAAAAATTATTTGCTAACTTTAACGAACTACTTCCTGTCTAGGTGGGCAGAACCTTTTCTTTGCAAAGATAATTCCCCCTCTGCATTCCTGCCACATGAATGAGTCAGTGAAGGGCCTTAGTGAAAAGCATGTGATGCAGTTTAAAAATTTATACACCAGAAATATTTATGAGATCATGTATCAAAAATACATGAAATATTCAGAAATTGAGAGAATTATTTAGTTTAATGAACCCTGATGAACCTGTAATTCAGCTTTAACAGTTACAGTTACCAACCTGTGCCAGTCTTGTATCATTTATTCTCCTCTACTTCTTGATTGTTTTTGAAAAAGTTATTAAAGTAATATTAATCTTCCTAATAATGTTGTGAGAGATTGTATTATCTTCATTATTTTTATATTTAATTATGGTTAAAAAGTCTATACTATTAACACCTTAACTATTGCTAAGTATATAGTTCAGTAGTGCTAAGTATATTTGAATTGTTGTTGCAACTGTCATTAGAAATCTTGCAAGTCCGAAACATTATACCCATTAATGAACTCCATTTCCCTCTCCCCCTACCCCTAATCCCTGGTAACTACCATTCATTTCTATGAATTTTCCAATATTAGATATCTCCTATAAGTAGAATCGTATAGTATTTGTCTTTTTAAGACTATTTTATTTCACTTCTCAAGATTCATCCATGTTATGTGACTGAATTTTCCTTCCTTTTTATGTTTGAGTATTTTCTATTTTATGTATAAACCATACTATGTTTATCCATTCACTCCCCAATAAGCATATAAATCACTTCCACTTGTTGGCAGTTGTAATAGAGTTGTGAATGTGATGTGCAAATACCTCGTGAGACAGTGCTTTCAACTCTTTCAGATACATCCAGATATATTCACTCTTTCAGATAATCCACCGAGATGGTTGGATCATGTGTAAGTTCTAGTTTTCATTTTTTGAGCAACTACCAACCTATTTTCTGTAGTGGTCGAGTCATACTCACTTTTACCAAAAATGTGTAAAGGTTCTAATTTTTCCATATCCTTGCCAGCACTTGTAAATTCTGTCTTTTCCATCCTTATGGTGTGATATCACAATATGATTTTGGTTTACTTTTCACTAATGATTAACAGTGTTGGGTACCTTCCTATATGCTTGTTGAGCATTTATATTATTTTTATTTATTTATTTATTTTTAAAAGATTTATTTTATTTGTACATACAGAACTGGGGTACAGGCCAGAGGCTCAGGGGCGGTAAGAGGCTTCACCAGAGACACAGTGGGGAGCAGAACAGGCAGATCTACGAAGTACACTGCTGAGGGGAGCAGCAGGCAGGCCAGGAGAGGTCTGCCAGGCCATGTGGTCACCTCCGGGGCAGGCGGGAATCAAACTCATGCAGAAGTGGCCTTAGCTTCATAGTGCATGCTTTCACCCGCTGCGCCACCAGAGAGGGCCCATTTATATTATGTTTAAAGAAATGTCCAACTCAAGTCCTTTTGCCCATTTTTAAATTGGATTATTTGCTGTTGAATTCTGAATATTAGCTCTTTATCAGGTTTACAGTTTTAACATTTCCTCCCATTCTTTTCACTCTGGTTATTATGTCATTTTGATATAGTGCTATAATAGTTAAAGGACATTGCCAAGGTAGTGGTCTATGGGTTCTCACCCAGGTGCACAATTGCAAGACTATTCAGATACAGGAAGCGACAAAGTGGGATTTATTTAACAATCAGAGGAAACAAAGTCTGTCTCTCTCACCTCAGATAGTGTCCATAATGTCCAGAAGTCCAACAAAAGGCTGCCCGTTCAAGATGGTGTAGCTGATGGCACACCAGCAAGCAGTGGGCCAGTATCCAACTTACAGTGGGTGCTGGAGGTGCTCACAGGTGGGGCTGCAGAGATGACACCACAGGAGCCAATCACAGCTGTCTGAAGGCTGGACTGGACAGCAACAGAGGCAAAAGCATTAGGAGGTGATGCCAAGTGATCAGAAGTGGTGGTCTGCTCTCTAAGGTGACGCGGACACAGAGTGCTGGTCACCTATCAACAGTGCTAGACAATAATGACCAGTAGTGCCAGTCACTACCAGTCACTAGGATGCAGTATCACAGACATCAGTGTTAACAGTTCTTTGTGAGTAGTTGGGCTACACCACCAACAAGCAGTTCTTTGAGGCACCAGGCCAAAGCCTGTAACGCTCTTTTCAGGCAATGTCAGAGGCAGGGAAGAAGTCAGGTGCAGCAACCAGTAATCTCAGCTAGTTTTTGGCCTCTCTTCTTCCTTCAGAGGTTGGCTGCTGATCCTTCTTACTTTGGAGGTCAGGAACAGGAATGCCTAAGCTGCCCCTGCCTTCTTATATCCTCTTTCAGGAATCCCGCTATACACCTGATTGGATCAATTTTAATTTTAAGTGACTGATTGAACCATTTTGCATCAATCAGCTTATTCTTGATTTTGATCTAAATAATTAAATGATCTGGGCTTGAACCTAATTGGTGTATTTAGCTCACATCTGATGGGTCCATTCTACAATCCAGGCATCAAATATAAAATAGAAACCATGGTACCTGAATAGACTCAACCTGACCTGACCTCAGGGCAGGCTCACGGGCCAATGGGCTCTGAGGAACCATAGCCAGACACAGCTTCAGTTGGGCAGGGGGCCATTCTTTACCTGATACCCCTTCAGTGGTGTTGGGTGTCACAACGTATTGGGAGGGGGGTTCTGCAGCAGCACCAGGACATGGAGCCTAGTTGCTGCAGGATGGGGTTCTGTTGGACACTCACTATGTTGGCCTGGGACTCCACAGGCCTCGCTACTGCCTGTTGCTCCAGGGATCTGCAGTACTAAAGGTGGCCCAGTGGCGCCCCATGGTCCTTCTTGTACCCTGAACCAGGGGCTGCAGGTCTTGCTGTTGCCTTCTATTTCAGAGTTGATCCTGGCATAGGGAGACCTTGCTATTGCAGCCCCAGAGGGGCAGCATGCCCTGGGACAGCACGGTAGGGAAACCACATGGCCTTCTGTCATTGCAAGGCTCTGCTGGCCATCTGAACACCAGTAGGGCCTGGTGGCAAGTGGTAAGATGCACTGCCTATAAGCAGCATGCTTCTGGAGCCCTGAGGTGGAGGGGCTCTGGCTAACCAGACCTGAGGTTGGTGTCTGTGTAGCCATCCACACCTTCCTCCCCCTGCTGCTGCTGCTGCTGGGGCCTTGGGGCTCTGGTAATCAAACCCTGCTTTCACTGAGGGAGCGGCTGCCCATAGGCAGCATGTTCTGGTGGCAGGTGGGAACTCCCATCACTGCTGCTGCTTTCAAAGCAGAGCACACCAGCCACTGCCTAAACACATTGGGGCGGTGGGGTAGGAAACCACTGCTGCCACTTAGCCTCCAAGTGCCACCACCCAGGCAGTGGGCCATGGCACAGTTGGTCATGCTGTGTGACTTGTGCTTCAGGGCTCCAGCTTCACATGGATGTGAAGAAATTACTAATTTTTATGTTGTCCTATTACTTTATTTTTGCTACTATAGCCTGTGCTTTTTTGATCTTTTATCTTAGAAGTCATGACTCTAAATGACACAAAGCTCATTTCTTTTAGGAACTTTGAATTTTCAGTTTAGGTTTTTAATCACTTTGAAATTTTGAATGTGGTATAAAATAAGCATCCAACTTAATTCTTTTGCAGGTAGATATGCAGTTTGCCCAGCATCATTATTTTCAAGAGACTTTCTTTCCCCATTGTTTGGTCTTAGCACCTTGTCAGACATCATTTGACCATGTATGTGAGGGTTTATTTCTGTGCTCTGTATTCTGTTTCACTGATATTTATGTTAACAGCATGTTGGTTTCATTACTGTAGTTCTATAATATGTTTTGAAGTTAGGAAATATAATACCTACAACATTTTCTAGATTACTCAACTCTTTGGGTTCCATGAGATTCAGTATAAGGGCTCTTAGGATGGCTTTTTCTGTTAGAAAATTATGCCATTGGAATTTTGATAGCTTATTGTATTAAATCTATAAATCACTTTGACTAATATTGACATCTTACAAAATTAAACCTTCCAGTCCATGAATATCTTTATTTGTGTCTTCTCTAATTTCTTTCAACAGTGTTTGTCATTTTCAAACACTAGTCGTTAGCTTCCTTGGATAAGTTTATTACTAATTAATATATTATTTTGATACTGTTATACATGGAATTATTTTCTTAATTTTGTTTTGGATTGTTCATTCTTAGTATATAGAAACAACTGATTTTTGGGTGTTGGTTTTGCATCCTGAAACTTTACTTAATTCATTCTAGTTGTTTTTTTTTGGGGGGGAGGTTTCAAAGTATGAAATCATGTTGTCTGCAAGTAGAGATAATTTTATTTCTTCCTTTACAGTTTGGATACCTTTTACTTCCTTTTCTTGCCTAATTTCTCTGGCTAACACTTTGAATATATGTTGAATAAAAATGGTGAGAATTAGCATCCTTATCTTGTTCCTGATCTTAGAGGCAAGGTTGTTTTTCACTATTGAGTATATTAGCTGTGTGATTTCCATGTATGGCATTTATTATATTGAGGTTTCTTTTATTCCTAATTTGATGAGTGTTTTTAATCTTTTCTAATTTTTTTATATTGATTGAGATGATCATGTACTCTTTTTCTTCTTAATCTTGTTAGTGTTTTGTGTCATTTTGGTTGTTATTAATATGTCCTTGTATTCCAGAAAGTAATTCCACTTACTCATGGTTGTTTAACACTTTTGTTTTTTTGTTGTTGTTGTTGTTGTTGTTTTAAGATTTATTTATTTGTGCATACAGAACTGGGGTACAGGCCAGAGGCTCAGGGGCGGCAAGAGGCTTCACCAGAGACAGACTGGGGAGCAGAACAGGCAGATCTACGAAGTATACTGCTGAGGGGAGCAGCGGGCGGTCAGGAGAGGTCTGCCATGCCATGTGGTCACCTCCAGGGCAGGCGGCAGGCGGGAATCGAGCTCATGCGAAGAGGTGGCTTTAGCTTCTCAGTGCTGTGCTTTAACCTGCTGTGCCACCAGGGAGGGCCCCGTTCTGGTTATTTTTGAGACAAATACTAGCACATAGGTAGGAAATAAATAAACAGGCAAACATACCATTAATGGTAGATACTAATAAGCATTATGAAGAAAAGTAAGACTAAGCAGAAAGTTACTGAAGGGAAGTGACTTTTGAGAAGAACCTGATGAAGGAAGAATTTTTAAATGTATGGGGTATTTGCAGAAGTCAGAATTTGTTGGAATTGCTTGGGAAATAGCTGGAAGGGAGGGCGAGGAGTGAAAGGGGAGATTAAGTGGGGGGTGGAGGGAATTTGGGGAAGTTCAGGAAAGTAGTACTGGAGTTCACAAAATCTGTGTCCCGAGCCTCAGCAAGGACAGCTCCTTATATGGCTTTGATAACTCATAGGTTTCTCCCTTTCATTTGATTTCCTTTGCTATTGCTGTCCTATTTCTAGAAAGAATGCACTTGGTTTGTTAACCAAAGGACATGCTTGAGTTCTACCCCAGATTTCCTCTGAAGAAGGGTAAAATAGAGCGGGTGGAGTCTCCGGATCCAGTCTAGAATCCATTGTGATGTCTAATGTGCTTGGGGGCAAGCATTGTTTCAAAAGTAATTCATTATGGTGTGGAGCCTATATATCTTAGAATATGGGCCTAATATTTCAAATTTAAGTAGTAGGAAGCAGATTTCTTAATGGAATTCATACTGGGATTTTTAACTGGCAGCATGCTCTATAAAACACTTATGCTGAAATGTTTTGCATTCCCATGAAACAGTTTTCGCAAGAATGTCTTTTTGGAGGAAGTGTATATTGTTCTCATACTATTGTAACTAGAAGGTGGAAAACACCCTCAGCTTGTGGATGTTTGTTAAAAGCTTCCATGACTTAAGTTGTACAATTATGTTAAACATCGTAGTGTAAAGAAATTGTCTGTTTTGTCCCCAATAGAGTTTTATTTACAATCTAGTTCAGTGTTTAATGTGCATTTGCCTTCTTTAGTATTTAATCAGTTTTTTTTAAAAATCCCTGACTCTAGGTAATTTGGTTTTTCTGCTGATAAAATATTTACTTGTCATATCAGCAGGGCGCTAAACTTGGAAATTAAAGAGTACTGAGTTAAATTTAAAATTTGTTGAAAAGTATTCATCATAAGGTAGTCTATCTAGTGTCTTGGCAGTGCCTCTGGCTCTTCTCACTTAACGTGTCAGGAGACAGACTGGCAGCACTTGTAAACTGAAACCTGCTTGTGTACAGAACCACACTGATAGGAGTACACAAGAAAATGGAGAAAATTTCAGTGTTACCCTGGTGGGAGGGGGGGTTGTAGGGAGGGGTGTGGAGATTCCTTAAGTGAACCTATGACACATTTGCTTAAAATAAAATTTTATTTTCTGGCCATCAAGGCTATTATAACTTCTTGATAGTTGATCCTAGACTGGTTTTAAATGTTGCTTTGTGGAATAACCAAATTTGTCTCGTAATATTGCTATGTCACATGAGTTGTTTTGCTATAATAAGCATGTTTTACGATATGTTTGAGCCATTTGCCCCAATAGACCTGAAATTTATTACTCAGCAGAGAAGCATGCCTTTGCAGTATATTCTTAGCTGCGCCTTTCTTCCACTCAGCTGCCAAACCCTATGGAATCTAATTAGAACCTGGCCAATGGGAGACGTCTGCACACTGTTTACAGGGCGGTCGGGTGGACAGTTTTATCTTGTGCCGCAGCGTCTGTGCAGCAGTGTTGAAGCGGCAGGATGTAGAGTGCTATTGGAATTTTCAGTGGAGTCCGGGGAGGGTCAGCTTTGCAAGACAGTTTATAAAGAGGTAGAGATAGGAGGAGTTCAGTACCTGACTTGGGCTGTTCTGAAGTGCTGCACAGCAAGGAAGATCATTTTCACGCGTTATGAAGTCGGAGAACGATCCTGAAGATGAAGAAAATATCCTTAGAGATCCCAGCTAAGTGTAGCACAGCATGAAGATTGCAGAGCAGGGTTTGATGAGACGACTCACTTGTTAGAAGTGTGTCCCAGGCTTGCTTTGTGAGCTACAGAGATTTGTAACTTAATGCGAATAGTTTGCTGTTAGCAACAAGAAACTAAATCCTGTCTATGATGAACTGTTGGTTTTCTTGTGCTCCTATGAACGGAGTAGGTATCCCTGCAGTCCCGTGTAACAAAAGCTTTTCCATTAGGCTGTTTGAACTGTGCTCTTTAAAAATGAACTACTGTTTTATGGATTTTGATTTCTTTGTTTTATTATATGAATTAGTTGGTAAGCAAACTATGAATTAGTTGGTAAGCAAATTGGGGTTAGTGAAAGAAAACAAAAGTTTTTGCTGCTTTTTCTGGGTTTAAAAAGCACATGATAGAATCTTAATAATTTGAACAGTATTTCTGTTAACTGACAGTGGACTACAATGGAAAGTGATGTTTGGTATCCCAGAAATGAAAATCACATGCTAATGTGAGATTTTAATCACATTTACTAACTTTCACTTAAACTTATTCTTAGATTTTATCTATCTATCTATCTATCTATCTATCTATCTATCTATCTATCTATCTATCTATCTATCTATCTATCTATCTATCTATCTATCTATCTAT
>NW_004567124.1:2546439-2600144 GCF_000260355.1 Condylura cristata
TATTGTCTTGAATAGCTACCAGCAAGTTTACTTGCAAAGAAAGTTGAGGTTTTAGTTGCAAGGGTAAACTAATCAATGCAGAGCAAGTATTTGTGTACTAAACATGACTTCTTCCTTTGGCATCTGGGAACACAGTTTCCAAAGCCTACATCTACCACCACTCCCCATTTCAAAGTCAGTAATCTGTTGTTTTGTTTTAAAGCTAAAGAAGGGAGTTTGACTTGAAGCCAATGAGTAGGGCTAGTCTCTACTCAAAATTGGGAGTTTGTAGTTCATCATCACATTTGCCTAATTTAGAGATAACTCTGAAGTCTGTATAGACATTTGAACCAGTTTCCATGGAAATATTACATTTCAGGAATGAATAAAAATTTTAATATTTTTATCTTTTTAATGTTCAATTCTTAATATTCATTCTTCACTTCAATATTTAATGAATACATTGCTATTTTGGCAACGGTCATTTTGAGGCTTTTGAAATAGTAGGTATATTGATCAACATGTTTTACATAATGATGTATTTTTATTTATAGAGATTTGTTATACTTATGGACATAGGGTTGGCTTTGTAAGTTAAGTGAAAAAGTCATCTTTTTTTGTTCTAGAATTTACATTGGGCTCAGCACAGAATTTAATAAAATGTTTACCATAAATTACTTTAAAAGAGTAAAACCTTACTTGTTTAAATATTGATTCCCCCTACTATCTGAAAGTAGAACATTTCTATTTGGTATGACTTGGTTAGCTATTTTGGGGGTCTGGGAATGCTATTACTATGAATGTAGATGGAAAAAATTTTGAACATTCCTTGACCCCTGCCCCAAAACCTACCAAGCCATACCAGATAGGAACATGCTTCATTAGGATAATGGGGGAACGAACCTATGACATGTATTTTGGGTTTTCTGACCTGTTGCAGGTTCTGACATTTTTGCTTACTAAGTACAGATCAAAGTTATTACTTTAGAATGTTTTGAATATGTATTTCTCCAATTGAAGCTAAAGATAACTTAGATACAACTAAAAGGCATATCATATGATAAATTCTGTTTAAAAAAATGGACACTTTCATATGCAGGTACATTGTTTTTGTAAAATTAAACATCTTTAAACAAAAGTAGTCAATGTACAAAAAAGGAAGATGATGAAAGTGATCTGTTGTTTTATTAGGATTGTTAGTAAGTAGTTTTTTGTTTGTTTTAGTTCTATGTAGGATTTTCATTTCATCATTATAGGATAACGAACTGTGTTCTGAAGTGTGTGTGTGTCCGTGTAACTTACCTCTATAAACTAATCTCCAACAGTGTCTCTTAAAAAAGTACGGGGTTGGGGATGGGAGACTATTACTGGGCTGTCATCACAGCCACATCTGAAAACGTGAGTTGGAGTAGGAAAAGCCCAGTGACTTCAGAAATCATGAGAAGTCTTATTTGGGTTTGGCCACCTAGGTCATTTGGTGTCTCTGGAGTCTTGTCTTCTATTGGTGGGGATGGTAAGTTTAGTTTACCAGGGTTGTTTTAGTAATTCAGGCCTGGCACTGCAGTAATTATTAATTTCCTGTCTTTGCTCTGAAGGCAAACAGCCAAGAACATGAGAAACATATTTTTTCTTGAGAATAGTTTAAAATTGTTTCTTTTAGACCGTGTATTATGGCCACATTTTCTAATTCTGCCTTTCTCTGGAAGTTAACACAGCAGGAACAGGGAAATTTGGGGTACAGTAGCAAATGGAGTCATGTATCATATCGTGCTGCCCTCCCTTCCCTCTCCCTTCCCTAGAGAGTCTGTTTCTTGTGGTATATATGTTATGCCATGTTTACTTTTTCTTTTTCTTTTTCTAGCATGCAACCGATTGGAACAAATATGATGACCGGTTGATGAAAGCAGCAGAAAGGGGAGATGCAGAAAAAGTGTCCTCCATACTTGCTAAAAAGGGGGTCAATCCAGGCAAACTAGATGTAGAAGGCAGATCTGCGTAAGTATTACTGATAATTCCCTAAAGGGAATTTGGGTCGAGCCGTGGGATACAAATGAAATTTGCAAATTCTAGTTATCACCTTTTTAATAATAATAAAAAAAAAACCTTTACCAAAACCCATGGTTTAAAAATTTTGAAATATTACTTTCAAATATTATGTACTAATAGTTGTACCCAAAGAGGAAGATTTTCAAGTTAGAGAAAATGTAAATACTCCATTAGTCAAGCTGTTCAGACTCCATAACAAACCACAAGGTTTGGTTATCTGGGGCATTTTTCTCTGTAAGCCTTTTCGTATTCCTTATCATGTTTGAGCCTTGCAGTGACCCTCTAAAAAAACTAGGAAAAGGCTTACAAAGGTTAAGTAACTAGGTCTAATCTCATGAAGAACTACAAGTTCTCTTTCTTGATCTTTCAACTTCCAATTCTTTTTATGTGGGCAATTGGCTCGTGTGTAATGTGGAGAATGTGATAGCAGAAAGGGAGGCGAATGACTGGCAGCAATCCTACCTGTGTTTGTGTTACTGAGCTTTGTCTATGTGCTTATGAATTGTCTGTCTTTTCCGCAGACCTGTTGAGGTTATTACTGGTACTACTTTTCTATAATTATAGCACTTAAAACCTTATCTGGGAAACTTCCCAAAGTTAGAGGTGAAAAATTTCATTTCCTTAAATTCTTTTCAGTCATATACTGGCATGGCATGAGTTTATTTAGAATATTCTAGCTGGAAACCAGATACTAAATATAGAAATGAATATTAGGGGATGTATAGTTAATATTTGATGAGTGTTACCATCTTGGTATGCTTAGATATTTCCGTTTAGTAAAAATAGAAAAAGCATACTTTTAAAAGTAAGTAATTGGAAAAAGCAATAGTGTTTGAAAAGTTCTAATTTTTTACGGTTTCAATTTTATTAGGTAGGTAACATTGATTATTTTGAGTCTGTCCTGTTTTTTCTGCTAAATTTTAAATTATTTATAGGGCTTACAGTATGATATCAATAGTGAAACTTTAATATTCAGAAGCAAAAATTTTTCATGTTTCTTTTCCCACTAAATGTTATGATGTTAAAAGATAAAGAGAATCTTTAGGGTAAGGACCTTCAGGGAGACCTGTTTTCTTCATCCTGCCTATCTGTGCTTTGAAAGAATCTTTCATATTTAGAATTTCTTTGCTCTAAGGTTCAGTTTTGAGTAAAGTTATTTATATTAATGGTAATAGTTCTAAACCTTGTGCTTTTTTTTTTTAAAGACTTATTTATTCATATAGAACTGGTGTACAGGCCAGAGGTGCAGGGCAGTGATAGGATTTACCAGAGACAGGGTGGGGAGCAGAACAGGGAAAATGATGAAAAAACTGCCAAAGGGAGCAACGGGTGGAGTCAGGAGATGTCTGCAGTGCCATGTGATCATCTTCCGGGGCGGGGATTGAACTCATGCTGAAGTGGCTTTAGCTTCTTAGAGCTGTGCTTTAACTCACTGCGCCACCAGGGAGGGCCAGTTCTAAACCTTTGATATCATTTTAATATAAAGTTCATAAAACATTATATTGGTAATATAATATGGGGAGAAATCACAACAAACCCATGATGCATTATTAGTTCAGGTTTTCACTGAAGGTAGAATTTTTTTGAGATTCATGAGATGAAATATTTCTCCTATGTTAAATCAACTGACTTTTCTTTAATTAAAACATTTTATATGTAGCAAAGTATAGGACATGTTAAAATACATCTTCTGTATTATTTACAAGTACAAAACAATTTTATTTTTAATTTCTTTTTTGGTTTTTAATTTGAAATGTAAAACAAAAGTAATATGTGCTTTCTGACTGTAGTCTAGTTTCAAAAATGAAATCCTGGTTTCTGCAAGTTTTCTTCCTGTCCACCTTTCTTCTAGGGTGTAACCCTTTGCAAACCAAAATGGTCAAGTTTGCCAAGATTCTCTGCTTTCAGAATCCTGGCTTCCAATTCCTGTCTCCCCTTCTCTCCAGGTTATCAAAGTGCTCTTCAGCCTTTCAGCTATTTTATCTGGAATCAGATGTTACAGGCAAAACGTACCTTCATACTCCCTCCTCACGTCTCTGGGTCTCTGTCCTTCCCTGCATGCTGACCCAATAATTTTTCAGTCTTGTTAGCTCACAGGTGTTGTCCAGAATCTGTCGTAGGTTTCTGGTTGTCCTCAAAGGTAGGAATTGTCCAAATTTTCTGTATTTCCTTTATGGAAACAGAAATACATGTTTAGTTTACAAAAAGAAAACTTTTTAATTGCAAAAGAATATTTCAGATTTTTCTTTTATGACTCTTAATGTAGCGACGAATTTATCTACTTTTTGAAGTGCGTCTACCATTTATAGCACACTAGCATTAATAATGCATCATGGGTTTGTTGTGATTTCTACCCATATTACCAATATAATGTTGACTTATTTTGAAGAAAGAAGTCATCCAAATTTTGTTAGAAAATGAAAACAAGCAAACAAAAAATGATGTAGCCAAAGTTGTTGGAAGACTAAACACCTTTGCTTAAAGGAAATTATCATTTCTCTAAGGATACATTGCATGGTATGATCACCTACATCAGTGTTGCAGAAAGATAATTGATACCTTCAGTTCAGAGCAGTTTAATTTTACTATGAGAACTTTTGATTTTTAAGAACACTATATTCCTTTTATCAGAAACGACTCTTTCTAATTCACATTGCTTTACATAGTAGTACTTGGTGTCTTGCTTTTTTTTTTTTTTATTAAAGATTTATTTATTTTTGCATACAAGAACTGGGGTACAGGCCAGAGGTCCAAGTTGGGGGGCATTGAGAGGATTCAGTAGAGACAGGGTGGGGAGCAGAACAGGTGGATCATCTGAAATCCACTGCTGAGGGGAGCAGCAGGCAAGACAAGAGACCATGTGGGTCGGCTCCCTGGCCAGGGATCGAACTTGTGTTGTAGTAGCTGCGTCACCTGGGAAGCCCTGTCTTACTCTTATATCTGCCGTAATATTAATAGAGACACACGGCTGAGTGTTATTTAATGAATGAATTTGCAAGCAGCCTCCTAATTTTATTTCTAAGCAACTGGTTAGTCAAGTATTTAAGGACCCTCATCTCGTTGGTTTTGGGGATAAAATAGGGAGCAAGTCAGACAAAAGTCTCTGCTTTTGCTGAGAAATTCATAAGCTGTAAAGGAAATAAATCTTGAATTCATGCATTACATTAGAAAATGTGAAACTCTAGATTGAATAATAAAGGCATAAATGAGAGGACGAGGATTACTAAAGTTTCAGGAAATGGAGAAGTAGAAAATATTGACATGGCATGGTCAGGGAAAGACCCTGCTGGAGGGGTACAGAGCGTGTGTCTATACCTGGTGTCATGCAACTTGCGCCTCCTTTGTCTCCTGGCATCTTCAGACTGCTTGCTTATTCTTGTTCTGGGTTTCTGTTCTTTCCCAAGCCAAATTCACTGGCCTTTTTCAACAAGTCACTTACTAGTTTCGATTTAATGGAATATAATCTGTGTCAACTCTTACTGCACAAAAATATTGCTGTAAATATTGGTAGTTAATGAAGTATTAGACTATCAAATACATAATATTTTGTTACCTTTTATCTTGAATACTGGATAACTTAAAGTTAGTTTCTGAATCAGGTTTTACTTGCATTATTAGGAAATTTGTTCACTTATACCTGTGTAGGGAAGGGAAGCTTTTCCCATCTTTCCTTCTGTGTTCTTTGGCTAATAATAATTAATTCGATATAAAACATATTAAAAAAGAAAAAAACAAGCTTCATATCTTCTGGAGTCCCAAAAACCTGAGATCCAAAGATAAGCAGTTGAGGCTTGATTGCCATCCTGAGCTAAGAAGTGGGGAGGGTAGAGAATTAGAGATGAAAATTGGGAGTGCAGGTAGAAATTTATAGGAAGAAGAGATAAGCAAATGCTTGCAATGCCATGCAGAGAAGTCTTTCCGATCACAAATGATCTTCAATATTAACTCTCTCTTAGTGCAGGATGTCTAACCCAATTCTTTTAGGCAGTTAAAGGGAAAGTAAATAGCTCTTCCTGGGTCTGCTGGCATTCCTTGTCTCCAACTAGGAATAATCTAGATGCCAAAGTGATAGGTATATTTTGCAGTTATTCGGTTTCCCCCACCTCTTTGTGTGAATCTTCAGCCAGTCATACTAGGTCTATGTGCAAAAGAAAAAGTTTGTGGTAGCCATCGGTATACTGTTTGGGAAGAAATTTCCAGTTCTTTTATGACTTTCAAGGGTAATTTAGTTTGTTGATTTGAAGATTTTTATATGCTAGATTTTACTTTGATAAATCTAAACAAAGGGATAAATCTTGTTATCTGTTTTGGCCTCACTCTTCTGCCATAACTTCATTTGTCTCAGCAGTTTTAAGATTTTTGAAACAAAGCAAAATAACCTGGTAGAAAGTTCACAATACATTGATTAAGCTCCGAGTGCTACTGCCTCTGCTAATGAAATAATAGACTATAGGGTTGATAATGCTATAGTATATATTTTCTATTATTAAGACAATTGAACATTAAAATCTCCCTTTGGTGTCTAGACAGCATTGGCCCCTTATGTAATTTTAGGTTAAGATGAATTTTCAGCAATACTGGTTAGATTTCTTTTTTCTTGTATTAAAAATAAAGCTGTTTTAATGTGACTTTAAAAGTATATGTATGCATATGTGTGTGTGTTGAATAAAAGGGGATGTTAATATCTAATTGAGCTTTGGTGCTTTCCTTTGCATAACAAATTTTTTTCTTTAGCTTCCATGTTGTGGCTTCAAAGGGGAACCTTGAGTGTTTGAACGCCATCCTTTTACATGGAGTTGATATTACATCCTGTGACACTGCAGGTATGTTTGCACTGATCAGTTACAAAGTTGGTTACAAGCATCACTCACTGCTAATGTTCTTAATCAGACTTGAAGGATATTTAAAAAAAAGATCCTTCATTTTCTGTTTTTAAAATTGAGAAAAGCTTTACTTCTGAGCTATCATTATGTGGTTAAGATGAGTACAGGGAATTTAGGAGAAGGGGTTACTGAACAAGCAGTTGGAGACCTGAAGTACAGTGACAGTTTTGGTTTAAAACCAGACTCTAAAGAACCTTTCTGTGCCACTTAGCTTACATTGGCGTATCAATCAGTAGTAGAAGACACTCTGTGGTGAAATCATTCAGCATTTGACTGGACTTTTCTTGGGATGGAGACGAACAGCCTCACTGTGATGATCCCAGCCACACTGGCTGATGCCCCAGCACAGACATTCACTCTGGAATGCTCCAGCCTCCTGGCTCACTCAGCTTCACGTCAGCCTGGAGGCTGTGAGGCACCGAATTCTTCAGCCACTGGCCTGGGCCCTCAGTGGCCGAGCTGTGGTCCTAATGATCACACCTCCCGGGAACCCATTTCTGTGTCTGGCTGACTATTTATAAAGGCTTACTTCTTGTAGCAGTGTAAGACTGTCTCTTCGGGGTCTTCTGCCTAATCTTAGTCACATCTATGTCTGTCTTTTAAAATCTTGTCTGTACATCACAAGGTCGACCTTTAAGTATCTGAATAGAGCTCTTGCTTTTTTTAGAAAACTACTAGTTTTCTATTCATCTGTTTATCAGGATACCTATTCTTGTTTCTATGGGTTTTGTTTCTCAAAACCTTATTTCTCTGCAGCTCGGTCTTGTTCAGTGGCCACGAAGAGGTGATCTATAACAGAGAATTTTCTTAGCAACTTTATTTTACCCTCCCACTCCATGTAAGGACAAGTAATTATGTTGCTGTTAATTAGCATTGTGTTTACAAACAGAAAGGAGGAGAGGGGGAGCGAGCTATTACTATTGAATTTTGAAGTGAGGAAAATTTTGTACCTAAAGGATCTATCAATTTCTAAATTAAAGATCAAACTCAACTTTCAACAAACAGAAGAACGTGTTTATTACATACATATGCTTCCATCTATGTAAAATATTTGTTTCAGACATTTTGAACCAGTCATACCTTTTCAGAAGCCTTGTTTATCGTGCTGATTCTAAGTCAGATTCTGATTATCTTTGTTTTTATCTGGCTTCTTTCCACCCTGGGCATTTTTGCCAATGGCCACTCTGGTGACATTCTCCCTGCCCCCTACAGAATAGATGGAACCCAGTGCTTCCCTAAGCTCAGCAAACATGGCCAGTCCTACATGGCACCACAGCACACCCTCCCTCATTCTTTTTATTTTCTGCTTTTGCTGTTGTTTAGTCATGCTTTCCTTTGTTTTTTAAGTATGTTTGTCCTTAGAGATGGCCTTTCTTGAGGATAAGGACCTTGTCTCATTTGCTGTTGTTTTATATGATAATCCAAATGTGGATATTTGATGACCATTTGATAAAAAAACTTTATTAGCTAGCAGTAGAAAAGTAGATTGAAAATAATCAGATTTTAAGTCAGTGTGGCTTTGAGGTATTTGTGATCAGGTCTAAACAGGTCTGCACCTTTGGTGTGGCTCATAGTGGTTGGCTTTAAGTTTAGTGTTTCCTTGACTTTTTGCTACCGTATTTCAAGTGACTGGATGTGGGATTTCCTTAGTCCTGACCTGATAGTTTCATGCTATCAAGTGTCTGTGACATTTTCTTGAATATGGGACTGTTACCACTCTGCTCCCCTCTGCTCTTCTGTTACTGCTCATGGGGATACGTGTTTCTCTATGACCTTTCACAACATGGAATATTTTTAGGAAAATTGTGGACAGGAGCAAATTGGAATGTGAAAACATTACTTCTGACTTATTTGGCAGTAGAGGATGTATAAGAGTGGTTGAATATGTTGTAGCTATACCTATATAAATACCTGGACTCATGCTTTTTATTCTAGAACCTATTTGCCAGCTACACAGAAGTTATGAGGTCCAGGAAAATTTGCAAAGTCATATATTCATTCTTCTAAGATGAACAGAAAAGGAATTGCTTTTTTTTGGCAGAAAGTTCTACTCATGAAGCCAAATTTTGTTTTAAGATGGTTGTGAAATTAGAGGGAAATTAAGAGCATTCAAGAGTGGAAGCTGGAGTAGTCTGTGAAGCTTTTCTGTCTCTTACCACCCAAGAGAGGTGTATGTGTAAGGAAATATGGTTGGAAGAAAAAGTGTTTCTAAGTAGAATGTTCTCTGCAAATTGGCCTATTTTTCTAGTGTTCGACATTAGCCTTTTAGATTATCTCATAAATCTCCTCCCTGCCTGCCACCTCCCTTCAACCCCGTTATTTCCTCTAAACTGGAACATTTTAATGCACTTTCTATTTGAACAAGTTGTCTGATATTCAGAGACATGGTCACTTAATGAACTTAGTTGAAATATAAATATCAGAGAATTTCCTTTCTTTGACTTAACATCTCTCTACTTTCTGTTTTCAGTATCTTCATTGCTTATGTGAAATCTGTTTATCTTTCCCTCTTCTCCCATGCTTTTTTCCTCTTTCTCTTTCTCTTCATCCCATCTCCCTTGTGTTGCCTGATACTGTCTCAGCACTATATATTGAAGATATCATGGTAAACAACACAAAGTTTTGTACTTTATGGGTTCATATGTTGAATTTTTCTTCCCTACAATGTTTTGGTGTATGTACATTATCTCCTATTAAATATAAAACTGGGCGAAACATCATAGAAACTGAAAACATGCTTACAAATCAGATATGCTGTCTGCTAATTTTAGAAATGAATCATATTATTACATGTGATAAAAGTAACCCTTCACATATATTTTAACTGATTTCTTTCCTAGGGAGAAATGCACTTCACCTGGCTGCAAAGTATGGACATGCATTGTGCCTGCAGAAACTTCTACAGGTAATAAAAGTGGCAAATACTGAGGTTTTATTTTTTTGACTGCAAATAATACAAGTGTTTTTAATGTATTTTTGGAATTTGAGATCAAAGAAAATACTAGGTTAACCTTGACTGTTAGCTTACATAATAGTTTTTCCATCATTTATGAAAGAATGTGAACAATAAAGAGCAAAAGCTTGGAGGGAAGTGAATTGCATAACTCAGTGTATTAAAAATAAATAACAAAGACTTGACCTTCCTGTTGACTTTAGCTAAAGCTTGGAATTTTCTGTTGCCTGATATATGACATAAGAGAAAGTGATATAGCATAACATCTTTTCCAATACATAGACATCAGTAACTTAGACTATATACTATTGACCCCTTCAGTCTATGAACTAATGGATTATATTATATTTTCAGTGAAAGGGTCAAGTCATATATTCCCACAGACACTTTTATTTAATGCAGAACTCATTTGATTTTTCTCACTCAGTTGTTCAAGTTTTAACTCGTGCTGGAAAGAAAACCCCAGTCAATAATATGATTTCTTTACCATTGTCATATGCCAGATGTTTTCCTGTTTGGTAAAATACTTTCAAAAACATGCTATTATATTTGCTTCACATCAAAATATTTACCTGCTTGTCTAATATTCTTCAGGTTTGTTTTTTTTTTAAACATATGGACTACCATAAAGATAAATAACATGTTCATTTGAGTCTTGATGTTTAATTTTAAAATAAAATTCCTAGATTATGGAATTTCTATGTCTTAACAGTACAATTGTCCCACTGAACATACAGACCTGCAGGGAAGAACTGCACTCCACGATGCAGGTGAGCAAACTTTCCAGTTGGTGATAAATGTTTGGTAAAATACCAAGGCATTTAAACTAATTTCTGAGTTTTACCATGTATATATTTGTATAACCCATGGAGAAACAGAATATTGTGATTTGTTTGTTTGTTTGTTTACTCTAATTTGAAATTTACTAGCTTGTACAGCTTAAAAAAGACTCAGATGGCCATTATTTACAGGGCATTTTGGTAGGAACTAAAATTCCAAAGCTAGACAAGCCATCACCTGTTCCAAGGAGCTCCAGGCACTATGTGTGTGTGTATGGTTGGGATTTGCTGGGAGAAATTGGAAGGAGGAAGACTTTTCTCTTTCTTAAAATCTATACTTTCCTAATTAACATGTCTGAATCTCATTTTTTTTCATCTGCAAAATGTAATTAATAATTCTATTGTGGTGAGTGGCTATAAAGAAATTAAAGTAGTACCTGGTACATAGTGATTTCTTTTTTGTTGTTGTTGTTATTACAGTCAATTTGTTTTTATTTATTTATATAGTTTATTTTTACATCATTTTGTATATTTTTCCATCTCAGTTGCAATCCCCTTGGGCTTCCCATCACCAAATCACCCATGTGCCATCACCACAGTCCAGTGCATCCGCTCCCCCACCCCCACTGTTTTTGATCCCACTCCCACAAAATATCTCTGGTATATAGCTGTTCACCATTATTTTCTCACCTGTTCCATTATATTACTGCTATGAGAGAAACCATCTGGTATTTTTCCTTTTCTTTCTGGCTTATTCACTAAGCATGATCTTTTCCAGCTCCATCCATGTTGCTGCAAAAGACATGTGTTTCTTTTTTTTGGTTGCTGAGTAATATTCCATTATGTATATGTACCACATCTTTTTAATCCAGTCATCCATTTTTGGGCATTTGGGCTGTTTCCATGTCTTTCCAGTTGTGAATAAAGCAGCAGTAAACATGGGGGTGCAGGTATCTTTTTGAATCACATAGAAATTTCTTTTTTTTTTTTAAGATTTTATTTGTGCATACAGAACTGGGGTACAGGCCAGAGGCTCAGGGGCGGTGAGAGGTTTCACCAGAGACAGAGTGGGGAGCAGAACAGGCAGATTGACGAAGTACACTGCTGAGGGAAGCAGCGGGGGGGTGAGGAGAGGTCTGCCACGCCAGTGGTCACCGCCGGGGCAGGCAGGAATCGAACTCACGCGGAAGCGGCTTTAGCTTCTCAGTGCTGTGTTTTAACCCACTGCGCCACCAGGGAGGGCCCACATAGAGATTTCTTAATGGTGGTGGTGGTGATGGTGGTGGTGGTGGTGGTAGTGACTATTTTGTTTAGAGGTGTCAGTACTAGACTTTATATCACTATAATGTGCTTTATTAAAAAAATATACTAGTAATCCACAGATTTTATTACTTATCATACTTGTGTATCATTCTTTAGGCTATATTCTTTAGGTGTACTATAAGAATTACTTAGCAAAAAGTTAAATATTAAATATCCTTGGAGTCAAAGATAGTCTGACTCTTTTAAGTCTGAAATTCCTACAGATGACTAGGAGGCTGAAGGAAAGAAAAATATCTACCTTTGTTTTTTTTTGTTTTTTTTTTTAAAGATTTATTTATTTATGCATACAGAACTGGATACAGGCCAGAGGGGCAGGGATGGTGAGAGGATTCGCCAGAAACAGAGTGGGGAGCAGAACAGGTCGATTGACAAAGTACAATGCTGAGGGGAACAGCAGGCCAGACAGGAGAGGTCTGCTGCGCCATGTGGTTACCTCCTGGGAGGGTGGGGATTGAACTCATGCTGAAGCTTTAGCTTTTTAGTGCTGTGCTTTAACCTGCTGCACCACCAGAGAGGGCCTCTACCCTCTTTTCATGTGTGTAGAATATCTGCTGTAGACTGAAGTAGTTTGTGGCTAAAGATATTACATTTCAAATTCAAACAATTATAGCTTAGTCTTCATTTTTTTCTGTTTATATTCTGTTTACATATGTGGTGAATAAGCCTAAAGATAAAGCAATACACAAGTGTGATAATGAAATCTGTGGATTACTAGTATAAATCTTTTTTTTCTTTAATATAGCACATTATAGTGATATGAAATTAAGTGCTGACACCTCTAAATCAAAACAGCCACCACTACCACCACCACCGCCACCATCATAAATCTCACACAATATATTTTTCTTTCATTTGTCATAGACTGATAATATTTGCAAAGAATTTTAGTGTACAGTGTCATTTGAACCATACAGTGACCCTTGTGAACTACTATATAGATTTTAATCTCTTATTTGATATTTTATGATAATTTTGTTGATACTTAAATAATTAAAAACAAAAGCCTAAACTGGCTTGTAAAATTATGGAAGCATCAAAATAATTTTACAAGTTACATTTAAAAATCACTTAAAAATTCACAGTGCTAATTTACTGTGCTTGATGGGATTTGAAAAATGACTGCTGTCTCCTGGGATATGAATATATTACATGCTATTTCTGCTCCTGCTACCTTTTCTTGTGTTTTTTTTTTTTTTATAAATAATCAGTCCATCTTTATCAATAATTACCTTTTAAAAATTAGTTTTATTATGAAAAATTCCAAGCACACATAAACAAGAAAGAACATTATGTTAAAAACGCCTTATACTCTTTACATAGCTCAGACAGTCACCAGCATGTGGCCACCTTGATTAATGAATATCACCCTCACTACTCCCACTTGACTGCAGTATTTTCATTCAGCTCTAAGACATACATACTTTTTAAAAATAATATAATAGTTTTTTTTTTTACATCATTTTGGGCCTTTTCCCATCTCAGTTGTAATCCCTTTGGGCTTCCCATTACCAAATCACCTGTGTGCCATCACCATAGTCCAGTGCACTACTCCCACTTGACTGCAGTATTTTCATTCAGCTCTAAGACATACATACTTTTTAAAAATAATATAATAGTTTTTTTTTACATCATTTTGTGCCTTTTCCCATCTCAGTTGTAATCCCTTTGGGCTTCCCATTACCAAATTACCTGAGTGCCATCACCATAGTCCAGTGCACTTCCCTCACTCCACCGTTTTTGATCCCATTCCCCACTCCACCCCCATAAAATGTCTCTAGTATATAGCTGTTCATTATTATTATTTTTTTGCCTGGTCCTTTACATTCCTGCTATGAGTGAAACCATCCAATATTTTTCCTTTTCTTTCTGGCTCATTTCTTTCCTTTCTTTTTTTTAAACTAATGTGCCTTCCAGCTGGGGCTTTTTTTTTTTTTTAAGATTTATTTATTTATGCATACAGAATTGGGGTACAGGCCAGAGGTGCAGGGGCAGTGAGAGGATTCACCAGAGACAGAGTGGGGAGCAGAATAGGATGACTGATGAAGTATACTGCTGAGGGGAACAGCAGGCGGGCCAGGAGAGGTCTGCCGCACCATGTGGATCCCTCTGGGGCTGGGAATTTAACTCATGCCAAAGTGGCTTTAGCTTCTTAGTGCTGTGCTTAAACCCACTGCACCACCAGGAAGGGCCCTCTTTCTGGCTTAATTCACTAAGCATGATCTTTTCCAGCTCTATCCATGTTGCTGCAAAAGGCATTTTTTTTTTGGTTGCTGAATAATATTCCATTGTGTATATGCACCACATCTTTTTAATCCAGTCATCTACTTTTGAGCATTTGGATTGTTTCTATGTCTAAGACATATATACTTTTATCCATAAATAATGTAGTTTGTATCTCCAAAAGATATTTACTCTATTTTGTAACCTAAGAATAATGCCATTATTACACTTAGTGCATATGAAAATGTTTTCAAAATCATCTAATTATTGTTCTCTTTTTCCCAGCTATTTATCTTTTTCTATATTTCATTGAAGTATAACTTATGTGTAAACATTGCACAGAATTATCACTTTAGCACAGTATTGTGCACTTTAAAATGTATTAATAAGATAGAACTTATGTTTTACCTCACATGGGAGAACAGTCAAAACACATACACACAGAGAAAGGCACACAAGGAAACTTCTGGAGATAACCCTGATGCTTAGTAACTTGTGGATAGCACAGTGTATACTTTTTTCAAAAAGTATGCATTATTGTGCATTGTTTTGGTGTACATATCCATATGTTTTGTTCTTGTGTTTAAAACTGGTACAATTTGACCAGCTGCTATCTTAACATTTGTTCACTAGGTATATGGAGGAATTTAGAATGAAGACTAAGTTGATGTAATAAAATAACTCAAATTATCAGCTGCTTATAAAAAAATCAATGAGTGGCATAAGTTGGCAGGTCTTACAGTCATATCCATGTTTAAGCTAGCAGGATGTGGCACGACAATGTGAAAGAACACGTGCCCTGAGTTTTAGGCTCAGATTTGGAAGTGGTAGATCTCCCTCTACTTACATTCCATTGATGACAACAAGGTCAATCAAATGTTTATCTGTAAAGGAGGCTAGAAATGTAATTTCTGGGTGACTCATCATGACCTTTCTGCTAACTGTAGATGAAGGGAGAACAGATTTTGATGACAAATTGCATTTTCTGCTATAGTCCAACCTTGGCCTTTCAGCTGTAGCCCCTGCATCCTACACATTGAAACCATTGCCCTCTCCCTAAGGGAAATGAGATGTAAACCAATCCAGTTATTGCAACTATTTCAAAGCCTAGGGTGATGTGTTTCTTCTCTTTTTGGCTCTGATATGCGTCTTTGTGATCCAGCAATTTGTAAATGCAAAGAAAAGAGCCCCATTCTTCATAATATATATAGTGATGGAACAAGGACAAGTTATGTGAAATTAAAGGGAGAACCTGCAAATAGAGCAGTCACTGGTGCTTAGCAGATGCCATATTTGCTGCTGAGCTCCTTGGGATTACCTCCCCCCTCCATTCTGTTTTCTGGGAGAAATCCTAGTCCATGTCCTCTGGGGGCCTCTTCCTCTGCCTTCTGGGAGGTGCTTGTCTGTTATCTATGAGAGGCACAGCTAGTCAGTTGATGGACAGCATGGCCACTATAGAAGCTGTTAAGAGCTGGAACAGTCATACATTTCTGCCAAGGGGACTGCTGGAGTCTTGGTGGTACAATTCTCTCAGAACCTGGCTCAGTTTCTGGTCTGTTGCCAGGTGCTTCTGTGTCAGGAACCATCTCCGAAGTTACTTTCTGGACAAAGTTTCTAACTCTCCTTTATTTCTTATCTTTATTTCTAGACTCATGATTCTTTACCTCATTGTAATGACTGCTGCCTAAAAAAATCATCTGAAATAGTTATCTTGGATGGGAATGTAATTTCCTCAGTCAGATGTTTAGTCCAGAACTGTATCTTTCTTTTTTCCTTCATTGCGAATAATATTTTTTAATTTTTATTTATAAGTTGGCCTCAATATTGTTGATTTTTGATTCCTGAATTAATGTATCAACTTTCAGTTTACCTTTTTTATTGAAGTCGACTATTCAGTTTTTTTTTTTTTTTTTTTTTTTTTTTTTTAAAGATTTATTTATTTGTGCATACAGAACTGGGGTAAGACCAGAGGTTCAGGGGCAGTGAGAGGCTTCACCAGAGACAGAGTGGGGAACAGAACAGGCAGATTGACGAAGTACACTGCTGAGGGGAGCAGCGGGCGGGTCAGGAGAGGTCTGCCGCGCCATGTGGTCACCTCGGAGCAGGCGGGAATTGAACTCATGCGGAAGCGGCTTTAGATTCTCAGTGTTGTGCTTTATCCCGCTGCGCCACCAGGGAGGGCCCAGACTATTCAGTTTTTATAAAAGACTTAGTTGGGTTAAAGATGTCAGAATTAAAAGCTTGTTTAATTTTCTTGTTTGTTTTTATCCTATTGAATTACACTCCAAAAAAACAATTGACTTTGTCAGTATTTTCGATACTAATAACCTGGATTCAATTCATAGGCTTAAAAAAAAACAAATTCGGCCCTCCCTGGTGGCGCAGCGGGTTAAAGCACAGCACTGAGAATCTGAAGCCACTTCCGCATGAGTTCGATTCCCGCCTGCCCCGGAGGTGACCACATGGCTGGCAGACCTCTCCTGACCCGCCCGCTACTCCCCTCAGCAGTGTACTTCGTCGATCTGCCTGTTCTGCTCCCCACTCTGTCTCTGGTGAAGCCTCTCACCGCCCCTGAGCCTCTGGCCTGTACCCCAGTTCTGTATGAATAAATAAATAAATCTTTAAAAAAAAAAAAAAAAAATTCATGTGGAGTGTAACTACAGTCCTGTTTAGTGAATTTAATAACATTTTTTTTCTAATGCAAATATGAACTCTACTAATGATCGCAGAAGTAATGCTAGATGATATTATAGTTTTTAACAAAATGACCCCACTTTCCACCATGATGGGCAGACAATCTTCTGCTTTTTATAGGAAGTATGAACTACACGAGTCATTATTTATTCAGGCTCTTTTGTAAAATAAGAAAGATAACATGTTTCTTAAAGCTGAACTAACACTTCAAAAATCAAGTCAGCTGTAGTCATTTTTAAAAATATAAATAGAAAATGTGTTTGGTTTTTTATTATTATGTGCATTGCCTTTAGAAGAGAAAGTATATTCTTGTCTTCTACAAAGAAGATTGTATCCCTTGGTCCTAATACATTAAACAAATTTTATAAAATGATCTTTTCTAATCAATTTTCACAGAGAAAATTGATGTTTATAATTCTAAACTGAGAGAAGGCTGTGAAGTTTGGTAATTTAGAAAGTAAAGAACTTCTTCTGCCTTCCATGGACCTAGCAAAGCACTATGTGTCTTGCCAGCAGATGTTCACCATTCATCATTTTCCTTTGTTCCTGAAAGCTATGGCAGACTGTCCTTCAAGCATACAGCTGCTTTGTGACCATGGGGCCTCAGTGAATGCCAAAGATGTAGTGAGTAAATTTATGTTTATTCTTATTTCAACACTTGTACTCTTTTATGCTTGGAGAGATTTGTTGTCTTAATGCTGTTTCATTTTTTTTGTTGCTTAGGATGGACGGACACCACTTGTTCTGGCTACTCAGATGTGTCGGCCAAATATATGTCAGATGCTAATAGACCGAGGATCGGATATTAATTCCAGAGACAAGCAGAATAGGTAATTCTTTATCCTGGCTTCCTGGACACCAGCAAGGTGTGCAGGTTCTGAGACAGGGCATCTGTGCCTCGAACTTTCTTCCATGTGGGTTCCCTCTTCCTTTTTTTGAGAGTCAAGAAGAAGGAAGCAGAAGGAACTAGGGGGAAATAACAGGATGAATGCAAAATAATGGCAGTGATGAAGGTCAAGGAACTGAAGAAAGAGGAATTTTACCCTCCTCACTTTAAGTTTAAAGGCTATGATAAAATGAGTACAATTAAGAAAAAGGGAGAGGAACAAAAAAATTACACAGACTACTTCATCCGTGAATCTTTAGAGAGCAGAGTTCTTCAGTGTCCTAGGGCTCAATATGTTGCAGTATAGATTTTTTTGAGGTGTTTCTCTCCACATCCTGTCACTTCCTTCTTTGAAATCAAGTTCTTTTTTGTTCCATAAGATTCTCTCACTTTATTTTTGCTTCTATATTGGATGTTAGTTTAATTAGTATGCACTAATAATTTCCATCTGTGATTCTCTCTTTTCTATTCTCGAGGTCTATTATGTCATAGGGCTCTTCTGTATTGTAGTGACAGTATTATTACCACTAATAATGGTTGTGCTTCCTCTACTAGTTGAAGCATTATGGTAATTTACAGTAAGTTTCTGGGATTTTATAGGCGATTACTAGTGAAATTGTTGGTTTTTTTAATGTAATTTTATTCTCGTAAGCATTCTATCGTTTTGTAGTTTATTGCAAGTAAATAACAAAATAGTATTTAGATGTCAGACTGTAGCTTTAATTGCTCAGGCATCTCATAGGAAGAAATTCTTTTTTTTAAAAGATTTATTTATTAATGCATACAGAACTGGGGTACGTACAGGCCAGAGGCACAGGGGCAGTGAGAGGACTCACCAGAGACGGAGTGAGGAGCATAACAGGCAGATGAATGAAGCACACTGCTGAAGGTAGCAGCGGGTGGGTCAGGAGAGGTCTGCCACACCATGTGAATCACCTCCAGGGCGAACTTGCACCGAAGTGGCTGTGGCTGGCTTGCAGTGCTACGTCCTAACCTTTTGCGCCACCAGGGAGAGCCCAGAAAGAAATTCTTAAGCAATTAAATCATTAGTGTGATTATTAAGAGAGTAGTTCTTTTCTTGGTATTAGTTTATTTTTGCAGATATTCTAATCTGTTTCAAACATGAAAATTTAATTTAAAAATAAAATTTAGGATCAGAGCAGACTTGACATATATAATGTCTTGCATTTTTATGAGCTTATATTTTTCCAAGTATGTTTTTCTCTCTCTTTTTTTTTCCATTGGAACTTAACACACAAAAACCAGTGAGGTGAGCAATGTGTATTATATATTATGTAGCAGATGATTTTAGATATGAATTATAGCCATGGTTTCTGATCCATGTATTCAGGTTCCTGTTTCTTTTCTTTTTCTGTGCTATGTATAGTATTTTTACCCCACACAGTGATGACTTTGTTAATGCCTATTGCATGTGAATGAGTGCCAGCAAATACTGGTGTATATAAAAGAGAAATAGAACATACATATCAGAGTAAAAGAATTGGTTTTCTTGTAAAATTCAGTGACAGAGTTAGATAGAAGGCACTTCATTTCATTAGGTCTGTGTTTCCAAAACAAAGTCGAGGGTCCTTCTATATTTCCATGATGACTTGATTGTCTTATTGCATTATTACTCTTTGCTGATATGCTGTTAAAAGTTTAAGTTCTGTCATGGCAAAAGAAAGCAATGGTCCATGACACTGAGGTTAATCAAGGACGCTTTATTTGAGAATGCAGGTTCTAAAATTGAATCTGAAGATGTACAGGTGTTCAGGTGGCCAAAGCATGGCTCTACCAGGAAGAAAAATTGCGACCAAGGTCTGATTGTTTGGGATAGAGGGATTCGGGGTAGGAGCAGGGTGGTGTGATGTGGCATAGTTCATGAAGCCTCGTGAGTAGTTAGCTTTGTTGTTTCAGGTTTTGAGCAAATGGAGTGCTACTATCCCATGTAAAAGGTTTTTGTTTTTTTTTTTCCCCTTTGGACACCTCATTGACATTTGTGGTTATTGAAGGACTAGAATGAAGTTAGTTTGGTAGTAGAAAAATACAAGTATAGGAGGTGATATAGGATGTTAGCTCTGTAAGATAAGTCACCAATCACATGCTTTTAAAAATGTGATGAAGTTAAACTATAAACATGTGAAGTAAAAAACCTGTATCTGTAACAAGTATGACTTTTTAAAATAATTCCAGTTCTTGAGAAAGGAGGCTTCTGAACTACATTTCTGAATTATTCCTGGCTCTTACTCTTGGTCTTCTGGCCTTCTATTTCCCCCCCCATAGGACTGCTCTCATGCTGGGTTGTGAGTATGGCTGCAAAGACGCAGTGGAAGTCTTACTTAAAAATGGCGCTGATATAAGCTTGCTGGATGCCCTTGGCAATGATAGTTCTTACTATGCAAGAATTGGTGACAATCTGGACATTCTAACCTTACTGAAGACTGCATCAGAAAATGTTAACAAAGGTACTAGCAGTTTACTGTAATTAACAAGTTCCCGTTACTAAAGAGCAGCATTAGGATTTAGATGGTAAAACTACAGTTTCAAGAAGCAGAACAGTATTAGTCCATCGCCTTCCATACCATGGCTGTGTATTTGTATTGTAGTAACTTGTTCTGCGGCAGTGTTTGTTGCATTATGTATTGTTTAGTTTATTAATTCAACTCTACTAAACTGGAATAACTTAAGAACATCAGGAATTTCCACATTTTTTTCAGTGATAACGGGTGAAGCTCTTTATACTCTTAATGTTTTAAAGAATCATGTTTAAACCTGTACATAAAATATTCACCCAGCATTTATCAAATACTTGTGCCAATGTGTTTTCTATATTTATTAAAGATAAATTGGGAAATACATAAAAACAAAACAGATGAAACAAAACCCTCATTCTACCACTGAGGAGCCTCCAGTAACTTTATGAAGATTATCCTCCACTCCCTTCCCTTTGCATAAAGTCAAGGTCACTTGTATGAGCTGTAGATATTTTTTATGATTATTCTTTGAAATTATTAATTTTTGAGGTAATGTTGGTGTCTATAGTTTTAGGGTCTACTTTTTTGTTATATGTCTTGAAGACTTTTCCCCATATATTTTTTCTATCATATGATTTTTATCGATGCATAAAATTCTGCTTGAGATTAATTAAGCCACTCCCTGTTGTTGTCATTTTAGTTGTTTATAGTTTTGAACTAATACAAATAACAATTTAGTATCTCTCCTTATATATAAAAATTTTAGCATATTTTTATTATCCCATTAGGATCAATTCCTAAATATTGAGTCATTCAGTTTCAGGGTATGCACATTTTTTTAAGCTTTTAATATATATTGGCAAATTATCTTCCAATTCAGGAGTATTTTAAAATTTGCATTTCATTCACCCCTTCTCCCTAATACTTAATATTATCTACCTAGATGTTATCATATTAAAAAAAAAAAAAACTTGGTTCATTTGAGGGCAAGCATGATATCTCGGTAATATTTTAATTGTAAAGTAGTAAGCTTTAGAGAAAACTTTTGCACTTATTTATTCAAGTGTAGAGCTAGAGAATACATCTACCCAAGTTAATCTGCTGTTTTACGACTCCCTTCTCTCCTTTCTTTCTCTTTAAATCTTCAGGGAGAGAACTTTGGAAGAAAGGACCTTCTCTACCACAGGTAGATCTTAATTTTAACTTTTAAAAATAATATGTGTGGTACAATTTAAAGCGCTTGACTAATGAGGACATGTAGTTGTTTTTATTGGGAACGTTTGCTATTCTGGGTCAGTTCTTCCAATGCAATGATATGAAGAAAACAGAATTCCTAAGTGATTTATAGTATTATTTCAGTACCACTGTTGACATTTGTATTTCTTCTTTTTTTTGCTGTGTGTATATTTTCTGAGGACTTCACTTTAAAAGAGCATAATACATAAAATAATCACACCTTATACTAATCAACTCAGTTTAACCCTGGCTTTGTTTCCCAGTCTGAGTAAATGTCTTATTGTTTCCCCCTAATCTCTGAATTCACGTGAGTCGGGTGGTTTTCTGCACGCTCCCGTCTGCTCAGAAGCTAGTGTAGGCTGCTGTCCTCTTCTGCTGGCTGTTTCCTTCCAGGCTTTCTGCTTTTCTCTAGTGAGATGAACCTGAGCACTTCTAAATCCTGAGGAGAAAGTATCAGGTACCTTCTGAGCAATTCTGATCATCATTGTACATCTCTCCCTACTTCTCACTGGGGTCCACGTGAAAGCATGCTGGCCTCTTCCTCAACGGGGTGGAGCAAGCCTTCCTGCATGGTCATGTCTCCTGGCATGTATCTTTTCCATCCAAATCTACTGTTTCAACCTTTTCTCCCTCCTCAGATAACCTCAGAAGGGAGCAGAGTGTATAGTTAGGTCAGTGCCAGCCACCTTACCCAGAATCACAGAAATAACATTCAGAAGTGTGCAGATACTTAAAGAGTGATTGGACATGAATATGGGGGTGGGCTCAGGGCCTTTAAGCGTTATCCAAATGAGCTTATAGAGTTAGTGCTTTTGCTGAGAGCAGTAAAAAGTCATCTGTTTCCACATACATTCTTACACTAGGGAGAAAGATGCAAGTGAGTAGGTAGTGTCGTGAGAGATCCTTTCCAGAAAAACAAAACAGGATTCAAGGATACAGAGGGAGAGGACAGGAGCTGTTTTAGAGGACAGCCAGGCCTTATCCCGGGGTGTGACCTTTGAGCAGAGCTGTGAAGGAGGTAGGAAGCCAAGGGGCAGAAGGACAAGTATACCGTTGGAGGGTTTGTTTACTGACCCCAAAGGGCTGTGAAAGGCCAGAGCAAAAGGAGAGACATGTGTGGCTGAGGGTGCAGGAGAAGCCCTGCCTCAGTGAAACAACCTGACTATGAACAATTTCTGTGGACACACTTTTGTGCTAATGTTATAAGGAGGTGGGTCAGATCCCATGTGAACAGTACTTTGGGAAAAGGATTGAGGCTAGAAATGTAAAGTGGGTCCAATTGTGGCTACAGAACATTTTCTTGATGGGATGTTGGCGCTAGAGTTCTAAATCCAGTTTCATTAGAGTGATGCTTTAAACACTTGCTTAACCAAAAATGAGCAAACATTACAACACATAAAGTTATCTTGGAGAATTAAACTGTTAGCTTTCTTTTTTAAGCTCTCCAAAAGGAAAAGCAAAATAGTTTTCGAAATTGTGCAGATTTAAAGATCAATTTGGATTAAAAAAAAATGTAGGTTATTTGTTCTCTTGTGTAATAATTGTGGTGTGCTTTTATTAAAGCAAATCTCTAAGTTGGAATAAAGTTTCAAAGCAGTAAGTGTGCAAAAACAGAACACGTACTCCACCAGGTCATGTAGTGATCCCTCGCATCGCTCATCAATGTGCTGGCTGTCTCTTTCTTTCCACACTCCTTGATATTTTATTTCATTAGGGTGCAAAGAAATGAATGGGTTCCATGTTTTCTTTTCTTTCGATATTAATGGACTTCCTTCCTTTAAAAAAAAAAAATAGAAATTCTTGCTTTGGGAGTGGTTGTTGGGACCTCATAGCACGGCTTTCGTTTTATAGCTCATACAAAGTCTTCTCTTTAATGTTTGTTCAATTTATTTAAAAAATACTTATCATTAGTATTTTAAATTGTTATTTTTTAATATACATTTCAAAATAAATTACACTTGATTTATTTGAAAACCATATTCTCAGTTGTCTGGAGTTTTAAGAGGAAATACTGCCACCTTGTGTTAGGTACAACAAAATTGTGTAGGTGAACTGATCACCACTAGGTGTATGGCCTCCAGGAAAATGTAGTTTTTTATGTTCTCATACTTACTAAGCTGTGTTTTTTTGTTTGTTTGTTTGTTTGTTTACCAAAGCGAAATTTGACATACATGCTGGATGAACTGCATATGAAGTCAAATCAGAGGGAACATCACAGCGTTCAGGTAAAAAGAAAAGGAAATTTGGTGCCTTCTTTAGCAAAGAATTCTGGTGTTGTCTAAAACAGGTTCAGGAAAACAGGAGAAAAAAGAGGGAGAAGTGAGTAGGAGAAAGAAAGGCAGTGTAGTATGCTTTGGGACTCCATTTTCTTGCCCAATCCTTTCTCAACAGATCTGAATGTCTAGGTCAATATTATGTTGCATAAAGCATTTTTAAATATATATTCAAAGACAAATAATTCAACTGGCTTATCTAATTCATTGTTGATTTAAATATATATATAGGTCCATGAGTCAAATTTGTATTCATTTTGGAAATTTATTGTAGTAGTAAAAATGATGGTTATTAATGAAAACAAAATAAAATCTGACCCTTTCCTTAAACTATTTTTTATTTTGATTAAGAAAAATAGTTTTGTTAACCACACAACACTTTTTATCTTTGCCCCAGTGTTCAAAAACTACTTATTATGTCAAAAAATGATTTATTTAATGATTGAAGAACCAGTAATACAAATTGAAGGGTCCTTTCTGGTAGTACAAGGGGTTACTTGGCATGGGTAGCCACTGCAACACAGGTTCAATCCTTGGCTAGCGAGGTGGCCCACATGGCATGGCAGATCTCTCTTGACCTGCCCACTGCTCCCCTCAGCAGTGTATTTCAGTAGATCTGCCTGTTCTGCTCTCCAGTCTGTCCCTGGTGAATCCTTTCACCATCACCCCACACCAACCTCGCACCTCTGGCCTGCACCCCAGCTCTTGTATGCATAAATAAATAAAATAAATCTTATTAAAAAAGATATAAATTGGATAGCTGTTTTGTATATAATAAAAGAAAAATCATTTTGTTTGGATTTTCATAGCTTACTATATGGTGTTAAGAAAGTAAAATAGGCCCTCCCTGGTAATGCAGCGGGTTAAAGCACAGCACTGAGAAGCTAAAGCCACTTCAGCATGAGTTCGATTCCCGCCTGCCCCATAGGTGACCACATGACATGGCAGACCTCTCCTGACCTGCCCGCTGCTCCTCTCAGCAGTGTACTTCCTCGATCTGCCTGCTCTGCTCCCCCTGGTGAAGCCTCTCACCGCCCCTGAACCTCTGGCCTGTATCCCAGTTCTGTATACACAAATAAATAAATCTTAAAAAAAAAAAAGAAAGAAAGTAAAATAAAGCCTTAATTGAAACCTTAAAATGTTTTATCAGAACATTAACTGGAATGATGATTAAGCAAAAAAAAAAAAAAGGAATAATAGATATGACTATCAATTAAAGTTAAAATCACATATCTTTTCTGCTGTTTTCTATTCCCAGATGATGCTTTTATTTCTTACTTATTGAATTAAAGTTTGCTGGTTTGTATTTACTTGTAATTATTAACTATTATAATATCATCATTTTCTGTGTAATTTCTGGTATATAAATTTTAACGTAATTGAAATTATTGTAACATATTTAAATGTGTCTATATGTGTATATGTTGCATATGACCATGAACTGCTTTTTTAAAAAATGTAAAAAAAATTTTTTGCTGTAAGATACTGCTCTTTTAAGGCTGACTAGTACCTGTTATCTTCCCTGTTTAAGGATCTGGAGATTGAAAATGAGGAGTTGAGAGACAGGTTGAGGAAAATTCAGCAAGAACAGAGAATATTATTGGATAAAGTCAATGGTTTACAACTACAGCTGAATGAGGTACGTAATCTACATGATGCAAAAGATGCAAAATAGACCTCCAACTCTTTTACTATGTGTTGTCCTCAGGGCTAACAAGCTATTAGTGGATGCCTGTCACATCGGGTCACTGCCTGTGGGGACAATTATATCTTTCTAGGAATTTACAGAAAGCATTTAATGTCAAATAGAAGAGCAGAGAAATGCTACTGGTGTGTGGTTATAACAAGGAAGCAAACAATAGTTGGGGCTATGGGATTGGAGATGAAGGAGACAAACAGAATAAGACCAGGAAGGAGCTGGTGGTTGATGTGTCTGAATCTGGTTAGTGAAAAGAATGAGTGATAACAAGGTACAGGACACAACTGACCACATATAAACATTTCTTCTCACAACCTTGTTCCCAATCTTAAAGACACGTATCAGTTTTTAAAAAATTTGTTTGTTATAAGTTCATTCCTTTTAAACTTTTGAGACTGAAAATGCATTTCTTCTTCTTCAATGTAGGAAGTTATGGTTGCTGATGATCTGGAAAGTGAGGTAAGATGATAAATTTATTACAGAATGTAATGTTACTCTAGATGTGTAAATTCAAACTGGTATTGCAGTAGAATATTAAGTTCTGGTTTCAGGTGGAGACCAGGATTCTATTGCTAGTTATTGGTGAAAGATGAAAACAAAACCTATGGATAACAGTATGTTTTGAGTATAGTGGATGGGCTTATTAAAAGCATTTTGCTATTATTTCCTGTGAAACTTTTCATGAAAAGTTGTAAAATTCTAAGCATTAAAAAGAAAAGATCTGAAAATGGTAAGATTTAAAACAAATTTCCTAAGTTTTGTATATATTGTATGTTTTTATATGTTTATATTAATATATTTGTAGATATTATCAACTCTACTAATAGTTGAAATCTACCATATTGGAGAACTTTTAATTCTATTTCTTGAAGTAATTCTAATGAACATTTTCTAAGACATACTTTTAACCCAGTTTCAAGCATTTATTACTTTCCATTTCAGAAAGAAAAACTGAAGTCCCTTTTGGTAGCTAAAGAAAAGCAACATGAAGAAAGCTTAAGAACTATTGAAGCTCTGAAAAATAGATCTAAATATTTTGAGGTACAAAAATTATTTCCTGTAACTCATTATGCGTAACAGCAAGGAGCTTAGAATCAGTCTTAAGTTTGAATTATTTTTTTTCCCTTTGTAGTGTGAGCTTAGGCAGTTTATTTAATGTCTCTAAGCTTGTTGCCTGCCTGTCAAATTAGGGTAATTGTTCTTTCTTCACAGAATTGCTATAAAATCAAGATGAGAGCATTGAAATGACTAGCATATAACTGATATTTAGTTCACTTCTTTTCTCTTCTCCAGTCTTCTTCTTTGTCCATTTTCACCTCTTCAAAACTTCATATCTTTACCTGCAAATTTTCAATAATAAAAAAGGCAATAATAATAAGCAGCGAGTAAATAAGTAGGGAACCAGTATTACTCCGTGGGTTTTGTGTATACATGGATTAACTGGGACATTTTCATTGGTGAGAGCAGTGCGTTACTATGACTCAGATCATATAACACATCTTTGGTAAGATCAATTAGTTTTTAGTTTTTCTAAAGCCATTTTTAAAGCATTTCATTAAAATGGGCAGGCATAGCATGAAGTACACAGGCTGTCTGTAGGCTGAACCCTTCTCACCTATCCAGAGCACCCAAGCCTCCTCACGCTTGCTTCCGGTCACTCTCTGTGCTCCTCACACCAGGGGCAACCACACACCTGACTTCCAATGTTAGAGACTGTTTTATTGTGTGTGTGTGTGTGTATGTGTGTGTGTGTGTACATATATATTATATATATGTATATAATATGTATGTTGTTCATCATGGTGGTTCATGAAGAGGGTGGCTGATTCAGTGGAATATCTCATCTTTCAGGGGAGTACAATTCCAATACTGTTATTTTTTAAAAAATTAAAAGTAACTTTTTTCTTTGTAAATAAAAAATATATGTGCAGCTATGAAAAATAATGTTAAAAGAAACAAATAAGGCTCACAGTCGTAATATTGTTTGAAAGAAATACAGTGTTTATTGTATAGCTCCATTTTTATCAAGTTGAAGCTCAGGCAAAATTAATGTATGGTGGTAGCATGAAGACTAGGCATGACTAGGGTGAGGCATAAAGAAGCTTTAGAAGTGCTAGGAATGTTCTATAGCTTGATCTGGGCTGTGATGGTGCAAGGTAGATGTACACATATCATTTGTGTACTTGCTGAGAGTGAATTATGTCTTGATACATTTTAATAAAACAAAAATAGTGTGGTTATAGGGTTTGATTGTGAAGGCTGTTTATTTATTTATTTTTTTATTTTATTTTAATTTATTTATTTATGGATACAGAACTGGGTACAGGCCAGAGGTGCAGGGATGGTGAGAGGATTCACCAGACACAGAGCGGGGAGCAGAACAGGCAGATAGATGAAGTATACTGCTGAGGGGAGCAGTGGGCGGGTCAGGAGAGGTCTGCCACGCCATGTGGTCACCTCCTCGGCCGGCGGGAATCGAACTCATGCGGAAGTGGCTTTAGCTTCTTTGTGCTGTGCTTTAACCCGCTGTGCCACCAGGGAGGGCCAGAAGGCTGTAAATTTTTAAAAAAATGTATGTATGCATACAAGAGCTGAGGTATAGGCCAGAGGTACAGGGAGTGAGAGGATTCACCATTACCAGAGTGGGAAGCAGAACAGGAGGACTGACTGAAGTATACTGCTGAGGAGAGCAGCGGCGGGTCAGGAGAGGTCTGCAGCGCCATGTGGTCACCTCCCTGACCAGTGATCAAACTCATGCTGCAGTGGCTGCAGAGAGTTTCACAATGCTGTGCTTTAGCCCTTTGCATCCCCAGGACCATGAAGATGGTTTAAAAAACAAGTTTATAAGCTACGAATAATTCAATTTAGTAGCTCATTTTTCACAGTGGAAGAATTTTAAAAGGTTAATGGTGAAGCTAGGCATAGCCATCATCACAGCACCAACCGTGTGCCAGACACCACTGTACGGTGTACACCATGCACGGATAGGCAGGGCAACTCTCTCTGACAGCTCTTTTTTATTCTTCTTGTAAGGGCACAGGCTTAGAAGGCTTTGCCCATGAGAAGTTGTTTTTTTTTTTTTTTTTTAATTTATTTTTACATCATTTTGCACATTTTTTTTCATCTCAATTGTAATCCCCACGGGTTTCCCATCACCAAATCACCCCTGTGCCACCACCATAGTTCCGTGCATTTCCCTCCCCCCCCCGTTTTTGATCCCATTCCCCACTCCACCCCCACAGAATGTCTCTGGTCTATGGTTGTTCATTATTTTTGTTATTTTCTCGCCTGGTCCATTATACTCCTGCTATGAGTGAAACCATCCGGTATTTTTCTTTCTCTTTCTGGCTTATCTCACTAAGCATGATCTTTTCCAGCTCCATCCAAGTTGCTGCAAAAGACATGTGTTTCTCTTTTTTGGTTGCTGAGTAATATTCCATTGTATATATGTACCACATCTTTCTAATCTGCCCATGAGAAGTTTTATAAGAAGGAAGTGCTTGAACCTGAACTTGAACCCAGGCAATCTTTCTTCCCTGTGCTGTTCACTACAATATTAGTTTTACTCTCAGAGCACATCAGTATTTGTTCTTTGTAGGATTTATGAAAGTTTGGCACCTATAGCTGGGTGCTATTTATATAGTACTTTTCTTCTAAGAGTATACTTTTAAGTTTTAAGGAGAGTGAACCCTAAAACATTCAATGAGGTTATTATAAAGGAAAATAACTTTTTTTAAATCATAGAAGCTATATATTCAGTTAGAAAAATCAGTACATCTATTTAAAGGCATAAAGCAAAAGCACCTGTGATCCTGGCGCTCCTACACCTGCCTAGTAGCCTCACAGACCCTCTTTTGCCGTGACTTGTCATGTCCACATTCCATATGTGCGGTCAGATCACACGTCTGTTCTGTTCATTTTTTTCACTCAACATTTTCCCCAGCCAATAATGTGCATTGTGATGAATTGTTTCACTAGAAATAACTTTTTACTTAAAAAAAAAAGATATAGACCCACTTTTATATGACAGTATATATGAATGCAGCCATTCAAAAATAAGAATTCACCATTTGTAGCTGAACTGAATTGAATGTCCCTACTGTATCATCTCACAAACTTCACAAAACTCTTCATATACTGCCACCAGAATTGTTGTGTTCTATGTCATACTTAATCTGTAGGCATTTTTCTTATGTTATAGAGAAATATGAATATTTTAGGTGAGACTAATTTTCTTAGAACTCATGTATTCCTTTTCCACTCAGTCATCAAGGAAAGGTAAAATGCTTAAACTAAAATTTTCGACCTCTTCTGTGTATAAGCCTCCTCCTATCTGTCCTGTATAAGCTCTTTTAGTAACTACTGCAAAATCTGTTAGTAAATATTACACAGACAAGGAGCTTGACTAACTTTATGGTTCTTTTCCATCATTAGTGTGAGGTGGCATTCATAGTTAGGGAATTCTGGATCTTTTTGACCTTGGTCAATATATCAGATTTGGATATATAATTGTTAGTACAAATACACAAACATGAACTAATCTGTGTATCTTCATTTTTGAAGTGTAATGTTTAGATTTGTTGGATTTTTGGGTGTGGCGTATTTGGGAAAAGAAGTAATCCAAATACATTTTGCTTTGGGTATCCAAAATGCTTCTGTTATTCACCTGTTCTGACCTGATGCACTGATGGATTTATCAGTGTGGTAGCTTTTTACTTTTAGCTCCATTTCCTACTCTCTGTCTCCATTTGCCTTCCAAATTAATCGGGATTCTAAAGTTCTGAAAGAAGGGGATGCACTACTACACAGTCAGTGAGGAAGGGTCCCATCTCCCAACAGTGTAGCGTAAAATGAGCAGCTCATGTGACTGGCATTTCCTGCCCTTTGAGGTAAAAAAGCAGAATGCATGGAAAGTTAGTTCCATTGTAGTTTGCTTTTTTTCCCTTTCTGAGTAGTAAGGCTTTTCCTTGAAACACTTGGCTGCTTTTATTAAAATGCTTAGTGAAGTAGTTTATTCCCAATTGATCTCTCTAATTGTTGCTAGCGCTATTATCTTTTTGTGGGTTCAAGTAGAATAATACTCAGGAGAAACAAGGAATGTTGAAAATGTGGTTTTAATGACTGGAACATTTAGAGCTAAAATAGAGGCAGAATTTAACAAAATGAAGCCGTGTTCAACTAAAATGTTTTAATTTATACTTTTGATTTCAGAGTGATCATTTAGGATCAGGAAATCACTTCAGTAACAGTAAGTATAAAAATATAGTTTCTAATTTCATTTTACTTAGTTCAAGCAAAGAAGAATGTTTCTGCTTATTATTTCGTCTAATATGAAGCTCCTGCTGCTAAATCTCACTCAACTATTTGTGTTGTTACAGCTCAACACCTAGACCTAGGAGGAGGTTAAGGTCATGGTTAAGGTCACGGCTGTAGCCTCTTAACATACAATCTGTTTATCATGTAGATTGAGTTTCTTTAACTCTCTCTACTTTTTAAATTGCATATGATATCAGTTACCAAATTTGCCTCATCAACTTGCAGATATTTATCTTTTAATATTTGGGGCTTGCTTTTTATGGAGAAATCTTTGTATAGAGTCTCAATCAAACATGTAAAACTGTTAGATGTACTATAAACAATGACTAATTTTAAGAGAGTATTTACAGTTCTTCAGCTTTAAACAATTTTGCTAGAAGAGCTATTTTCTTGTTCCCAGTGAATATTGAATTATCTTCTAGGCTAAAAATACCATTTTTTTGATGATGTAAAGATACTTATAACTATCACAAAGCTTTTTAGTCAGTCTTACATACTTCTAAAAATCTACTTAGTAGTATTCTGAATCTAAGTACTTTCTTTATGGTATAGAAATATTAAGGTAAAATATGGATATTTTAGAACAAGAGCCATTTCAAAATGTAATCCATGCTTCTCTTTTGTTTGGATAGTAAAGACCAAATTAATATTTAACCTCCTGTGGTATGAAACCTTAAATTAAGATATCATTTGTTTGGACTTATTTAGGAAAAGAAGATCTGCTTCTTAAACAAGGTCAAATGTACACTAAAGATTCACAGGTAACAGTAATACTATTCTTTACATATATACACTGATTAAAATTTTATTATTAAAGGAAAGTTGGTCTTGTGTTTAGTTTAACAAAAGCAAACATTGCTGTTTCTGGTGCCCTCTAGAGTGTTTTTGATGACAGTGACTTAAATAAAAGATTTGAATTACTATTTCATTGTCTGTGATAGTAAACCTTATTCAGTAACAGCAATTGGTTAACTCTTCATGTTTGCCCATATGAAGAGGCAGACATATATGAATAATTCAATAGTCTTTTGTTTTGACTTTGAGATATGCTTTCCTTACATTTACGTATATATTCTGTGTTTTGGAACTTTACCTCCAAATAAAGCTGCCAAGAGGTGGTGGTGTCTGATTTTCCTACTTGTTTGTCTGTTCCTACTTTTAATTTTCAGTAGGTAGGTACATAGTTTGCTTTTCTAACACTTCCTGTGAACAACAGGAATGACTAAAATATTTGAGCTTCCAAGGACAAACCTTCATCTGTAGGCAGAGTGAATTAGTTTGCGTGATGTTTGAGGTTGCTTTAATTTGGAAACTTGTAAGCATCTAGGTAGAAAAAATGGATATAAATGGAACAGTATTTAAGATGAAATAAATATTTGATTGTAATAAGAGAAATATGGAAATTGCAAAGCTGTGTAAGTATCTGTTGGTAAATTATAGCAGTCTTAGTCTAAAGATAATTGGTAAGTTGAAAGGCAGTTTAGAAGCACAGTAAGACTGGGATATTTATTACTCCGCGCTGTTAATGTTTTTCTCCTTGATACACAGAAAGGCAGTTTCAATTTAAATCTGTCTATTAAAATAGTGCAATATACTCATAGCCCATGGCTTTTATTAATGAAGTAGTGCTAATAAAGAGCCTTTTATAGGCTATGTTGGGAAAATAGAAATAGTTAAATTTAGTTTTTCATGATTATATATTCTCTTCTTTATGAATACTTATGTAAGTTTAATTATACTTTTTTGTCAACACTTAAGAGAGGGACAAACTGTAAATCAAATTTTGTATTGAGGTCATCAGCTAAGTTCTAATTAATCTTTATACTTGAGAGGGGAAAACTTGTTTCCTTTTGTGAATTGACTAACATTTTGTCGACAGCTGTCATGCTAACTGGGTTTATTTTGATGGTGTTTCCATTCCATTGGAGTTAATGGAGGTACTCAGAAGTCGTGTTATATATGTTATTAGAAATTATATAATATAATCATTGCATAAAATTATTGGTAGATTTAAAATTATACCCATTTTTAGTTCAAGGATTCTGATATCTTCAGAGCTTGAAGTTCTAAGTAAATGATATGCCATAACACATATGAATAATATGTTTGATGAAGTTGATGTTCATGTATGGGTAGGTATTATTAGTGGGAAAAGGAAGAAAAAATAGTATCCAGAGGGCAAAGCTGTCTTCCATCTTTGTTCTGACAGAAGTACACCTAAGTGAACAGATTTTGGAAATGTCACTGGGAGCCTATTAAGGAAATTATACCCAGAACTGTTTCTGACTTCAAATATCAGTGCTATATTCTTCCAGCATACCAGTCTGAAAACCCTTTACTGATGATGTAGAAACTTTGCATGGTTTGGCAAATTGGTGTTTTCTTTAGGCTTTTATAATGGATTTTTTCCCCCTTCTCAGTGTATTTCCCCAGGTATGACAGCCCATATGCAAAGCAGATCTATGTTGAGGCCACTGGAACTGTCCTTACCCAATCAAACCTCATATTCTGAAAATGAAATTTTAAAGAAGGAGATAGAAACACTGAGGCATTTCTGTGACTCAGCAAAACAGGATCGGCTCAAGCTCCAGAATGAACTTGCTCACAAGGTGGCAGAATGCAAAGCTTTAGCTTTAGAATGTGAAAGAGTCAAGGAGGATTCAGATGAACAGATAAAGCAATTAGAAGATGCCTTAAAAGATGTACAGAAGAGGATGTATGAGTCGGAAGGTAAAGTGAAACAAATGCAGACGCATTTCCTTGCCCTGAAGGAGCACCTGACCAATGAAGCCGCCATGGGGAGCCACAGACACACAGAGGAACTCAAGGACCAGCTGAAAGACATGAAAGCCAAATATGAAGGTGCCTCAGCAGAGGTGGGAAAATTAAGAAACCAAATCAAGCAAAGTGAGATGTTAGTCGAAGAGTTTAAGAGGGATGAAGGCAAGCTGAAAGAAGAAAATAAGCGATTGCAGAAGGAATTTAGCATGTATGAAATGGAGTGTGAGAAAAGGGGGAGAAAGGCCACAGAGATGGAAAGCCAGGTAAAAGATTTGTTAGCAAAGTTGGCCCTTGCTGTTCCAACAGAAAAGTTTGAAAACATGAAGAGGTTATTATCTGGTGAGATAAACGAGAAAGCCAAAAAAATAGTGGAGCTCGAAAGAGAATATGAAAAATCACTTAGTGAAATCAGTCAGGTAAAGAAAGAACTGGAAAACTGTAAGGGTAAGCTTGCTCAGCATGTGAAACCTGAGGACCACGAGCAGCTCAAGAATAGGTTAGAGCAAAAGTTAGGTGAACAGGGGAAGAAGATCACCGAGTTAACATCAAGAAATCAGACACTACAAAAAGAAATTGAGAAGGTTTATGTAGATAATAAAGTCCTCAGCCAACAAATACATACTGTAACAACTGAGATGAAAAACCACTATGTTCCTTTAAAAGTAAGTGAAGAAATGAAAAAGTCGCATGGTGTAGTTGTTGATGATCTGAATAAAAAGCTTTTGGATATAACGCAAAAGTACACAGAAAAGAAATTGGAAGTGGAAAAATTGCTGATGGAAAACGACAGTTTAAGTAAAAATGTTAGTAACCTGGAAAGTATGTTGGTGCCTCCTGAGAAACATGAAGAAGTCACCGCTCTGAAATCCAACATCACCGAACTAAATAAACAGCTCTCTGAGCTTACTAAAAAATGTGGTGAAGACCAAGAGAAAATCCATTCACTCAACTCTGAAAACACTAACTTGAAAAAGACTATGAGTCTCCAGTATGTGCCGGTTAAAGCCCATGAAGAGGTTAAAAGGGCACTGAGCCTCACATTAGATAAAACTAACAGAGAACTACTGGAGGCGAAGAAAAAACTGGAAGATGTAAATCAAGAATTTGTAAAGGTAAAAGGTGAAAATGAAATATTAAAAAGAAATCTGGAAAATGTTCAAAACCAAATCAAAGCTGAGTACCTCAGCCTAAAAGAACATGAAGAAAAGATGAGTACTGTGAGTCAGAACATGAAAAAGATGCAGGATGATAGTGCTGAAGTACTGGCTAAGTACAAGAAAGGCCAAGAAGAGATTGTGACTCTGCATGCTGAAATTGAAGCCCAGAAAAAGGAACTTGACACAATACAAGAATGCATTAAGCTAAAGTATGCACCAATTGTCAGCTTTGAAGAGTGTGAGCGAAAATTTAAAGCATCAGAGAAAGAACTAAAAGAACAGTTATCAGAGCAGACACGTAAGTATAATGTCAGGGAAGAAGAGACCAAGAAGTGCAAGCAAGAGAATGACAAGTTAAGGGAAGAGATTTTCACTCTTCAGAAGGACTTAAAGGATAAGAATGTTCTCGTTGAGAATTCTCACGAAATGGAAAGAGCATTAAACAGAAAAATAGAAGAGCTAAACGGACAGTTAAAAGACCTGTTACAGAAATACACAGAGGTAAGGAATGAGAAGGAGAAGCTGCTAGAGGAAAATGCCAAGCAGACTTCTGAGATCCTTGCTGCACAAACACTTATGCAGAAACAGCACGTACCATTAGAACAGGTTGAGGCCCTAAAAAAGTCTCTTAATGACACAATTGAGAATCTAAAGGAAGAACTGAAGAATAAACAAAGGTGTTATGAGAAGGAGCAGCAGACAGCAATCAAACTGCAGCAAATGCTGGAGAATCAGAAGAACTCTTCTGTGCCCCTGGCAGAGCACCTGCAGATTAAGGAAGCATTTGAGAAAGAAGTCGGAATCATAAAAGCTCGTCTGAGAGAAAAAGAAGTGGAAAGTCAAAATAAAACGGAAGAAGTCTCCAAACTCCAGTCTGAGGTTCAGAATACTAAACAAGCGTTAAAAAATTTGGAGACCAGAGAGGCAGTTGATTTGTCTAAATACAAAGCAACGAAAAGTGAGTTGGAGACACAGATTTCCAGCTTAAATGAAAAATTAGCCAATCTGAATAGGAAATATGAAAAAGTATGTGAGGAGGTTTTGCAGGCCCAAATGAAGGGACTGGGTACAAAAGATGAGAAAGAATTGCTTCATTTCAACATTGAGCAAGAAATCCAGGATCAGCAGGAGCGGTGCAACAAGTCTTTATCCACAATCACAGAGCTGCAGAGAAGGATACAGGAATCTGCTAACCAGATTGAAGCAAAAGATAATAAGGTAGGCCCTAGTAGTCTGTATTTTTTGTGTGGGAAACCCCAGATACCTGCACTGGTTTACAAAAGCATTAACAATGTAGCCATTAAAGGACATCTTTCCAGTCTGAGGACTGGTATGGGAAAAAGAAAAGTACAGTAGAAAAAAAAAGTCACACAAAGAAAAATCAAAAGCACTTTCCCTTTGTTTCCTCAAGGGAAACAAGGATGGAGGTGTAGGGATAGGGAAGGGCTCCAGGCTCACTTTAAAAGAACGGTCAAAATTCACTGGGTTTTAGGGTACCTGAAGAAAGATGATGAAGAAGAGGGAAAAATGTTTCCACCCATATCTCTACACTGAGGCTTCACTCTCTGTGCCCCCATCCTTCTACAAATGGCCCCTCACTCAGAATGTCTGCCTCCCGCCTGCCTAAATCAATCTGTACTTCTTAGTGCCCACGCACCACTTTCCCTTCTCAGAGCCTTCCTGTTCAATTGAGCCTGCAGTAATCGGTGCCTCTTCCAAAATGCACCTTTTTTTTTTTAAAGGATGTATTTATTTATGCATACAGAACTGGGGTACAAGCCAGAGGTGCAGGGGTGGTGAGAGAATTCACCAGAGACAGAGCGGGGAGCGGAACAGGAAGATTGACAAAGTACACTGCTGAGGGGAGCAGCAGGTGGGTCAGGAGAGCTCTGCCTCGCCATATGGTCACCTCTGGGGACAGGGATCGAACTCCCACTAAAGAGGCTGAGGCTCCCTTGCAGTGCTTGAAGCCACCAGGGAGGGCCTCAAAATGCATCTTTTGTTTGAGACTGCCATTCATTTAACGCATACCTATGGTAGCCATGGCAGAATTATGTAGTTCACCCTCTCAGCCAGATTTTAAGAGCAGGTTTGGGATTTAGCGTTCCTTCTTGTGGTTCATTCTCACAGTGCACACTTATAGGGATATGTGCAACACTATTTTTGAAACTGGTAGTTGCATAAAGTGTGTGCTATTAGAAATGAGAAATTGGAGAGACTGACATAATTTTATCCATTCAACAAATGATTCTTAAATGCTTTCTATACTCAGTTCTGTGGATACAGTGATAACAGACCCAGCCCTGGCCCTCCTCAGTGGGTGCTGCAAATATTAGCCTTTTTCACATGTCTGCCCATATAACTTGGAAGTTAAATACTCTCAGCTTGCTGTTTAGAAGGTGGTTATGAACACAGGGAGATGTAATGGTAGTAGCAAGTTATATATATATAAACCCATTGCTATTTAGGGGCATATGCCAGGCAGATAATTATAATTGATAAATCATAATTAATAAATGATTATAAGATAAATAAGTGACTATCTTAACTAGGAAAGACTTTGCTAAAATTATCTAAGTTCAGTTTCTACAAGTAAAGATCTCCTTATGCCAGTATGACCTTATTTTTGATAATTGCAATTCTATAGTACATCTTGAAATAAAGTAGTATAAGTCCTCAAAAAAAAAAAAAAACTAAATTCACACAGCTAACGAACCTCAGATCTGCCTATATACTACAGTGTTTGCTCTAGAAATGCCTCTTTTTTTTCTCTTTAAAACAAAATAGTCAACATTATATATTCTTCAAAAGGAACAAGGACAGGAGTTAGACTTACGTAGACTTACAGGAAACATGCTTTTTTACTTTTCAGGGTTTGTTAGAATAAATTCCTCCTTCTCTTCCTAATTTTACAACTGACTTAGAAGATAATCTGTGTACTTTCTTGGGGTACTTCATGTTACCTCACAAGCCTGAGCCCACAGTCTGATCTTAGGATACACATCATATTTACTCTTAATTTAGTAATGCTTTTGAAAGGAATTTACTGAGAGGGATGAAAAAAGTTAGATCACGGAGTATATGTACTGCATAGCCACTGTTTGGACAACACTCATTTCTCCATTTCTGGAATATATGTCAAGGAATGATTTCTGTGTGAAGGTGTTCATGCTAAGTGAAGAAGTATATAACCTATGTTTTTCCACAACTGTTTTCTTTTTTACCAGATAACTGAACTGCTTAATGATGTGGAAAGGCTGAAACAGGCACTCAATGGCCTCTCACAGCTCACCTATGGGAGCGGGAGTCCCAGCAAGAGACAGAGCCAGCTGATTGCCACCCTGCAGCACCAGCTGCAGTCCCTCCACCAGCAGCTGGCTGTGAGTGCCACTGGGCTCTGCTGTGGGCCTGCGGGGTCTGGGCATGCTTATCTCCAAGTCAGCCAGGTCTGGGGCTGTACTCAGATCCAAGGATGTAATCTCTTTTTGGTAAAAGTTATTATGCTAACAGTATTGTATTAGCTTGGTGACTACTATATGTCAGGCACTGCCTCAAATGTTTTATTTAATTATTAATACTTTAGCTCTATCTTGGTCTTCATTACCATTATACAAGGTTTAATTTCCCCCATTAAATTTGCAAGGAAACAAAGTGCCTATGCTCCTGCAGTTAGGATTAAATTCTGGAACTGCTTGCCTCTGGTATCTTTCCCATTGCAGCACATTCTTTAAAATATTGGCCCACTAAACCCCAGAAGGTTTTTAAAAAATAATCTTTTATCCTTGTGAGTAAAGATAGTCATTTTCTGTGGTTTTATACTTTATATATACTCCAACATTGCCCTTATCCATGGCTTCTTTATCCATAAAATAGGATCATCAGAACTGATTACTTGTTTGTTTGATTTTTTTAATTGAATGAGCTAATATATATTGAAATATTCAGTAAAGCATAGCCCAATCAAATGTAAATTGTTGCTAATATTTTCCTATTCTGAGCAAATTGCTTATGAGTTGTTTTTAATAGAAGGCAGTTATTTTAAAGTGTTCACTTTATAACATTCTTGACAGGTTAATGTTGATTTCAACCTTATCAAAAGGATATGGTAGTCTCTTCAATAAGCAAATATATTTGACTATTATTTATGTTGATGGCACTGTATTACATCCTGTCAGGGATAAAGCAGGCATACAGTTTCTGTGCCCAGGGAGTTCTTGGGTGGTTTGAGAGGTAAAATATAAATCTGTGAGAAGTAAAATAACAAGACAAAAAGTATCCGATGCAGCACTGAAAATACTTTCCCAGTGTAAGTGTGCTGAGTTACCAGGGAAGAAAGATACCTGCTGTGCTATAAAGGAGCTAGAAGAAGGGGGTACCTGACAAAAACTTACAGATCAATGGTCTTTTGCTAGGTGAGAGCACAATAGAGAATCTTTTAGGCAAAGGGGAGACTGTGAAGCAAAGCCTGGAGGTGAATGCAGGTGGCATGCCCCAGGGGCATGTCTTGAGACCAAACTCTGGAGACCATTGAGAACTGAGGTGATGAGTTTGGATTTCATCTTGAAGAGTTATCTTCGCTCAAAGATTTTAAGCTAAAAGTGACATGAGGAAAGACCTGCCTCAGGTCAAGCGTTTATTTAGGGAATAAGGTCTAGAGACAGGGGGATAAAATAGGCAACATTAGCAAGACCTGGAGCCTCACTGGTGAGGGTCTGCAGTAGGTGTTCACTAGAGCAAGTTTCCTGTGACCTAGGATATATGGCAGTGCCTTTACTAAGAATATTCCCACACATTCATTAGAAAAGATTATGCTATTTTTATTTTATGGAATTCTGCATCTTCTTGGTCCAAGGTGGTCAGATAAAAGCAGGAACACCTTAATAGTACTATTTTCTAGTAATAGGCCCGAGGACAACATTGTCATAGTGTTTGAGAGTATGTTGCTGGTATTCTGATCTGTCTAACTTTCAACATTTCTAGGATGCTGACAGACAACACCAAGAAGTAATTGCAATTTATCGGACACACCTTCTTAGTGCTGCACAGGTAAAGAATTTGTCTTTCAGAAAGGAGATGGTTTTAGAGAAAATATATATATATTTTATTTTCAAGTACATTTATATGAAAATCATTGGTGTTTAAATAGTTGTGCCCTATATGCTTACTAAACATAATTGTGTTTCTTGTAGTCATGGTTTGTATATTTGCCAGAGAAATGTACAAAGCCGTGCTTTACACCGTCTTAAATGTAGTCTTATGTCCTGACACTCATTTCGCAGTTTGGCACAATCTGACACCATTTGTCACTAATGATGCTGCTGACTGGAGATGCTGCCTGAATATCCACCTGTAGCTGTCAGCTACAAGAGGAGCATAGGGAGCACTCACTGCTTCTTACTTGCTCAGGGCCATTTTTTGAAATGTAGCGTGTAAGGTGTTGCCAAAAGGAGCCCACACGAACAGTCTTAGAGAAAAGAGGTTTATTGGGACCAGTGCCAGATGGGACTCCAAGGAAGGAGGGGCTGCAACAAGGGAGTGTAGGGAGAGAATTTATACCAAAGAGTAGTAGAGAGAGGGAAAGTCATAGCTCAGAGCAGCCAAGATGGAATGCACAGACAAGACCCAGGCCACCCTCAATCTGCAGAAACAGGAGTGTGGGCAGAGTCCTGTGATGGTGACTATTTCCTCCTGGATGCTATCAGCAGACCACAAGGTCAGGGCGCCCTGTGGTCCCCCTGCATTGCCCGGGCAGGCTAACAGAAAATACTGTAAAAGTGCAAAAATGACGGGCCTCTCTGGTGGTGCAAGGGCATAAAGACATTACATAAGCAAGCTATCGCCAGCCCCTGCAGCACAAGAGTTTGATCCCCAGCCAGGAAGCTGATCCACATGGCACAGCAGAACTCTCCTGTCCCGCCCGCTGCTCCTCTCAGCAGTGTATTTCAGTCAATCTACCTGTTCTGCTCCCCACTCAGTCTCTGGTGAATCCTCTCACCCCAACACCTGTGGGTTACACCCAAGTTCTTGTATGCATAAGTAAATAAATCTAAAAAAAAGATGTCAGGGCCCTCCCAGTGGTGCTGTGGGTTGAAACACAGCAGTAAGAAGCTAAAGCCACTTCACATGAGTTAGATCCCGCTCCCCAGAGGTGACCCACATGGTGTGGCAGACCTCTCCTGACCCACCCACTGTTCCCCTCAGCAGTGTACTTCGTCGATCTGCCTGTTCTGCACCCCACTCTTTCTCTGGCGAATCCACTCACCACCCCTGCACCTCTAGCCTGTATCCCAGTTCTGTATGCATAAATAAATCTTAAAAAAAAAGATGTCAAATAAGGTATATACAGAATTGTAACAATTTCAGAAAAATATTGGCTTTGTTAAGAGATTGTCAATAATGAAATTTATTTATTGAAATTTAAACTCAGTGAAGCATGGATTAAGAATTTTCTTTTGGGGTAGGGTGTGAAGAAAAGGTTATTTTCTAACAAGAATAAATCACACTTAAATATTTAACATATGAAAGATGCTGTACTTAATGTTCTGAGAGATGCTAAGATCAGCATCTCCAAAATTCTCCATAGATTTTTCAGGAAGACATAAAGAGATAATGTTAGAGTGGCAGGCAAGCAATCTTGGGAATTATTTAGGATTTGAAATGTCAGGCTATACTGTTTGAAAAAAAGTTAAGTATTGAGAGAGAACTTCAAAGAAAGGACAGCTTAAAAATAAGATCAAGTTAAAATTACAAAAAGGAGGAAATTTTGACATTAAATACTTAAAATCAAATGCCTGCCATTTTTCTAACAGATGAAGGGAAAACCAGTGGGAAAGAATGGTGTTATAAACACCTCTAGCTACCTTAATTTGAGTAGAGAGAAGTTAAATTCAGATTCGAAAGTACATTATAATTACTAGAGAAAATTGTCAATTGACAGCAGAGTGTGAGGCTCACGAGGGCAAATAGTGGAAAAGTACAGATTTGTGTTAGAGAGGATGGATGACTCCCTCAGACCTGACTCAGGCCAAGGAAGTAAATGCTCTGGTAAAAAGACACTGCAAACTAACAAGCCTTTCAACTTTGTATAGTGTACGCTTCTGAAATGTGAAGTTATTTTCTATTGACTCCTAATGAAAAAATGAGCAATTGGCATCTGAAATAGTCTTGCCTTCTGTCATCATAAAGCTAAGAAATTCAGTTTAGAATGGAAGAAAATGTTTGCACATCATACATCTGACAAGGAAGTGATAATTGAGATTTATAAAGAGCTCATATAACTCAACTAGAAGAAAATAAGTAACACAATCAAAAAATGGGCAAAACAGCTAAATAGACATTGGGCCAAAGAAGACATCATTTCCTTATCATTAGGGAAATAGAAATCTCGAAAGCCCAATGAGATGCCATCTCGATGTGTGAGAATAACCCAGATCAAAAAGACCCGAAACAACAAGTGTTTGCCAAAATGTGAAACAAAAGGAACCTTCATATACTGTTTTTGGGAATGCAGACTGGCCTAACCCTTAAGGAAAAGAGTATGGAACTTTCTCAAAATTTTGAAAATAGATCTACCATATGCTCCAGATTGAATGCAAAAACACTGGTTTGAAGGGATATAGGCGTACCAACAACGTTCATTGAGGCGCTATTTACAGGAGCTAAATTAGGGAAGCAGCCTACGTGCTTGAGGACAGATGAACAGTCTAAGAAGATGTGGTATGCTTACACAGTGGAATATTACTCAGTAGTAAATCAAAATGAATTTTTGCCATTTGCAACAACGTGGATGGAGCGAGAGGAATAATGTTAAGTGAAACAAGTCAGAAGAAGAATGACAAGTATTGCATGTTTTCACTTACATGTGAACTATAAAGGAACAACAAAAAAAAGTGATCAAATCAAAAACAAACCCTAGAAATCTGATTATAAACCTGACGCTACCAGAGGGCGTTAGGTAGCTAGAAGAAGGCAAAACTATTTCATATGCCAATTGCTCATTTTTTCATTAGGAGTCAGTAGAAAATAGCTTCACATTTCAGAAGCATACACTATACAAAGTTGAAAGGCTTGTTAGTTTGCAGTGTCTTTTGGCCAGAGCACGTACTTCCTTGGCCTAAAAGGGGTCTGGGGAGGTAGCATAGTCTATAGAGTGGAGAACTACAGTGCCTTGGCAGGGGGCTTTAGTGTGCGAGCAGGCATCTGAAGAGATGGTTAAGTATAACCAATTCTATTGCTTTGCATCCAGTCTCTCTCTGGCCATCTTTTCAAGTTTGAAGTGTTTCTTTTTAAGTATAAATGATTAATATTCATGTAAAAGGATCTCAACGTTACCAGCAATGGGAGAAACGTACATAAATAAGGAAGCACCATTTTCACCTATGGGATTGGCAAACACTAAACAAGATTAAAAATTGAACCTGCTTTTTCACCCAGTAGTTATTGATGAGCGAAAGATTAGAGACACCCAACACACATATCATTGGGGAAATGGGTAAAGAAGCTATGCTACAGCCATACAATGGAATATTATATAGTAAATTAGGGAAATAACTTGGGAAAGATTTTGATGGCACAGGTGAAAAGACACATTTGTAAAACAATACATATGACATTATTTATGTAAAAAAAAAATAGGGACTTTCCCCCACTAATTACTTTTCTAATTAAAAGGAAAACAAGAAGCTTAGCAGGAACCAAAAAAGAATTTATTCAGTTTGTTTTTGCTCATCGGTAACTTATGCTGTCCCTATCAGCTGAGCTGTTACATAAAAAGAAAAAGATAAATTTTTCTGATAATAGATATTCAGAGCGATTGGTGTGCGCTAACTTGAACTTGACTGTATTTCCATGATAGGGCCCCTGCTGCCCTTTCCAACAAAATCTTTAGAGCATCACCGAGAGAGTGGGGACTTGGCGTTTAGGGAATCACAACCAATTATGCCCTAGAAGAAAGCCTTTGTCTTTAGAATTCTCATGCAGTCTCTCCTGTTTGTGCTTTCTGTCAAGGGCCACATGGACGAGGACGTGCAGGCGGCCTTGCTCCAGATCATACAGATGCGGCAGGGGCTGGTGTGTTAGCGGCGGCCCTCCCGGCGGCGCCGGCCTCCCTCCCTGACGGTGCCGGCCTCCCTCCCTGACGGTGCCGAGGGTTCTGTGTGCTCCACGGCCTACTGTGCTGCTATAAATGAAATAAAATGCGTTTTGCCCAATCAGTAGTTTTTTACGTTAGTTGAGTATATTGAGTGTTTCAGTAGCCGTTCAAATCTCATATTCTACATGTGCTGAATTTGCAGGTAGGCAAAAAGACAGCATCTGAACCACCGAGTCCCTGATAAAACAAGCCATCTGACCGAGCCATTTGGAGAGGGTTAGGTTGCACCATTTTGCAGACATTTCTTTGAGTGAAATTAATTTGGTCGGTGGCCACTTTTAAGTGGATCAGAAGATCTTTCAGATCTTCCCTCCAGCATTGAAATCTAATGTGATTTCAAGGAATGTACTGAACTTGGCTGGCCAAGTGGCATTCTTATTGAAGTAACTTAGTGTCTTTGACTTCTTTTGGAGGTACAGATCTTTTTCTTCTTATGCTAGTAACTTTTGTGCCTTTTAAAATTATTTCTTTTCCTAAATGGTTTGCAGTGCTACATTACATTTAGGGGCAGGCAGGGGTGGGATACGTCAGGAACTGTAATATGAATGTTGCCTTCTACTTTCCACCACATTATCTGAATTTTCACTTGTGGAGACTTTCTTGCCTCAGTGTTAGCGATCCATGATAAATGGTATATGAGATTTTTCAAAGTGTCAAAATTTTACACTCTTTCTTAGCGATTACTCTGACATTTGCTACTATAGTAACAAGCACTCATTATACACGCATTCTCCAAATGTTTCATACTTATTTATAGGAAAATTGTACTAACGAGATTAATAATGTGAAATGCCATTTTCTTACACAGTTATCATTTGAGAGTTGATTTTACAAAACATCTCTAGGTTTTTAGACAAAAGTGCAATAATATAGTAATCTGTAAGAATATAGATAGCAAAACATAATAACATTGGACATGTTTAGAGTAAATACTCCAGTGTAATCAACCATTTGTATTAACTACAACTCATTAAGGAAAGTATGTTTTGTTAATTTTATTAATACCTTGTTTACTCTCCAGACTGAAAATTATGAATTTGTTGGCTAGCATATCAATTGAACAATTGAGTCATTTAAGCCAACTTTATTTTTAAATTACAAAATATGCCTTAATATTAATCTTCGAATATCATGAACCAGATTTTTGATCTCATTTTTGTAATAACAAGGTCAAAAGGTCTTTAAAAACAGCTCCTCACACCAAGGAATAAGATGTCTCATATATATATATAAATTTTATTTTTCAGTGTAATAACAACAGTGAAAAGTCACATTGGATTATTTTTCATTCTTAGGTGGATATACACAGCCCACATAAGCAATATTTTGATACTTTAATATATATATTTAATGTCCTACAGCCTGAGTTCTGATTCATTGAAACTGGAGTCGAACAGAGTTCTGAACTGAATATTCACATTTCAGTGTTGAATTTCCCTTAGTTTGAGTGGGAAGGGAACTTTATGTGTACTTTATTTTTTGTCCTCAGCCATCAATAAAATACTGATTTTTATGGAGTATTATTTTGAAATCCTTGTAAATGATTTCCAAGGTAAGCTAGTCTGTTTACTATCTTTGGAGAATGTGGGGTAGAGAGTGGGGGCCCCAACTGTGACTGACAACTGTTTTGGTCAGCTGTAGAGAGTGACATCCCAGGTAACTGCCTTGAATTTACCCCGGTGTCTTATTCACTCACTTTTGGCTATCCCAGGCACAGACTGCTTTCAAAACACTGAAGGCAGAAACCTTTCAGATAGTAAACAAGTAGAAGGTGTAGAATGGGCAATGCTTTCCCTCTGCTCTTCTGTATTCACAAGAACCATGCGATCTGAATTATTGGCCAAAAGGAAGGAGGTTGGGCTGACTGACGTACACACGCTCTCGGAACGGATCTCTGAATTCCTACAGGAGTGTGGGTTTTTGTTGAAAGCTTTGACTACCTTGTTGTTAGTTTTCACTCCTGCTTCATCAAAGAAGCTCCTTCAGTATTACAAACAGCTGTTAAAATATAATCAAATAATCATTCAATGCGCATCTTTAAAATCACTATTACAGTGACTGTCATCATGAGCTATAGCTACACTGCTCTAGGATCCAGATGACTTTAGCGTAAGTGGAAGCTTATGGCTTCCTCTTTATTTAAAACTTTTTCTCTTGTCCCTAACCAGTGTTGCACAGTTTTAAATCTGCTGTTATTCTAAATGCACTGAATCACTGCTACTTTAAAAATAATGCCCTTTCCTTGCGGTGTTTCCCCCAGCTTTCCTCCAAAAAAGGACCTAAAAATGGTCCTCATATACATGCTTCTTGACTCATGTTTTCAGCTTACTTTTTTCAAAGGAGAAGGGCTTCAAATGAAATTTTGGCATCTATAGTGACTTATTGTATCCAAGCCCGCTTACACCTTTGCTGAACATTACATAGTGGTGGTTACAAGTTTCTCTGACATCTACTTCACCATGGTGGAAGAAAACAATTTCTTACTGTCTTTTTATTTTCTACATCACTGGATTCTGCAATCTTGAGGTGATATATTTTTTTTCTTCTTACAAATTCTGTGCATCAAAGTAATGGCAGTACCTCTGACACCAAATAAAGATAGAAGGAGGATTCTTGTGATGAGCATGCAAAATATGGTTGCACACGTCTGGCAGAGGAAAAAAAAAGAACCTGGACCTGACTCCTGGCTTGTAAGTGCTGTGAATAATTTTCAGAGGGGAAAAACAATTACGTATAATTTTCAGAATAGAGAAAAGCAAATGATACCATAAGATACACGCGGCAAAATCCAAAATAGAAGACAGCCGTTTCAGCTCTTGTATTCAGCAATATCCTCACCTAGACTGGGCCTGAGAGTTTATTTTTGGAAATTTTGTTCTTCCCCACGTTTTGACTTTGGCTGCTTGAAACAAGACTCAAGGCAGCCTTTCCAGGTTAAGTGAATGTGTTCGTTAGCATGATTTGCTTGTTACCACATCTGTGGGCCTTTGGCTCACAAGCATCATGAATGTAGAGATTTAAAAGAGAACAGCAATGAAGCTGCAACAGAGATGGCATTCCGGGAAGACTCCCCAGGCATGAGGATGCTTGTGTTTAGCATAATTGGGCATGTGGCATCATTTAGGCATTAGAGGGCATTTTCATTATTTATGCCTGCACAAATAAACACTGATGATGAATGAATGCAACCAAAAAGGGAAGGTTACAAAAATGTCATATGTAAATGAAAAAGACTGAGGGTTGCTTCCTTGAGGGTGTGTGTGTGGGCATGCATGTATGTGGATGTGTGTACGTGTGTACAAGCACGTACATAAATGTACACACTCCATTCATGGAAGTCATAGGAAATCAATAAAAATAATGCTCCTTTTAATCAATATTTGGAATCAAATTGTACTTAAACAGTCCAACTTTTATATTTTAAACAGGTTTGCTTTTTTTTTCAACATCGCAGTCCTGGAAATATTCTGAATTCAGGCAAGAGTTTAGAGAGGTTATTGCCTTCTTAATAATTTAGAGCTTCTATTGCTCTGCCAAGTCAGAAGATTAACATTTAATAGAAAAAAATTATATATCTATCATTCAGTCACGGCTATTAGATCAGATGGATTTTACATTAAGTGAAAAAGATGTCGAGCATTTAAGGACCATTAAACTACAGGACTCTCTTATTGGGTTTTAAGGCCTCTGAGCCTGGGTCCTGCTGCGAAGAGTATTTATTTTACATATACAGAACACATTAAGGATGGGGAAAGGGCATGCATTTTAAAAGAAAATAGGCCATGAAAAAGTGTGATTTTCCACACGGTGAACAGCTACCGTACAGATTTTGTCTTATTTTATAATAATTAGTTTTATGCATCATTAAGTGGCTTTCTTTCAGGCTAGAAGAAGATGCAAAGGCCACTTTAAAAGTGGCGCCTGCAGGAAATCCAAGCATCTGTGGACCCTCTATTGGTATTTCATGTGGGAAAGCCATGTTTCGGATACTTTGCGGGTGGCTCCATGTTGTCAGGAACTGACGTTTGAAAATACCTTCTCCGCAGACCCTGATGGATTGTAGAGGGTGGGGATAAGAGACCAGAGAGGAGAAGTTACTTTTAACAAATGTCTGCTTTTTGGAGTGATGTCCAAATTATCAAGGAAGGACTGGGAAAGAATCATTCACCTTCTGGGAGGTCTGCACTGTCCATTTTGACCCTTTTATTAAGCTGTAACACATATCTGGTCGCAGTTAAGACCTGAAAAGCCATGTCTGAATTAAGATACACTTCTTACTGTGTACACTCTCCCTCCTGTCCCATTCCCATCTCCAAAAAGAAGTTTTATGTAGCAGGATGAAAATCAAATAGACTCGGGAAGGATGTGGAAATAGAGTGAACATAATTTGTAACTATTTTTTTCTACAATGTCCAAACAAATTTTGTGATTTTTTTTTTTTCTGTCTTGCAATTCCAGGCTTTTTAAAAATTGCCTCTGACTAAAGTGACACCTTATGGGCTACTTCAGAAATTCTCTTCAGGATTGAGAATTGAGGCTGATTCATATTCAGAGTCTTAACTGCTAAAATCTGTTAAGCCAAAATAAAAATGACTGCTACTTAAATTTTCTTCCTCTTCATTTTTGCTCCAAATATTGTTGCTCTCACAGCATTTGCAAGGTCCCATTTATGCAAATTGGAAACCCTTCTTTGTACAATCAGAGATGAACTGCCACAGAGCTATCCGTGCAAGTCCTAAGGACTGACGTGTCCCCACTTCATCTTACAACAGGGAGCTGCTTCCTGACTTAGAGATGTTCGGTTGTTCAGTTGGCCCTAATCCCTAGGCTGTGTAACTCCTTGACAGCCATCTTTATCCACTCATACCATTTGATGCTTTAAGAAATCCCCCAGCTACTGTTGATCTAAGTAAATAAGTCTGTTAGAGTTGAATGCATTTAAGAGGATTTCCAATCAGTGATTATCCAAAGAACTATTAATTGCCAATATTTTGGGTGTGCCATTGCCAATCTTGTTATAATGTACACAGCCACTAAGGGCAGCAAAGCCTGAATTCATGGGAATAATTGGGGTAACCTGAAGGACGGGTCTTCTCTAACTGTGTGTCTAGCACTGCTTGTTGTGGGATTATGAACATCAAAAAGAATTCCTTAATAAGCTCTTGCTCTCCTTCCAGATCCTTTTGGGCAATCTCATTCTCCATGTTCTCTAAGTAAAGAGCAGTTACCAGGACAACAGAGAGTTTGAGGCAGATTTAATTGTGATCTGATATCTAGCCAGAATAAAAAGCTAGTGCCTTGAATTTACATTCTAGGTCTCAAGCAAATGTCAATATCCATATTATTTTTGTCCTACCTCATTACAAAAATAATTTTAAGGTGGCTAGCATTTTCCTCCCTTAATATGAGAGAAGAGAATGTGATAAATACTGAAAGGACAGGAAAAACAAGCAGCAACTTGGGTACCAGAAAATATTAAATAGCTTTGTCAGTTGCTCTATATTATAAGAAACTTAAGTTTGAAAGTACCTTCTTCACTGATCCTTATGAAGTGTGTGTTTGAGTGGGTGGTTAGGGGCAGGGGAAGACCCAGAGAGGAGAGGCTACTTTGAACAAATATCCTGCTTACTTTTCCAGAGCTGATCTAATTTGACTTAGCTTCCTAAAAATCAATGCAAGGAGGAAAAAGAACATCACATAGGTGAGGTCCGTGGTGATGAAATGAATGGTGTTGATTTCAGTAGAGATCGTGTAGTTACTTAAGAACAACACTAATGACAGCCTCCGAGCCAGTGATAATGTCCATAGGTGTAAAAGGTGGAACTCCCAGGCTCTGCCTCCCAGCTTCCTGAACGGGGGCCACCTCTTTTTGATGAGCTTCTAACTGGTCCCTGCTCAGGGAACGCTGTCTGTGGGTAGGTGAGACAGCATCTGGTCATGGGCAAGTCAATACATTTTCTTAGCCGTGCGCCTCTTAGCTTTCCCTTCTTTGATCCATAGGTAAATAAATCCTTCTCAATCTTCTTGCTCTTTTTCTCTCTGCTTTTGGATCTTGTAGTGTAGTCTTAAGCATCATCGCTTTCTCCTGGGTTTGCACATAACTGTTGTATGAATTGACACATGTGCTAATGTGACCTAGAATGTACCCTTACATTGTGCTAATACCAAGTTCCTACTTTTGATGCTTTACCATATTTATGTAAAGTGTAACCTTGAGGGAAATGAGGTTTAAACACTGAGTTATTGTTATTCCTTGTTATGCCACTTAACTTACAGAAAACCTGTGTTAGTACCCATATTTGATGACTGAAAGAGATCCAAAGAGGATTTGCCTTTCATGAAAAAGGGTAAAAGGCATAAACATGTCCAGCATTTGTTTTGTAGCAGCCTTTTTAGAGATATCATGCACCCTAAGCAGTGAGAGTGACCCATCTGGCTCCTCTCAAGAGTACTCATGCCTGCTTTTCCTATATGTTAGTGTGATTTTAAGTTTATGTGTTACTGGATATGATTTATTGGGTTATAGCAGGTATTGAGAAACACAAAATTTCCATGTATATTAACGGCAATTGTTTCTCAACTTTATGCCATGTTTGTGGGTCTTCTATTCCAAAGCAGCCTGTTCGACCACCATTTTGTTGCCAGCAGTTCTGCATTCCCATGCAAGGTCAGAATTGCTCAGTCAATCAGCCTTGGGAGCCAAACTTGCAAGGTGCTTTTCATGTCAGTTCAAGAGCAGAAGGCTGGATCACCCTGGAAAGGGCATGCGTCATGGGGTATGACTGAGAACACTAGGGCACTGAGGACTGATGTAGGACAAGGGGCCCGATGAGCACTGAAAAGCTTTGTTGGTAAGATTGAAACCTGGGCTGAGGATCTGGAGCTTGACCTCGATCACAACACGAGTCCTCAGGCAGATGAGAAGATCTGGAAGGCAGACTCACACCCTTGACACTATAGGTGACTGCACATTTCCCAGCCTCATCCCTCCCTTTTCTTTTTGTCCTCCTTCCCCTCACAACTGATGCCTGATTATTCCAGCAATACAAAGGCCAGGATCTTCCTCTCAGCAGCACCCTGCATCTTACCCGTTTGCTCCGCGACTCCCGTTTGTCCATACAGTGATGTCAGTGCAACAATTTTAACTTAGAAAAAAGTTTCATGGGAATGCTGTACTTTCAGAAATTGGGAGAAACTTATACCTTTGAAATGTTTGGGAATCCTATAATTATTCCAAAATGGGAAAATATAAACTCATCTTCTTCAGAAAAATAAGTTACGACTTATACACACACACAAACAAAACATAGAAGGATTATGTTAAGAAAATAAGGGCTAAGATACAGTTATGGGTAATGTTCTCATTCCACACATAAACTTGGGCTGTGAAATTGGCTTTGAGCTTCATAAAGGCTAAAGAACATCAGAAATCTACTGGGGTTTTCTATGTTTACTCACGAGCTACTTCTCTAGCCTGGAGAGCTGTACCTTTAGAACCTGAATGAATCAAAAAGTTCCTGCTGTTCTTTTTTGTATTACATTGAACACTTCGAGCAGTGAGCAGTCCTTTCTCTTGTACATTCTGTGTTTTCAAGAGCTTGGTCTCTCCAGTTTATGTGCTGGCTGTGACGGTCAGCAGGAAAGGCCAGGAAACATGTGGGAAAACTAGCATGGTAGAATTTCCAAAGAGCAAAGCTTGCTGAGATTTTAAAATGGCACGGGTAGAAGATCTTAATGTCTTGTGGAGAGAAATGAACTTTAAATCAAATGAGGGATGCCTTTAGAGATTAGTGAACCCATCAGATATGGGGGCTTGCTACTGGACACTCTGTGTGTGTGTGTATTATCAGATTAAATAATATCTATAACCTCCCCCCCCCGGACATATTTAATGATGAGAATTCATAGATTCATGTATTAAACAGATGCCAACTAGACCTGGTTCTGTTTCCTGGGTATGCTCCTGATTATTGATGTGGCTGTGGGTAAATAACTTAACTCTGGTATCTAGACTTGAATGCAAAGAGAAATTTTTGATCATTGCAAAAGTACTACTTAGCACAAAAGATTAATGAAGTTGTATTCCTGGCATTTTAGGCCAGGTTTGCTCTGGCAATTGGATCAATCATCTTACTACTTTCTTTCAATTAGTATTTCACTGTTGCTTTTTCTAACACTAATCTTTTTCTAACACTGACTTCGAGATGTGTGGCTGTTGGCTTGCATGGCCATGAATCCCTCATTTCTGGTGTTACGCAGTCGGTTCTAGTTCATGTACATTAACAAAGAGAGGAAATAATACAAGGGAGTCAAGCAGCAGGTATAAGAGCTCCTCTCCGATACAAAAGTGGCTGTGAGAACAGCCATATATAAGAAGGGGAAGCTAAAGGCAGGGAGGTCAAGAAGCTCACCAAGTATCAAACTGATTCTGGAAATGGACTCACTGAAAAAAAGATTCCACAGCTGCTCGAAGTGGCTCATCCTTTTTCTTCAATCCTCTTCAGTTTCTGTTAATGGGTAGCCCTGCTTCCTGGGTTGCTAGTTCAAAAGTTAAAATAAGAATCTGCTGCTTTGCCTTAGAAATTACTTAAAAGCGATCATACAAGGATTCTAGCAACAAAAACAATTGCTTGACTTAAGAAGAAAAATCATGCAGAGAAAAAAATGTTAAGAAGTGCTTAGAATTACTAAAATGAAATAAAGGCAAAGTTTGAAGGTGATACAGATAAATCACATGGTTCAGTGGCCATGCCACAGATGTCACTTTTGGTGCCAGACCTGGGGCAGGTTTGTGGCCTGGATGCATGGGCACCATGTTATTTGTTAATTGTGAGGGAGGCCTGGACAGTGATCATTGGGAACATATCAGCAATGCTTCAGGTGAAGATGTGAATTTCCCAATTATAGAAATGGCTCAAGAATAGAAATAGGTAATCAAAAGTCAAATAAACAAGACACAAATAATAAGAACTTCCATTTTGTGTTCAATACCGCTATAATGAATACCATACCTAAGTTTCCAAAACATTCAAGCCTTATAAAATGTGGGGTGTTTTGTGAAGCAAGTTAAAATAACTGGGGGAGACAGCACAGCTGGCAGATCTGAGCGTCCCACTGCATGATTCAGTTGCGTCCATGTCCCTTCTGCCATATGGTGCCATTTGGGGCAGCTGTCAGTTCCAGCTTAAATATCATGAGAATGATTCTGGATTCTGCAGTGGGAAGGGATTCCGGAAAAATAATGCTAAATCTCTCCTCTTGGTTCATCCCTGTTTCATCATCTTGATCTGGGGGACTACCATTGATGGAGTAAGTATAACCCTGACTCTGCTTCCCCACACAGAGTTGCCTGCTGTTTCCCTGCTGGGCTTCAACTTCTCTCTCCCTCTGTATTTCTCATTCCTGCTGTAGAAATTGACAACAAGAAGGAGACCAGAGGGTGCAGCAATAACTAGTTTTGCTATAGCAAGTTTGCACTATCAAGTGGTGTGTTACTGTAGGATTTTGCCCTATTAATAATATTCCTTCCTTTGACATTTTTGCTTCCCAAACAAAATGGAACTAAATAAAGCTCCCTCTGTGGTAGCCCTCATATAATAAAAATTACATTCATACACGTCTCAAGAGATACAACACAATATCTCCTAAGAACTGTGCCCAGTTCCAACTCCAACTCCAGGTCTTTGGGTTGTCCTCCCCCTCTAGTTCTGTCATGTTCTTTCTTTAAAAAAAAGAAAAAAAATTATTTACTTATTTATGCATTCAAGAACTGGAGCACAGGTCAGAGGTGCAGGGGTTAAGAGGATTCACCAGAGACAGAGTGGGGAGCAGAACAGGCAGATCTACTGAAATACA
>NW_004567124.1:2601739-2624333 GCF_000260355.1 Condylura cristata
ATTAAAGCCCAAGTTCCTTAGGATAGCTGTTCTTATTCTGAGTCTCTTTGCCTTTCCTGGTTTACCTCAGGCCCACCTTTTTTTTTTTTTTTTTGCAACACCTTAGCCCAACCAGGCTAATCTAGGAGCCATATTGAACCTCTTTTCCTCAACCTCCTCTCCCAGGTGCTTCTATCCCTTATGCTTTTGCACTTAACTTTTTGTCTGGAAGTCACATCTCTTCACGTGTATTTTCTTTTCACATGTATTTTGCCTTCTCCCTTGAGACTGCTCTGTTCCCATCTTTCCCCAACAAAATGCAATCTTTCTCTTAGTCACTTCATACTACCCTCGCAAACCACTAACAGAACAGGCGTTAGAGGGAGGAAATGTGCGTGTGATGAATATCAGAAAAGGGTCTGTTGGCATTGCTCTGACTTCATTGAGCACAGACAATGCAGCAACATCAGAAAAACACCATGAACCCATGAGAGGTCAGGTCCATGTGGCACTGCGTATGAGGGCCCAGAGGGTAGAGGGCGCTGTGCCCCTTTGCGATGATCCCAGCTAATGAGTTATGCTGCCTTGCTTTGCCAAGGAGCAGCTAGTGAAAAGCCTGCCTTGGGGCCTGCTCAGGATCTGGCTCAGGGAGCGTCCACACACTTCACTTGGGCCTTCCAAGGCCTCTGAGCCCAAGTGACTCCAGTGAATGGGATGCAGGATGAAGGTTCACAGATAAACACGCCTGGCTTATTGGGGTGTTCTTTGTCTGTAGTTACATCTTAACAGTAAATTTGTGTGGGTAGCCATAAAAACTTGGAAACATAATGTTCCTATCTTGAACATTGCCAGTGTGGGCTGACCCATTTCATTGAAGGACACCTTTTGTTACAAAGTTTCTCTTTATTTTGAACATCCTATAGGTTTCTAGATTGGTCCTGAGCCTGAAAACAGCACACAAAGATGGGTGGAAGTGGCATTAGTTTTCTTTGTGACAGTCATATTCCATGGTTGATTCTTATTGAGCTGATTTGCAATTAAAGCTTCTAGGTCTATTTTCAGATGCAATTAAATCAGCACTGTCATCACGTCAATATACAGGTAACTGAGAGTGAAGCAGCTACAGGACTCTACAATTAAACCTATTAAGTGTTGTCATGTTGGTTTAGGCATGTCCTTTCCCAATTGTCTAGTGTTGTAAGGACTGAGCTGGGAACCAGAGATGTTGCAACTGGGCAGGAGGTGGCAGGAGAGAGTCAGGAAGTACCACAGCTTCTCGGCAGGCCTGGGATGATGGAGAGTCCCAGGAAAAAGTCAGGGGGTTGGCTGTGGAGGTGGGGGGAGGGGGTGAGAAAAAACAGAGAACTGAAGTAGAACTGGTCCTGGGGATGAGGAGCAGGAAGACGGGTGATGTTGCATATGAACCCAGAGCAAGGGATGCGAAAAGGAGATTTTGTAGTAAATGAGCATTGGGGTGTTTAAGGCAGGAGACAGATCAGGTCGGGCAAGGGCTTCTCAACCCCGTGTGGGAAAAACAGGCTTAGATATCTCCAAAGCCAATTCTCAGACCCAGAAACAAACTAAAGGGCAGCTAGCAGGGAGTAGACAAATTGTCTGCGAGTGATGGGTTATTCTGCCCTGCTTCGAAAAGGGTGTTTCCAAAGAGTTCTAACAAACTGTTTTTACGTTGAGAGCAAAAATCATGCTGTTGGCCCCAATTATGTAGTAAAGATGGGGTGTGTGTGCGTGTATAGCCTGTATGTGTGAATGAATAATCTGAGCATATTCTGTGTTGAGAGGGAAAGAAGTTAATCAAAAAGTTAACATTGCTTATAGTTTCCAAGTCTGCTTTGAAGAACATATGCTACTTCTATAATTAGAAAATGCAGTCATTGCTATCAGAATTTCCAGTTTTCAAGAATTAGGGCACACTGAAGAGTATAGTGAAGGGTCTTCTATTGGAAACTTGAACTGACTCCTCTTAAGTGCTTGGCTTCCAAGGTAGAGCGTTCGTTTGTCCTAAAGCTATTGATCAAGGAATTAGCATGGACCAGGCGCTCAGCTGGCAGGATGGAAACAAGGGAAAGAAGAGCTATTGTGTCTTCACTTGCTATTTTGATGCCTCTGCTGTGTGCCAGAGCTCAGGATAAATTCTTGCACTCCACCTAGCAAGGGCTACAAGAAGACTTCAGTAAGAGAAACGCAGAAAGTACTACCCAGCAAGAAGAGACACAGGGTCCCCTGTCTTCTCAATATCCCATGGAGAGGCATGTGGGCTTACTGCCCCGTGGGGCACCGGGGTACTTTCTAGAGCATGGGCCCAGTGAAGGAGTAGCCTCCAACATGGGGATGTGGGGGTCTGTGGGAGTTTCAGGCAGATACAGTCCCTCCAACTAGGACAAAGGAACTCTCAAGCCTCACAGGAAGCTGAGAAGATGTTGGCACCAGAGCATCTCCTGCTACCCCCACAGATATTTTCTATTCTCCACAAAGTCACAGAATCCTAAGAAGACAGAGTTGTGTATCCAAAAAACTACTGTCCACTGGAATTTTTTAGCTCTTAACACCACAGACCCATGTTGGGCCATGGCTGATCATTTGCCAAGATTTTTTTGAAATTCGTCACCCCAAATTTACTGTTCTCACAGCTTTAATTACTGGCACAAGTGACAAGTGTGTTCTCAGCTTCATCTGAATGGCCCAAGGGGCCAGCCTCTAGCAGGCCACAGGCTGGGTCCTCAGGGCTCACTGGACCTGGGAAACCCTTAGCCCCACATCAGGTATGTATCCGCCAGATGGGCTGTCGGCTCAATTGGTCCCTTCCTGTCAAATTGAGTCCTTTTTCACCTTCCCCAAAAGGTTCCTCCTCCTCATTTCTCCTAGAACCAGCATCATCTTTTAAACATCTGACAGAAATACCATTCAGCAACAAAGAAGAACAGAGAGCTCTTCAAATTTCCACAGGATATGCCTCAAAGCATGATGCTGAGTGAAAGGAGCCAGCGAGAGAGAAACCCATATTGTACGAGCTGTTGTTCCCATTTGACAGCTCTGCCCTCTGGTTGCTCCAGCTCACTCATGGTGTCTCCAGACACAGGCAGCTTTCATGTCTCCCTCACCCTTCATCGCTGCCTCCTGACCTGGCCAAACTTCCTTCCGTCTTTTACAGCCCAGCTCAAGGGACACCTCGTGAACTATGCACTGAGCTGCACTGATAGTTCTTTTATCTCTGTTCTCATATCCCTTCCATTAAAGCACACTTCATGCTGGAACACAGCCACTTGCCTCCATCCCGGGGATGGAGTATGACTACTTAGGGGAGAGACTGAGAAACACTGTGGACATATAGTGTGTACTACACTGAGAAACACTAGGTCATGTAGTGTGTATCACGCAGTAGTTTATTCATTCATTAACTCATTCATTCATCTCCAGCATCTACTCAGAGTGGGTTTTCTCAACCCTGGAGTCACTGACTTGGTGGGAAGGTTAGTTCTCTGCCCTATACACTGCAGAAAGTTAAGCAGCATCCTAGGCCTCAGCATACTGGATACCAGTAGTACCCCCACACCTCCCCAGTTGTGATCATTTAACAAGGTGGTCCCTAGGAAAAAGGGAAGTTCCAGGTTCCCTGCCCCACCCAGAAGGAGGGTGGAGCTGAGCAGAGAAAAAGGAGAAGAGAGAAGAAGAGAAGGAAGCTGGATGGAGAACAAGAAGGAGACCTGAGGAAGCCACATGGAGCAGCAAGCATGTGATGAAGAAACCAGGCTTGTTTCCTGGCCCTGGACTGGTTAAGGCAGATGTGGGTGAGATACCTGTAGGGAGGTGACTATTGCAGTGTTTATCTTGATTTTGATGTTGCTCTTTTCCTCCCAGATTTGTCTGACCCTTTTCCATGGGTCCCGGCCAGAAGGTGTTTTTAGTCTAGTGGCAGGCTTTCAGGCCTTGACTTGGGTCAATCCCTTTTGGGTTGACTTTTGCCCCCGAGGGGATGGGTAACTTCAGGTGTTTGATTTAGAGGTTATATTCTTTGTGTTCCGTATTGTATATTCACTGTATTATAGTCCCCTTTCATTAAAGTTTTATATATGTTTTGTCTTCTTGAGGCGGATGGCAGAACCCACTTAGAGCAGGCAGGATTTTGGGACCTCAGGGGTGTCCCTCTCCCCCTGTTCTGGAACAGATTTGGGGTGCCCTATAACAATCACTCAAGTGATCTCCAGAGACAACCACTGGTTTAGAGCCTTTTCATGACAAGAGGAGGGCTTAGGTTGTTTGCTATGTATCTTGGAATGGATTCTGGGTCTGGGGGCAGAGCTCAGCAGTCCTCATTCAGTTTCTACCCACCAGGAGGCCTTCATGACAGAGACTGCTGTTCAACCTCAGAGCCCGAGCCCAGCTTCATTGGCTCTTTGCATCTACAGGCCAGTGACCAAGCCCCACAGCCTTTAGCTGAGAGCTGATTTGTCTTAACATTGTTCTCACCTTTTATCTTTTAAAACCTGCACCCAGGTGGGAGAGACCAGCATAAACCTGGAGTTTATAAGCAGTGCTGCTCTCTGGAAGCCTTCACTGTGCCACAAGCGGTGGCTTGTCCTTTCCTCCGTCTCCATTTGCTTTGGAATGTAATTTTAACAAAGCCCTCTCTATTGTCCTTGGAGTCTTCTCAAGCCAAATCGCAGTGCTTTCAGGAGGTTTGGCCTGCAGGCACCTTCTGACAGGCTGGGGGTGGGAGCTTTGTTCTCTGTCTTGCTGTGGCTCCTCCTCCTGACATTTGTCCTCTTAAACACCTGCCTTTGTCCCCCTGCGATCCCCCCTCAGTGGTATTCTGGGAAGCCACAGTGTTTTCATAGAGGTCTCTGAGGAATGACTTATTTGTATTTTCTCTGAATTTTTGAAAGCCTCCTTTCTTCTTGAACTGTCCACTGGTTCTAATGTTCCCAGTTATGCCTGTCCTGAAACTGACTTCCACAGCTCTCTATATTAGCTTGTTTTAATATGAAATATTAAATTCACATACGAATGGAAGCAGACTCCAACAAACTGGCTGTAGGCTCACTCACTCTGCCACCAGGTCTCCAGGCCAGGCTTGCTTCCCTACTTATCACATTGCCTTAGCTCATACCTCTCCAGACAGACCCTGGGACAAAGATTTGGGTGTAAGTTGTTTTCTTAGGAAAGTGACCCCAGGAGCTATCTGTCAGTTAGGGAGTGGCATGGTGAAGCAAGAAGGACAGAGCCCATAAAGTGTGGTATCATGTGAGTTACCACGGTGGTCACTGAAAGCTTAACCCATTCAGGGGACCTGAGAGGCCCTGGGGGAGTGTTCTTGACAGAAGGGAAGGAAGGGGTGTTGATTCAGCAACCCCCCACCCCCTTGGTGGTTGTGGGCTGCTCTCAGAGGCATTAGCTCTGCCCCATTGCAGGCGTTCTTCCTGGACCTGTTGCCCAGGTGTCCCCAGGAGACTGAAGAGCAATGTGGTGGACATAAGTCCATATCAGCCTGTATACACTCTGCATTGCCAGCGATGCTCTCAGCGTCATTTTTCTCCCATGTCAGCATTTCTGTGGTCACCAAAATCATGTCCTTGAAAGCAGTTGTTCTTGTTCTCCACTTTCTGACAGATTATCCATGAGGACTGAGCTCTCCATTTAACAGAATGGAGATTTGCATGGCTCTCATGCCTGTTCTGTGCAAACTTGCTGATGTTTGTGAGCAAAGTCTAACTCTCTCTCCATCCTGGGCTGGGCCCAGATGGGGAGACCCTGCATAGTAAATGGAGGAGTTCTGCAGCTTCCTACTCAATAGAGAGACCAGAGAGGCACCCAGGGTTCCTTGGTGCTTCCTGTCAGCACACTGCAGGAATTGCATGTCTCCCTGTGGGTGCCATTGGGCCCACACGCGATCCCCTGCTTCTTAGCAGTTAGCTCCACTATATCCTACACCCCAACAGAGGTATCTATGCCTGATGGCCCCTGTATGGAAGTAAGTTCCCTGTATGGAACCCTAAGTGGACACTTCATGTTTTGTTTTGCTAAGTCTTTTTTTTTTTAAAAAAGATTTATTTATTTATGCATACAGAACTGCAGTACAGGCCAGAGGCATGGGCGGGGCGGGAGGGTTTGAGAAGATTCACCAGAGACAGAGTGGGGAGCAGGACAGGCAGATTGATCAAAATACACAACTGAGGAGAGCAGCGGGCAAAACAGGAGAGGTCTGTTTTGCTGCAGTGGCTGCTGCTAACTTGTTAGTACTGTCTGCAACCCCTGTGCCACCAGGGGGGGCCCTGTTTTGTCAAGACTCTTCTTGAAAAACTGTGTCCCTTCCCCATTCTTTCTGTGCTCTTGCAGGGAGATAAAATAAGGTTCCATCTCAACCAGGGTGGATACAATCCAGGCTGACCATGGCAAGACACCCCAAGTCTGACAGATTTGTCGTGGAGTGTGAACACCAAGCACATCCACTCAGTTCTTTCCTGAACAGCACATGCAGAATTTAGGAGAGAAATATCATCATCCCAGGTTGCTAATGTTACCAGGGCAGGGAAGGTGCCTGGGCCCGGCATCCTGGTCACACTCCAGCAACACAGGAGAGTAAGTGGGGAGCCAGTCAGCCACTGTCCACTGCTCCACCTGCTGGAAATGAGAGGGATGGACCAATGGACCTGGGTGGGGGTGGGGCTGCACCTAATCCAGGAAAGGACTCTTGAGACCCTCCAGTCAAGACTGAAACAAGACTCCATAGGCAGTGGAGAGGGCCGGAAAGGAGTCAGCTTTTGTTGCTTAGTGAAAAAGCAAGAGAACTCCAGGGATGAGAGATGAGAGACTCTCTGGGGTCCTGAGCTTGGCGCCGATGTAGGTTTTAGGCCTGAAGTTTGAGAACAAAGGAATGAAAGCTTTTTGGATGAGAAAGTACAGAGGGTGGACGTGGCTGAAGTCCATTGTCGTTGCTGACTGTGGGGCACCTGTCAGCAGCAGCTTGGTGATCATGCAGGCCGGGACTCTCCTCAAGATGAATATCCCAGGGGGGCTGTGGGCCCCCAGTGCCACTTTAAACTTGTGTGGTCTCAAGATCTGTGACTCCTTTCTTCTGGGTCAGTCACTCTCCTTTTCTTCCCAACTCAGCTGACTTGATAGCTCAGGAATGGGAAAGACGTTTAAGGAAAACAGTGGGCCAAGGAAATTTATGGTAGCAGGTGTCCAAGCCCAGAGTCATCAGTTTTTTTAACCTCTTGTTTACTAGCCCAAAGCAATAGCAAAGCTGAATGGAAATTTTTTTTGTCTTGAGCCCTCTCCTGGGGCCCTTCCTGCTTCTCTCAGAGGTAACCAGAGATTCCTGAGGTGGACCATGTGGCCGCCAGCATCTCCACACTCCTCCCCTCTTGCTTTCTCACCTTTAAGGAGAGAGTCGTGACTGTGGGAGACCAAGGATGTCTGTGGAGTGAGCTGTAACTGCACATTCGCCCCAGCAGTGGTGGGCAGTAAACCTGGCTCCGTGTGGCTATCAGAAGACTTGAAACCAACAGACCAGATGTTCACTTGGAAACTGAATAGAACTTAGTCATAAACCCCAACTAAAATGAAATACAAATGGGACTTAGACAAGAGAGTGTCTGGGTTCAGGCCTGAGTTTGTGTCAGGCAGGGTGAGCCACACAGCTAGGCGGCATGAAGTCTGTGCCTCCCACTGAACCCAGCCTGATGGCCGCTGGTCCGTGGCAGGCACTCAGTTACTTGCTGGCCCTCCCTGCTGCAAAGTCTCAGCCATTCACAGGAGATAGTACTTGCTTTAAAAACCTCAGATTTGGGTCCTCCCTGGTGGTGCAAGGGGTTAAAGCTTAGCACTCTGAAGCTATCTGCAGCCACTAAAACACAAGTTCAATCCCTGCCCCCAGAGCTGACCCACATGACGCAGCAGACATCTCCTATCTTGCCCACTCCTCCCCTCAACAGTGCTTTTCATTAACCTGCCAGTTCTGCTCCCCACTCTGTCTCTGGTGAATCCTCTCATGGTCCTGCACCTCTGGCCTGCACCCATTTCCTGTATGCATAAATAAATAAATCTAAAAAAAGGCCAGATTGGACAGGCGTTGGCTCATAGTACCAGTTCCAGCAGGATGGGTAATTCTGTCATGCTGGAGGCTGGCAGTGTTTTGTTTGTGTGTGTGTGTGGGAGGGAGACAGAGGGTGTTTCATGCCACGGTAGGTCTCGCTGACGCTCCGTGGTACAGAAAAGCCCAGAGGGGAGGAGGAGTCTGTAGGCTGTTGGTGTCCTCCGCTCCACAGGCTGGGTCACTCACACACTGTGTGGCCAGGCACATTCCCTGGGGAGTGGCTCTCCCTTTTCCACCAGAGCATTCATATCCCGAGTCTTGTTGATTGAGACCCAAGAGCACAGGCCTCCTCCTGCTTCCTCTTGTCACCTTTTCCCACAGGATCTGTGTCAGTGGCCATGATGTGCTGGTCACACAGCTCTGGGTGACTGTGTGCTCCCATCATTGGATTGTAACGGACAATGGCTGGGCCAGTGGGAGACAGACAGACACACATGATATCCAGTAGTGCCATGTCCAAATCACTGGAACAGGGAAGAAGAGTTACCTTGGAAGTGTAAGTGAAGCCACCTGATACATGAAGTGGCTTGAGGACTTGGAAGTTTTCTGGGGAAAATGGTTAATTAAAAAGTGGGCCAAGAGCAGGCCAGCAGGAGTAAGAAGCACCCCTGTGTCGACAACCCCTGAGTATTGGCATGTAGGGGTGCAGTTTATTTCTCCTCTCCTTGAATCTGAACTGTATCACTTTGACCAAGAGAATTATGTAGACATGACTTGCTGGCTCTTCTGCTGCACTTTCACTTTTGCTGTGGGAACCCAGCTGCCAGGTGCACAAGACCAGGCTGTCCTGCTGGAGGAAGGCTGTGTGCAGAAGTACTGAGGCTCCCAGCCCGCCAGCACCATGGCCCTGGAGCACGTGAGGTCACCTTGGATCCTTCAGTCTCTGCTGGGCCACCCCAACCAGCACAGTATGGACTGGGACCAAGCTTTCCCTGATGCGATGGGAAACTCTGATGCATAGAATTGTGAGCACTAAAATGATTGTTGTTTGAGGTCCCCAGGTTTTTAGAGCGTCCTGTGATTTAGCAGTAGAGAAGCAAAACAACATGACCACACTAACCAGGAGGACGCCGTGGCTGGTGGTCAGGTCGGTGGCTGACTGTTCAGTGGACAACCTTGGGGGGTGGCTGCCTTGCAGTATCACTGGTTAAACGCAGCTCTTGTTGCCCAGGATGAGACTCTGTTTGTCATCCCTGAGCCCACCAAAGCTCATCTCCCTCCATTCCTGGAACAGGGAGATGCCAGTGCTATTACCTGTTAAGCTTCCCTGTGTCTGTGGAGAGAAACAACTCCCTGCCAAAGGAGCAAATGAGCCCAGCCTTCTGCAGAAACATCCATCGTCCCGTGCTGCTTCAGGCAGATTCCCAGCATATAATTCCTTTCTGCGGGAGCTGGCTCGGAGTGCATCCATCTTCACAAGCTCATTATTCATCTGATTATTTTCATGCCATCCCAGTGGGGAATAAAAGGCATCAATAAATCAAACATTGCTGCAGATTATACTAAATGACCTGGGCCGAGTGCTGGCTGTGCCAGTCTGTGACCACGAGGCCCAGCGCCCCTGTGTGGGGCACTCCTCCAGGACTGCAAAATGTGCCCCTCTGCTCCCCCTGGAGGTGGATCCACCCCTTCACTTGTCCTTGATAGCCCTAGTGTGATTGACATTTATGAACCCAAGAGCCCTGGACTTGTCAGAAGGGCTGGACTCAGCCTCCATATTGGCTGTTTAATAGAGTATGAGCTGCTTGACTTTTTTAAAGCTTTGGGCTCCTTGTCTACACAATGTCCGGAGATCCTTGTTATGGGAATAAGATGAGACAGTGAAAGTGCAATCTGCACACTGAGAGGCGCCACATAAGCACATGGGTGATATCATTATGGTCATTATTTCAGAGTAAATGCAACGTGTGGGAGGCCGCATGGGAGAGATGCTCGACATTGGACACTGAAGGGCCATGAGCAATCGCATCTGATTTCTTAACTTTAGTTTCCTCATGTTTCAAATGGACCCAGCAGTATTTTCCCCATCAATTTCACAGAGCTATTGTGAGGCTTGAATCAAATAACAGTTAAGGGAGCCCTTTGGCAAAGCATTAAGTTGTACAAATGTAACATGCTTTACAGAATCATTCCTTCTCTAAACAGTTTTGTATTTTGCCAGTTTTTATGTTTCTTTGGTTTTCAGTATTACTGAGAGCCTTCCCTAAGACTTCCTAAGATAATCAAGAAAATTGAGATCAATTGATTTTTTGGAATGAAAAGGAAATTCACTACATTACTGAGGACTTACTACATTTCAGACACCATTTGTCTGTTTTCAGAAGGGAGGGAGCGACTGGGACTCACAGATGCCAAGAATTTGCTCAAATTCCGGAATTTGAGCTTAGTCTGCACTAATACACCACACTCACGATTCAAGATCTCTGTTTTTTCTTTCATCATAGGTGCCCTAACTTACCCACATTTTCACTGCTTCCTCCTCTCCCCAAGCTTGACTTTTCTTCTAATAGCTATGACTCTGACTCTTAGTTAATTCATTTATGGATTCAAGTGCCATATAAAGATATTGTGACCAAAATGCCAAGAAATATGATCCATTGATTCACAAGGTGGGAAAACCTTCCCGTGAATGTATTAAATCTATGTACCTCTGAATCAAGGGACATTCTCTCTATGGAATATTTGAGAACATGAGTTTTGTTTTTGTTTTTGTTTCTAAAACAAAGTAGAGATTGATCGCTCAGGAAGAATTGGCATATCACTCAGTTGAAGGGAGCACTCTCCTATCCTATCCTACTTTCTCAATATGCTGAGAAGTTTAAGGCAAAAGATAAAGACAGATAAATACTAAAATAACTGATACCCAACAGCCACCTTAGCATTAAGGGCCAACAGCAGCAGTGGCTGGTCTTTCACCCTACTACTCCACCACAGGTCAGCTCTGGCTGTGGTTCCTGGGAGCCCAGTGAACTCCCTTTTATGTGTACTTTTGGGATGGTGGAATGAACCAATTAGCTGTGCGCTATGAACTAATTGATTCTAAATGGTCCAATCAGTAAGTGATAAGATCGAAAAAACTGGTCAAATCATGCTTGTAGGTGGAGCATCCTGAAAGAGGATATAACCCAGGGCTGGAGGAAGCTGAGTCTCTGAGGAAAGAAGGGGAAGTCTCCATTCCTAGCCTCAGAAGAAAGAAGAAGGACCAGAAGCTAACATTGAAAGAAGAAAAGAAGCATTATCCAGCAGCTGACTTATGAGGAAGAGAAGCTGAAGCCCTCTGTTAAAAGGGGCTCCCACCCTGTCTGACATCACCCGAAAGGAGCATCAAAAGCCCTGGAGCTGGTGTCTCAAAGAGCTATTTGTTGTTGACATAGTCCAGCAACTTGCAGCGAACTTGGTGTTTTTGACAGTGCTTCTGGGAACCAGTAGTGACCATCACTCCTGACCAGTACTGTCCAGCACTTCTGGTGACCAGTAATAACCATAACTACTGGACAGTGCTGTTGGGCTTCGTTGACGGTGAACTGCACTCTTTTTGTAATTCTGGTGGACACCACCTGGGGTGAGATTGCCAGCCGCTTGTGACAGTAAACTCTTTGTTTCCCCTCTTTGTAAAATAAACCCCATGATGGGGCCCTCCCTGGTGGCGCAGTGGGTTAAAGCACAGCACTAAGAAGCTTAAGTCACTTCCGCATGAGTTCGATTCCCGCCTGCCCCCGAGGTGACCACATGGCGAGGCAGACCTCTCCTGACCCGCCCGCTGCTCCCCTCAGCAGTGTACTTCGTCCATCTGCCTGTTCTGCTCCCCACTCTGTCTCTGGTGAATCCTCTCACCCTCGCATCTCTGGCCTGTACCCCAGTTCTGTATGAATAAATAAATAAATCATTTACAAAATCATAAAAAATAAACCCCATGATGGTTGTCCAAGAGCCTAAGGCATCTTGCAATTGTGCACGTGAGTGAGAACCCACAGGCAATGACCTGTTCTCTTCAGGCACTGCCCTTTTATTTGCTGTGTAGGCATTATTATATTACTACAACTCTGGGCTTTTGGTCCTTTTGACCTTTGGGGCTTTTCATGGCTCTCTTGTCTAGGTTCCTCCTCCCTGACCCCCCCTCTTCCATAGCTCCTTTATGAGTGGTGAACTTGAGAATGGGGCATTTTAATCCTGAGCCTTGGTTTTTTGATAGATGTCCACACCCAGAAAGAGTTGGTTGGAAAGTTTTGCTCTGGGAGGGGCATAACAGAAGGTATGCTGCCTCAGGCCACTTTCTCATGTCCCCAAGAGAAAGGACAAGAGACTGAGACTGCACATGCCCAGTTTCTCATTTCTAACTGAGTGAGGGCAAAAGTGACATAAAGAAAAGTGCTCTTCCATGGAGGATGAGGCAGGGGTGAGGACAGCTTTCCCTGCTAGCAATTATACTGGGGTTTAAAGAAATCTGTTAGGCTAGCAAAAATGTGGCAGAATTTTCTAGAAAATATATATGTTGTTTAAATCACTTTGAAAAAATATGTATTTATTTATGCATACAAGAACTGGGGTACAGGCCAGAGCTGCAGGGTGGTGAGAGGGTTCATCAGAGACAGAGTGGGGAACAGAACAGGCTGATTGTAGAGGGTAGCAGTGGGAGAGACAGGAGAGATCTGCTGCGCCATGTGGGTCACCATCCTAGCCAGGGGTGGGACTTGGGCTGCTTTGCTGCAGATAGCTTCATAGTGCGGCACTTTAACCCCTTGCTCCACCAGGGAGGGCCCTGAAAATATATTTTATTATTGAAGAGGAAGATAGCTCAAGTAAGTCTTTGAGTTTGCTAAAATAGGGGTAAGGAGTAGAAGAAATGAGCTTTCTCTTTCTGTACACACTTTCACTTAATAAATGTCAAAAATATTCTAATACACTGAATAGAGAATGAAAAACAGTTGAGGCAGAGGAACCCAATTTTGAGCACCTCTTGTAAGTCCTCGTAAAAAACTGTCTAAGCAGTCCCTCCCTGGTGGTGCAGCAGGTTAAAGCCCAGCACTAAGAAGCTAAAGCTACTTCAGTGTGAGTTCAATTGCCAGCCCCAGAGTTGACCCACATGGCACAGAAGACCTCTCCTGACCCGCTTGCTGCTCCCCTCAACAGTGTACTTCGTCAATCGGCCTGTTCTGCTCCCCACTCTGTGTCTGGTAAATCTCTCACCACCGCTGCCCCTCTGGCCTGTATCCCAGTTCTGTATGCATAAATAAATAAATCTTTAAAAAAATCTGTCTAAGCTTAATTCTGAAGGTTATACTAAGAGATGGAGAAAGTATCTTTGGTCTGAACTTCATTTGGCTCAAGCTTCAGAAAGTGAGTAAAATCATCCCAGGTCAAAAAATTCCACCAAAAGCATTTGTAACACAGCTTTTATGTTAAACAGTTGATTTTGTCTGAGTGATACGTGTTTGTAAAAGTGAGTATAATGACTTCTGTTAATGAAAAACTAGATAATTTGGATTAACTCTCCCACTTAGCACAGTAAGATAAAACACATGAAATTTTATTTAAAAAATTTGTTTGGAGACTCCAGTCAGCTGATAATGTGGTGATGAATGGGCAAACAGAAACCTGGAGAGGAGATATCAAAATCTGGGATTTTCACAGCATGCTATCTGACCAAAACAGATAAATGAGAAATCAATAATGGTAAAGCATCAAGAGAAAATCCATAGATTGGAACTTAAACAATACAGTTTTATAAAATTCATGGATCAAAGATAAATGCCAAGGACACTAAACGATGCTCCCAACTGTGTGATAATAAAAATACATGAAAATGTATGGGTTTAGTTAAACTTGTGTGTAAAGGGTCATGTACAACTTTTAATGGTTATTGCAGAAGAAAGAAAAAGACTCAAATGCTTGATGATATTCCTAACACTTGAGAATCATTGTAATCCACCCTATTAAAGACAAACAATATGATAATTTGAATAAATGCAGAAAATACATTTGGAAAAATGTAATATTCACTTATAGTAAAACCATTAACTAGCAAAGGTGGGATCCTCCTTAACACTTCTGTAGAGTATTTATGAAAGAACTACAGTTAATATCATCCTTTAAGGTGAAATAGCAAATGCTTTATCCTTGAGAATGAGAACAAGGTAAGGATACAATTCTTATACTATTATTCAATGCTGTACTGGAGGTCCCAACATTGCAATGGGTCAGAAAGATAAACAAAAGGTATACAGATTGAAAATAAGTAAATTGTCTTTATTTGCAAGTGACATGATTGTTTACATAGAAAAATTCCTGGTACTAGAGTCACTAGAACTAAAGAGGAATTGTAGAAAATCTGCAGGATGAAAGTATATAATAAACAAAAATTGATTGCAATTTTATATTCTGGCAGCAAATAACTGGAAAATGAAAGACAAAGATTCATCAATACAATGTCAAAAACATAAAATACTTAGAACTAAATATAGTATAATATAACTTGTACACCAAAAATTAAAAAATATAGCTGAGAGAAATTGAAGGTGTAAATAAACAGACATATATACCATGTTCATAGATCATAGGTGCTATATTATTAAAAAATCAATTTTCTCTAAATTGTGATACAAATCTATACACCAACCTAAATCTAAACAGTTCTTTTAGGACCAAAAGTTGGAAGGCTGATTTTTAAGATTTGAAATTGCAAAGAAGTCTGAATAAATAGCAAGTAAAAATTAGAAAAAGAAGGAAAAATTTGGAGAACAAACAATCTGACTTCAAGACTTACTATAAAACTATCATAAATAAGACAGTGTGGTAGACAGACATATAGATTAGTGGAATAGAAGAGACTCCAGAAATAGGAACATACATGAGTGACTCCTTTTTTTTTTTTTTTACAAAGCTGCCAAGATAATCCAATACAGAAAGGGTAATCTTTTCAACAACTATTCTACACTATGTCAACACTCACCAAACTGTATACTTAAAAATAGATCCTTATATTCAAAATATATTCACTTATATTCAAAATACATTGAAAAATTCTTACAAATCAATGAAAAAAAAAGCAAACATCTAATGGAAAAAATGAGCAGGAATCTAGAATAGACATTTAAATATGTCTCATAAATATATGCAGATATACTCAATCTTGTTATCAGGGAAATGCAATTTTAAACCAAATGAGCTTCTCCTATGCATTCACCAGAATGGCTAAAATAAAAACATTGGTGATACTAATTATAGTGTTGGGGGGAATATAATCTGGCACACCCACTTTAGAAAACAGCTGATTTCATTTACCAGCCTTGAAGACACACATATTCTAGTGACTTAGCAATTCTGTCCTTTAAGTATATAAACATACACATGTACAGATACATATATTTATACAATAACTCATAATATGCACTAAGAGACATAAGAAGGAATGTTTATAGCAGCATTATTTATGAGCCCAAGTGGACAACCCAAGTGTTCCCCCAACAATAGAATGAATAAATTAAGTGTGAGCTATTCATACAAAGTAATTCTCCCAGCAAATAATGTGAATAAACTAGTTTCATGCAACAATGTGTATGAATCTTACAGACATATGTTGAGTAAATAAAGCTGGACACAAACTCAAACACTGAATGATTCCATGCATATCATTTTTTAAAAAAGGCAAAACTAAATTATAGCACTTAGCAGAGCATGCTTACTTGATAACAACACTGTAAAAATCAAGAAAGTGATGACCATGTATATCTGTGTATCAGCCAGCATTCCAGAAGGAAAGTGGAAACCTATGACTACTGTGGATGCAGGATTTACTGAGTCAGACCTTGTGTAGTGGTGGGAGAATCTGGAGGAGTCGAGGTTCAGAAAGGGGAGTTGGCAGAGACAGAAAAGCTATTAATCAACCCCCTGAAGTGCTGCTTGGCATGACATAGAGGTACTGCGCTTTCCAGGAGAGCCAGAAAGCAAGCATGTACAGCTGCTTGCCTGGGACTATTGGAGGGAAGAAGCCTCTGGAAAGTTAGTGCCTGGAGCTGCCACATCGAGAGTTTGCAACTGTCTCGTTGTAAGATGGGGTGCTGTTGGCTCAGTTTGTGGGTCTGCTACTCCTAAGCAGTCTATTCGGCCGCCATTTTGTTGCCAAGAGTTCTGCATTCCTATACAAGGTCAGAACGACTGGGTCGATCAATCATCGGGGCCAAACCTGCAAGGTGTCTTTGAAATCAATTAGGAGCAGAACGCTGGATCACCCTGGGAAGGGCATGCACCACGGGGCATGACCAGGAACACGGGGGGGGGGGGGGCGCGGGGGGGCATAAAATAAAACGAGACTCATACATCACGAGGTATGCCTGGGAATACCTGGGGGGCCAAGGACCGATGTAGGACAAGGGACCCCAGAAGTTGATCAGTGGAACACCTTGTTGGTAAGATTGAAACCAGGGCTTGAACTCAGTTATAATACTGAGTCATCAGGAATGAAGCACCTGGATGACAGACTCATACCCCCGACATATACGACAGCAGACTTCCCAGCTTTGCTCCTTTCTTTTCTTTTTGTCCTCCTTCCCCTCACAATTGATGCTGTCTGACTATTCCAGCAATAAAAAGGCCAGGGTCTTGCTCTTGAGCAGCATGCTGCATACGTAGCCTACTCCCTGACTCCTGTTTATCAGTGAGGTGTTGCCTGGCGCATCTGAGGACAAGCTCAGTCCACAGGGCTCTGCACATTGCCGCACATATAACCATGACAACGTTCAGAGAGTAATAGCTCTACTTCTGCCTTCCAAATCCGGCTTTAAAAAAATGAAGGAGGGGGAGGAAACACTTCTCACCGTGTTTCTCTCTAGGTACCTCAGGGATCGCAGGAGACCTGGTTCCAGCTGGGCTAAGTTGGCACAGCCCAAACCCCTCAATCAGCTGGAGGTGATGTCTGCTGGGCAGGTTGGTGTTAGCCATATACCGGTGCACAGGGTCTTCTGGGCCATCACTGGATGGCTGTTGTACCAGCCACTCTTCAGCCAAGGGTCAGTAAAATGCTCCTCCCAGGCCCCTGTCAATCATCCTGTGATTGCCTGAGGAAATTGAGCAATAGGACTCCGCCTGCCTCCTGCTCCACATGACCATTAGTTCTCCAATATCTTACCATGACCCCTTCCTAGTCTTCGGTGGTAACCCCAGGGTGCTCACTGTGGAGCTCATGTTGCAAGATCAATTTTTTTTAAGATTTATTTATTTATGCATACAGAACTGGGGTACAGGCCAGAGGCTCAGGAGTGGTGAGAGGATTCACCAGAGACAGAGCGGGGAGTAGAACAGGCAGATCGACAAAGTACACTGCTGAGGGGAGCAGCGGGCGGGTCAGGAGAGGTCTGCTGCGCCATGTGGTCACCTCCGGGGCAGGCAGGGCTTGAACTCATGTGGAAGTGGCTTCCGATTCTTAGTGCTGCACTTTAACCTGCTGCGCCACCAGGGAGGACCAGATCAATGTTTTTTTAAAGCGACTATGTTACATCCCTTCCCCTTCCCACCTTCAACTCTGAGGCAACTTGGCCATTTTGTGCTGGTTCTTCTTGGAGAGGTAATGACAGCAAAACTACAAAGAAAAAAAAAAAAAGGATTTTACCTCCTGACTTTTACATTTCAAAATGTAAGCCCTTCAGTTAATGGAAAATTGCAAAGCACCATACTATATAGACAAATGTCAATAGTGGACTTGGATTAAAGGAAAATCCAGACACAGACATTACTTGGGTAAATCAAACAGTGTTTACCCATCTAAAGAAAACAGAAGAGGCCCTGCGGTCCACACACAGGGCAGCGCCATGAGCAGTGTTACTTGGGACAGGGAGAGGGCATGCAATTGACTCATAGTTGAACAAGGTAATGTCTGAGTGAGGGTCACAGCAGGCCTTTTTGGAGCTCAGCTACCCCTGTCTGTGCAATTTCATGTACTGGAGATGAGTGGAGTTCTATTGACTGAGAGCAGGGCTGTTGCCTTATCAACGTAACAGAGGAAGGTAATTTTATGTTTAAAACTGTGGCAGTTCTGCATGTGGGTGAGTGCCACGTGTCACGGACCCCCCATCCGAGCCAGAGGCCCTCACTGTGTCAGGGTTGTCCACATGCGATGTGCTAACCAAGGGCGTGTAGTATGATTCAGTCCACTTGGGCACAAAGTCCTTTGCCATCCGTTGCCTCTCCCCACTACAGCAGCCCATCTCCAAGGCCTCGCATCTCTCAGGATAATGGTAACAGGCCCGAGGACCACATAGAGGACATACTGGTCCCCTCTGCTAAATCAGGGTGTTCCTAGGGGACCTACCCCAAGCCACAATGGTATAAAGTAAAGAAGCAAATTCATTTATATGAAAAAAAAGTTTGAGTATTCTTCGACTCACAAAGATAAGCTAGCGAGCCACAGCAAATACAAAAAGGAAAATTACACTAGCATGTAATAAAGCAAGAACTAAGCTATAAATGCATAACCTGAATCACGTGGTCTCCAGGGAAGGTGCTGGGGTCACTCTCGCTGCTCAGGGTGGGCCCCGCCTCGAGGACAGCTGCCACAAAACAAGCATGAAAGGCATTTTCATTTTTTACCTTTTGTCATAAAAATGAAAATCTTCCTTGACTTTCTTGCAGTTATCAAAAACCAGTACTAATGTAAGTCTTTCATAAATGTGAAGTGGCATAACTCAAGCTGTCAAGAAGTAGAGGGGATGCCTGCATTATACAGTACATACAACGAGATAAGTTATTTGGAAGAAGACATCATGCCTTCCCTGTTCTCTAACTCCAGATAAGACACACACACACACACACACACACACACACACACACACACACACACATGGGGTCCACATGGGGTCCACATCTGATGGTTTTATTTCTTTTCTTATTTATTTCTTTTTTTTTTTTAAAGATTTATTTATTTATTCATACAGAACTGGGGTACAGGCCAGAGGCTCAGGGGCGGTGAGAGGCTTCACCAGAGACAGAGTGGGGAGCAGAACAGGCAGACTGACGAAGTACACTGCTGAGGGGAGCAGCGGGCGGGCCAGGAGAGGTCTGGCTCGCCATGTGGTCTCCTCCGGGGCAGGCGGCAGGCGGGAATCGAACTCATGCGGAAGTGGCTTCAGATTCTCAGTGCTGCGCTTTAACCCGCTGCGCCACCAGGGAGGGCCTATTTATTTCTTTTTAAAGATTTTTTTTTATATGTAACTGGGTTGTAGGTCAGAGGTGGGGGGCGGGGTGGTGAGAGAATTCACCAGAGACAGTGTGAGGAGCAAAACTGGCAGATCTACTGAAATACACTGCTGCGGGGAGCAGCGGGCAGGTCAGGAGAAGTCTGCTGTGCCATGTGGGTCACTTCCCCTGTGGGGGATCGAACTCTTGCAGCACTGGCTGCTGATAGCTTTATAGAGCTGAAACTTAACCCCTTGTGCCACCAGGGAGGCCCACCAAAACCTTTTTAAGTTCTTCAAAACATCTCAAGGAGAAAAAATTATAGATTTGAGGATATCAAGATCAAAGATTTTGTTACATGGTCGTTACAGATAATGTTAAAAAACCGATGACAATTTGGAGGGTGTTTTTTAATAATGTCAGGAATTATGGAGGCAAATAGGCTTTGTTGCATATAGCTCAGTAAAACTGTTATATTTATAGAGGGAGGCAATGAAGTTCTGCTTTGTGCAGGAGAGTTACCTTTATTTTTAGGGGGTTTATTGAAACAATAGTTAAGTACTTGAATGTCATCTTAGTTTTTGTTACTTCTAAACATTTCATTGAGATCTGTGTATATATTGATGCTCTTAGATAAATAAGCAGATGTGGACCAATTAATTAGCAGTGTACGATATCAGGTGACTTTTTTGTTAGTTTAAACATTTTCAAAATAAAAAGTTGGAGAAAATAGCAATAAGGCAATATTTGGAATACACAAAGAACTCTTAGAAATCAACATAAAAAAGATGAAAAACAGAAATGTGGGCAATAGACACATTCAGCATCACTATCATCACAGAGAGAGAAACTAAAGCCTGAAAGAGGCACCAGGCTGATGGTGGGTGGGACAAGGGCTGGGAAGCCCTGGGCACGAAGGGCCAGTGTTATACCAGCCAAGATCTCAAGGGCAGCAGCTGGGCACTGCAGAGTGAAACCAGGCACGTAGGTATCCTGGGCCCCAATCCTCTGGACTTGGATTCCAGAGGATTTTTTTTTTGATTTATTTATTTATGCATACAGAACTGGGGTACACACCAGAGGTGCAGGGGTGGTGAGAGGATTCACCAGAGAAAGTGGGGAGCAGAACAGGCAGGTCGAGGAAGTACACTGCTGAGGGGAGAGGCGGCCGGCTAGGAGAGGTCTGCCGCGTCATGTGGGTCACCTCCGGGGTTGGGGATCGAACTCACACTGAAGGGGCTGAGGCTAGCTTGCAGTGCTGCGTCTTAACCCATTGTGCCACCAGGGAGGGCCGGAGTGGAGATTCTTATTGGAACACGCACATACTCAGTTGTCCTTTACAGTTTCTAGCTCATCTGAGGAAGGACGTAAAGCTACGTAGGACCTGTCACCAAGGGTTGAATCAGGCAAAAGAGGTAGACACCTAAGGGTCGGGATCTGCATCTTATCCAAGCTTGTTTGAAACAAGGAGCCAAACAACCACTGGCTACTAGGAGCCCGCCACCACCAGTCCGGCTTCTCCCAGGAACACAGAAGGGTGGGGGCAACTCCTGGAAGGATTTAGGACTGAAGGGTATGGTAGGATTTTTGGGATGAGGACCATTAATAGTTACATTTGGTACATGTTTAAATTTGTGAGATTTACTGGAGCTATTTTGTCATGAGAAGCTAGTATGCTCCCTAACACCCAGGACCAAGTAAAAGCTAATGCTTACCACACATGATTAGATCCATAATGGAGGAATTTTCGGCCACGAACTGTCTAGTGGATGTTATTTTGCTTGAAAAGTGGGGGTTCTGGGCTATCCATGGTGTATCCTCTATGTGATTTTATTATGCATGGTGAAAGAAAAGTTTTAGAAATTCTGGAACTGCTTTTGCTTAAGGGAAAAGTGTAATTGTGACCTAAAAACAAATACCCATTGTTTGGATGGATGCTGGCCAGGTCTGAGCAGCAGTATGAGCTCTTTTCATGGGAGAAAAATATGTGCTCATTTATTAAGAAGAAAAAAAAATCCCATACATTCTAAAAATCAATGAATGGATTCTGTTTGCAGGTGTGGATTGTTATGTTCCCCAAAGGAACTTAGATTTCCATGTCTCTGTCTCTCTTGCTGTAAAGTAAGGGGCGGATGTTGAACTTGCTATAACCAAGGGTTAAGGCATAACATTTTCCCTCTTAAACAACAAAGGGGTCTTTGCTTGTTGAGCTATGCAGGGACAAACCTTGGGAAGGGAACTATTAGGAGCAGTTACTGTCTTTTCAGAGGAGCCTGTCCTACCCGCCTAGACTCTTAGGGTGAGGGCTAAGGGTGGGAGGGAGGAATGAACATGGCCTGATGGGCTGCCCGTGTCAGGAGCTGGCTAGGCATCCTACGTGGTTGGCCTTGCATTTCTCACAAGCTCCCTCCAGGTGTGGGCATCACCCCACACTCTGCTTACAGATGAGTTCGCTGAACTCTAAATGGATTAAAGAAACTGGCCCAGAGTCACACTAGTTAATGAGCATGCCAGGATTTTCTCCATTTCCACCCCAAGTGGAATTTCTACCACTCTGGGCTGCCACATTCAACAAAACAAAATGCAAAAATATCTTGAAGCTTTACACTAGGCCTCAAGTAGAGTTCCACCTAGATTTTCTGAGCCGCGCCCTTCACAAGATACTGTGGCACCTGCAGGTGGCCATAGCAGACAGCAGCAGGCACAGCCACTCTTCAAATTGAGTCTGTAAACTTCAGGTATTCAGAGCTCCATTCCACATGCAGACTTTATTAATGCCCGAGTTTTAAGTTCAAAATGTCATGTTCACTAAAAAAATGAAAAATAAAATGAAAGTGCCCTATAGCCATTGGGGTGCTCGCAAGTGAGGTTCGGCTGTCAAGGGACATGGTCCAGTTGCCCAGAGATGATAAAGGAGGAGAAGCAGTTGGGCTTCCAAGCGCCCAGAGGCAGTGATTTTGAGGCTGTTTGCCTCTAACCTTTCCTGCTCTGCAGGCAGGAAGGGGCATGAACTAGAGATGAAGGTAGATGAAAAGTTGAATATTCAAACTGACATTCACCAAGAATGATGAGAGAGGAAGCTTTAATAGCAGAACAAATGAGTGTCCTGAGCGAAAATGTCAGGCAGGCTATTTTTTCTTGAACTTTCATTCCCCATCACTCCACTGTCCACCCCCCCCACACACACACACACTTAAATTTTGGCTTATTTGAACTTCAGGAGAGTCCACGGACGGGCAGGAAGAAGTGAAATTAAGATGGTTCCAAAGCCGTGGTTTTCAGGCTAATAGATTAGTTGAATGAGAAGGCATTGGTGAAAACCTGCAAGGGGCCAGC